>NC_141261.1:1100000-1510000 GCF_054856545.1 Hippocampus guttulatus | reverse complement strand
GCCCGCATGTAATTTCTGACCATTTCCTCTTTAGGCCGCAACCTCCGGTTAGCGGGCCGCTTGATCAGTGGCGAGATGAAAGCAAGAGGAATGTGTGCAGCTGCAAAACGACCTAATTTTGTTCATCTCACTTGGCAATCGGCCGCAATTAAAGCAAGATAACACATTTGAATTCAATGTGAGGGCACGGAGCGGCGCAGGCGAGCCCTCGTTAGAAAAAGGTAACGAGGGGGGCGCACTGAGGTGGCTCGCGAGCAGGGTGCCGGTGAATAATGGAGCAAAGTGATCCCGCTTCAAATGGCATGTTCTATCAACGTGTTAAAGGTAGTTTGTGGGAGGGGGGTGGGGGGGGCGCTCACTTCCACATATGACTAGGCCTTCATTCGACGGCTCGCTTATTGATTGGTGCATGGGCTGCTGACCTTGCCTCGAGTGATGCCGACAATCAAATATTGTGTCTTTGTGCGTGTGTGTGTGTGTGTGTGTGCGGATGATGTTCCAAATGTGTCTGCACAAAGGTGCCAACTCTACAGTCGCCACAGCCAGAGAGACAGCACCGGGGGGAAAAAACATCTTTCTCTAATGGGCAATTGAGGTGATTACGTTTTACTCAGAAAATGTGGCGATGGTGCATGCACCTTTTAGCGTCTCCGTCAATGGAAATTTGGTAAGTAAGCTGCGGAATCAGACAAAATATTCCACTTGGCTTTTGACATTGATTAAATTCTGTCAGGGGCGGCCCGATGGTCGACTGGTTAGCGCCCTCACAGTGCAGAGGTCATGGGTTCGATTCTGCCTCCGGCCTTCCTGTGTGGAGTGGGCATGTTCTCCCCGTGCTTGCGTTGGGTTTCCTCCGGGTACTCTGGTTTCCTCCCACATTCCAAAAACATGCATGCCAGGTTGATGGAACACTCTAAATTGTCCCTAGTTGTGAATGTGAGTGAGCGCGGATGGTTGTTTGTCTCTGTGTGCCCTGCGATTGGCTGGCAACCGGTTCAGAGTGTACCCCGCCTATGGCCCGAAGACGGCTGGGATAGGCTCCGGCACACCCCGTGACCCTTGTGAGGATAAAGCGGATCAGAAAATGGAGCGACGGATGGATAAATTCTGTCGGTTTGGTAACCATCTCAACTAAAAAAAAAGTACCGTAGGTGTGTGAACATGTGGAGAATCACATGGAGGACGTGCCACAGCAGCAGAGTGAAAACAAACGGCAGGATGAGCCGGGCCGGATGGGTCCCATAAAGACTTGTCGCTTGACTCAAATGAGGCGTGATATTTGCGAATGCATTGTCGTGCCGCGTTGAGGCATTAAAGATGGCGTGCGTACACGAGCGTGCAGGTATTTGCCGGACCATTGAGGTCTACAATTGTGTTTGCTTTTGTTACTAAGAAAGAAAGACGGGAGGGAAGGAGAGAAGGAGGCATGAAATGAAGTCAGGCGGGCAAAGCGGACACATCGATAACATGTCAAGTGGCTCAAGAATCCTAACATGAGAAGCAGCAGCATAGTTTTACGCCCGCCGTGGTCAGAGCGACCGAATGTGATCACAACTGCGAATGTCCTGGCCGGTTCTCACCCAGCCGTCACTTTCCCCAGTTCTGGCACTGACTCCATGTGTATGTGCGTGTTTGAAGACCATCACACCCCCTTTTCAAGAGCGACGCCCTCCCCGCCTACCCACCGACACCAGCCACCCTGTCCCTCTAAAGCAGGGGTTAATATCATGGCTGCCTGGTAAGGCATTATCCAGAACCTTTTCAGAACAAAAGGCCCCTTTTGCAAACAGAGTCTTTCTCCTTCAAGCACCCCCCCCCCCCCCAACTCTGTGTCCAAAGGTGTTTGCTGAAGTAAATCTGCCTAAATCCTGCGCAGCTTGGCCAGGAGGAGGAGGAGGGGGAGGGAAGGTGTACCGATAATCCTTCTTCTTAACGAAAAAGGGGGGAAAAAAGTTCTGTGTGAGGAAAAGAAAGGGTAAAAAGAAATCCATATCACATGCTGCCCCCCCCACCCCGCATCCCAAATCTCCCCATCTTTGCTGAAGATTTGCATCCATCCCGCCTGGGAGGTGCACGATAAAGATATCAGTTACACAAGGAGCTTGTGAGACACCTGCCTGTGTTTGCAGGTCACAAACTTTTGCAGGCAAGAACGAGACGACACCTGCTCACGGATGCACAAGCCCGCCGCTTCTTCTTAAGAAGTGCCAGTGTCCACGAATAGTGCGAGCACGCCATCTCGTAACACTATCTGTGTGTCAGGAGGGGCCCGGGCCCCCGCGAAAGGAGGGAGGCTATAAAAGGCTTGTAACCAGGGGACCGGCAACAAACAAGCACAAACAGCCCAGTTATTTCTCTCCAGCAGCCACCCCTTCCTCCCTCATCTTCCTCCCTCGCGCCCCCCCCCCCCCCCCCCCTTTTCATCTCGGCCCCCTTTCTGATGCTGAATGCAAATGTGCAGCCCTGCTGCTGGCGGCGAGAGGGGCTGAATTGTGATTAAGAGGGAGAAGAAGAAGCAGCAGAAGAGGAGCTCCTTTCTTTGTTCTCCCCCCGGGGGATGTTTACCAGGAGAGACGCGGCGGATCAGATATGAAAGGCATTCAGGTCAGCATTGATGTGAGCCAAAGTGAAATGGTACCTAAGGCATTCCGAAGACCCGCCGTGTCAGGGGTCTGGCCCGCCGGTGCCTCTGCGAGTGTGTGTTCGCCGGCCGCCAGGCGGAGGGGGGGAAATCAAAAAAAGAAAAGAAACGTCTCCACACAAGCGCGGTGGTCGAGGACACGAAAAAGAAATAAATAAAAATGGGAAAGAAATGAAATAAAATACATCAGGAAATGTTTTTCTTGGCTAATTTGGAGAATGATGAGGGAATGATGAAAAGGTTCTATCCAATGTCCAGGGTGGAGGAGATGATCATTAGTGTGCGTGTGTGTGTGTGTGTGTGTGAGTGCGCGTGCATGTTTGTTTGTGTGTCCCCACAGCCGCAAGCCACGCTATTTGCTTTTATGTGTCTTGTCAAAGGTGTAAGCAACTGTGCATGTCTGTGTACACTTGCTGCTCAACTGGGACTCATATCAGAGATGACGATGAAGACAAAATAATAGCTCTGAAAATTATGAAATGACACAATATCAAATTTAAAAAAAGCTTCCATTTTTAAATGACAAAAATGGGGGCGGGGGGTGGAGGGCGTGGAAGAAGAAGACCATCACACCGGTGCACTCGACTCTCACTCAGCAAATATATTTATAAATATGAATATCATTTTAGATTTGTAGTTCGAAGCCACAGGCGAGGGAAGAACAAATCCAAAGAAGTCACACTGGTAGTGATGGGACAAATCTGACCTCTTATAACGGCCTGTTTGTGCTTGCCACACGCTGCTTATTTAGACTGCCGCACCAGGCTGAGGTGTGAGAACACGCCTTGCCGCATTTATGTGGACCAAAAGCCGCCACGCCACAGCGGCCCCCAGAACATCTCGCCGTAATTATTTCACTTGCTCAAACAGAATAATCCCTTCAACGCGGACGCGCCGTGAAACAGTTCTCTGCACAGAAGAAGCCATCAGAAGTGGAAGGCTGCACACAATTGCCGACCCGTATGGGAATGGCGGCGCTGAATGGTGCGGCGGACAACCCCCCGCCATTATTGACGGTATAAACATGTAAATGAAACACATTACCGCTGACAATCAATTGTCCGCGAGCGGCCTGTGAAACCTCCTCCTTCCCTCCCCCTGTACCTTGAGGAGGAGGGGGATGCACCTTCTCTGACTCCCACATGCCCCCCCCCCACCCCTCCCCAAATGCTCGTGGTTCTCTCCCACAGAACTTTAAAAAGACTGCGGAATAATAGCAATGGACAAATTGTTTGGACTGGCACAAATGTGGCATTGTGTTACATTCAATGCGTGCGCACACACACACACACACACACACACACACACACACACACACAAACACACACACACTGTAATTTAGACTGCATGTAAAGTGCGTTACTGGGCTGCAGCTGTTATGTAATCTGAGTACAGTTCCGAGGAAACATCCTGACACTCAAAGGTTAGAGGTCATGTAGGGAAATCAGAAATGGTTCAGATGAGGGTAATGCAGGATTTAAAAGGGGGAAAACATAAAACCTGGCTTATCACAAGATTTGCCGTTGTCTGGTGGGAAAATCAACCGAGATTACAAGCGCACTTTGGTTCAGCGTCAGATCCGAAGAGCCGCACCTGGCCAAGGGAAAAATTTCGCTGTGCGTTCATGTTACTTGGGAATATTTTGTTGGTGTGCAGACATGCAGGACGAAGTGATGAGCTGTGGTTTAATATCACATGACACACTGGCCAGAGAGCGCTACCGTGTGCCACCTCCAGCCCTGAAGGCCAACAGTCATCTGGATGAGAATGTCATCGCTTGGACAACTTAGTGAGCAAAGGCCTCATTAATACTAATTGGCTGGATGGCTGGAAAAACGATCACGTTCACCACAAACAGGAAAAATAAATTCAAAAGAACTCATGGACAGAGAGTCACATCCGAACTGCTGCAAGATTTCACAATCATGTTTCGGGTCTGATTAGTGAGTAAAGTCTCTCAGGAGGCTCGCGAAACCGGCCCGCTTAGCCCTCCGCTGCCGGCAGGGAGAGGACGGCGAGAGCGGCCAAGCCTCAATAAGACTCAACATTCCCAAAGGGGTGTTGGGGGGGGGGGGGTCGGAAGAGGAGGGGTGGGGGGCGAAGGCATCAAGCAGGGAACGACATGTCATATATTATTTTCATGCAAACTATTTTCACAGCCGATTTAAATATCTGAGCTCTTCCATGACATGTGAAAATTAATTTTAATATTTTTGTACATTTGTACATTTGGGGGGAGGTTCATTTCTTTTTGTAAACAGGCGCTGCTAAACAAGCTCTCAATAGGCGTTAGCTTTTTTTTTATAAATGAATATTTTAAGCTCAGCTGCTGCTTTTCAGAACAGGAATAATTTGTCTGCCGACCATCGATCCAGCAAATCAATAAATGAAATCTGATACGTATAAAGAATCCGTGGGGGAACTGCTTTAAAAATATGATACAAATATAACAACTCTGTAGTAGATTAAACAAAAATGCAAAGCTCGCCTGAGCAGCTGCATGGCAGCCTTCATGTTTCACACACAGGCGCGCGCGCGCTCGCGCGCGCGCAGATTCTCACGCAAGCACGTACACACGCACTGTGCGTACGCGTGGAATAATCAGGAATAACGGGGCCAGGAAATGTCACAGCACATTTGCCTCTTGTGGGAAAGAGTGCACTCAAATGGATAAAGAAAAGCGATAAATGTGCACCTCCAGCGCGCCAATTAGTGTCCGAGTTTAGATGACAAGTCCTGTATTTCTAACCGTCAACGCCCACGAACGCACGCGATGAACCGTGCGTGACTTTTTGTGTCAGATGTATTTATTTTAAAAATAAAATAAGACAAAACAAACGCCAAGAGTACCGCAGATGTAAAATCCAACACCGACACGCGCACTGGAGCAAAAATGGAGTCGCAAGTCGCGCGTGTCCTGGGATCAGCCACAACCGGGTGACCGTTACACCCCCCCTCATTCGGCCTCAGCACTCCCCCACAGGACGGGTTCGTCCCAGCCAGGAGGCCCGTCGGCACCCGACACAACTTTCCAACATCCTCAAGTTTGCTCGTCGCTCGCTCAACAACGCACCCCGAAAGACACACACGCACGCAAGACTGCAAACACGCTTCGTGTTTGTCGCCGAGTAACGGTCCGGACCGGGGTGCTCAGCAGGCTGGGACTTGATCAGCGGGGCAAGCTCCGGCGGACGGTCTCTTACCGTTTTTCCGTCTCGGGTTGGCCTGTTTTCGCCGCTTGCACCGGGGCCCATCCGCCATCATCTCCTGCCTCATTTAGAAATGTGCGTGTGGGCTCAGACGGCAGCTCGCATGGACCCCAACGCGTGGATTCAGCTTGTCGTCTGACTCTGACGGGACACACACACACACACACACACACCAGCACGAACACAGACAAGAACCACGGCGCCGTTAGCCAAGACATCCGCACAAACTAACTTCGGTGTACGCAATGACAAAATAATAATGACAATAAAAACAAATGCTCTGGATAATTTTGAAATCATCACGACAGTAAGTGATGATAAATTAACACTAGACGCACATCTTCACCTTTGTGCTTAAACCTTTTCAATAAATTCATTTGAATGCGAAAAGTTAGTCCGTTTTGTTTTATTTATTTTAATTGTGGCTGTGAAAAGTAACAGCCAGTTGGTGTCGGGGCTTCAAACTCGACAACGAGGAGCAAAAGCAACTTCATAAATCTCATTTCAGGCCTTTTTTTTTTTTTTAACTGAGCTTCACGGGCTTGCACGCACGTACACAATTCTCAGCCATGCAGGAAAAGTACAACGGAACTTTGAACAAATTGCTGCCACTGAATTATTGGGGCGCACACACGCTTCCCGAAATTCCAAATCAATTAGAATCACGCAAGTGAAAATGTGCAAAAGAAAACGTGGTGGCGGACGCGCTGAATGCGTGAATTGCGCACGAACAAATGCTGAAAGATTGTTGCGGGAGCAGCTGATCAAATATGTGCGGATAAGTTGAAAACGACAAGAGGTCGTGTCACTTGTTTTGCAGTTTGGCACGAGTGGACACCAAGTGGACCGACCGGGCGGACCAGCGTCGTCCGGTCGTCTCGGAGCACAGCGGGGCTGCGCCGAACAAAACGCCGGGCAAAGAGCGCCCGGTACAGGCTACGAGGAGACTCCACCGGCCGCCTCTGCGCATGCATGTTTTTTTTTTTTTTTTTTTTTTTTCCTCCTCCAAACCAACTCATCCACCTGCGCAGGTAAGTTCCAAGTGAGGCGCGAGCGCGTAGAAGTGGGGAATGTCAGTTTGGAGTGCGAACAAAATAGGGAGAGTGCGAGGAACGTACCTGCTTGTTGTGACGGGAACAAACGGTGGTGTTGGTCCGATGACACCGGAGCGCGGTGGTGAGCGGATTCCGGTCCAGCGGTGATAATAAAGCCTTAGAAATAAAGCCTGCTAGTGGTTGGGAGGAGGGAGGGAGCGCGCGTCCTGCTCGGGCAGGTTTACAACTGATGTCTTACACCCACTCCAGGAAACAAACCTGGGTCGGGACTGACGTGTTCCGCCTCTTCTAATGACATTTTTTTTCTTTCCACCTCCTTTTCTTTGCAGTGCACACGGAGGAGAAGCCCCCTGAAACGCACGCCACCTATCTTCACGGGAGGGGATAATTGAGGGGAGCCAAACGTGAGCATCTTCTGGCTTCAACTTATTTTTTTTTTATTTCCTCCACACCAACCGCCCCCCCCCCACCCACCCCGACACGCTCTTGTTGCCCCCTCCTGCTCTTCTCGCTTTCTCCATCCTCCTCTTTTGCACAGTGAAACCAACTATGTCCACGCGGAGTTTGTGTGTGTGTGTGTAACGCGTGTGAGCGTGTGTGCTCGGGGAGAAACTTGGAAGATCGTCCACGGCGGCCGCAGTTGCACGTAAGGATTTGTATTTCCAAATTTGTATTTACACTCGGTATTTTGGGCATAACTGTGCGTGTTCTAAGTCCGCTTCATTGACCGCAAACTGTTGGATGATCGCCAAAATGTGCACTTATTCAATGGAAGATAAATTTATCTGTAAAATGGAAGCGTGGCGACGAGTGCGCTTATTTATTGAATTTAGCACCAACACTTGCGCGGTTTTGTTGTGAGTGAATAATTATGTTTCAGGGAAATTGCTGACGAAAAGTAAAACCGTTTCACTCTGAATTTTGTATTTGTGACCCTCGCTTATCATTAAAAAAATGTGATTTTAATAACAATATTCTGGGTATACGTTTTTAATAGTGTGTGTCAGATGCCTTATAATTGTAGCTTGTGATTTTATTATTTTTACCTGAGAGACTTGAACATCCTCGGGACTGCATGCAATAACGTATGTGTAAATGTAACATGGGCTGAATCATTTGCAGTGAACTCATTAGCACATTTTAGCGGTAGATAATAAATAATAAATATCAAGCAAAAATATAATTTTATGATTTGGCGCTAAAATCACGAACTTTATTCCAACAGTGGCACATACAGCTATTTTAGAAGAGCTCCGTGGCACTAAAAGATAGAAGGAGAGAAGAAAAAAAGAGCGGAGAAAAGCATAAAGTGACATAAAGAGACGTAAAGTGTCCGCGGAACTGCACGAGTCCCTGCAGGAATATTATGCGAATATCATCGACATTTTCGAGCTTTATTGGAGTGATTCTCGCTTCTGGAGGCCACTTAAGAGGATGAACCCCACATTTATTAAAGAAGTCAACCATCTCATAGGCGCGCATCCCTCCCTCTCTCTCTCTCTCTCTCTCTCTGGACAGCTCACGCGCGCGCACACCCTCATCCATAGCCAGAGAAAGAGAGAGACAGAAAGAAGGGAGGGAGCAAGTCCCGCCCATGCAGCGAGTTGATTGGCTATGCAAATAAAGGGTTATTTTGTGTCCCTTCCTTTTGCAGGTCGCTACTGGATGGCTAATTAAATCATCAATCAGCCCCCCCCCCCACCTCTTCGTTTTTGCATCAACGAAAACTCAGAGGCATGATTACTGTTACACTTATAGACGAGGGGGGGGGGGGAATGTATAATTAAGCTTCAGTCTTAAAATTGGCGTTATTATTATTATTATTATTATTGTGTTGCATTACTGACATTTTACCGTGAGAACTCAGGTAAGTTGCATTTCAGTCAACTTTTCTCGTGTGAAGGAAGTGACGTGAGGCGGCTTTGCCTCTCTCCTTTCCCGTATAGAAAGTGAATCAGGTCCTGGGTGAATGATTGCCACGCGCAATTTGCTGTTGGGGTATTTGCATGTAAACGAAGCGGCGCGGTTGTGGCACTTTATAAGGCGCGCGAGCGCGCGCAGACTTGAACACATCGCGGCCAAAGATCCATTCATCCACGCGGGCCTGAAGTGGTACCTCTCGCCTTTCTCCACGCACGCAGCCTCTTGTGCGTGGGGCCGCATATTCAGAGTGTAAACGGATTAAGTGTGTGTGACCTTTCGGGGGAGGGGGGTGGGGGTTAATGCATATATGTTGTTAATTGAGGGCGGGGGGCGTTACTGTTTTAATATTTATTCTGCATGTAGATTTGATAATAAAAGTGTGATTACAAGATGAATTCTTTGTCTGCTTGTTTAATACATCATTGCAGCAAAGAAATCTGACGGGCCTTATTTTGTCAATTTGAATCAATATATGCTCTATTCGCTGGGATTTTTAATGCGCCTGCAGGCAGAAAACCAAGAATAAAATGCTCATTTTGTGTGTGTGTGTGTGTGTGCATGTGTGTCAGATGCAGCCACACAATTTTTTTGGCCCAAAAAAGAGGAGCCGCTGTTCAAATTGAACCCGCAGCACAAGATGACAGCAAGGAATCCTGAATTTCAAGAAGGTCGTGGGTCAAAAATCTACAACAAGTGCTCAAAATAAAACACGGATTCACGCTTTTTTTTATCTTGTCAAAGCCGCACTCAACTGAGCAAAATGTACAAATATGAGTGTGTGATGCTGGCTGATTCTCTTATGAATAAATTCATGCAAGGGTTTGTGTTGCTCCATGCGCCGTGGCTGCACGCCAAATGAAGACGCTGCAGCAGCCACAGCCCCAAGACAGGGCTCAGCTACCACTCATCTAGGCCCAAATTAGATATGAGGGAGTCACGCAAGAATTTCATAATATAAAGGACCACAATGGGGATTCTATCTCTGGATAACAGTTCTTAATATTATTGTGGAATCCTGAAACTTGTGAGCCGTGTTTCGGTTACAGCAGTGATTGGTGACATTTTAGTTTGGTGGCGTGCCGTGAAATTTTTTTCTAAAGGAAAATATGTGCCTCGGCTCAATAAAAGCCGCGCGGGAAACACTTTTTTTACACTCAGACAATGCTATGTGGACCGATGCCTCTTCAAGCACTGATGGTGTCTCTCGAAAAGGAAAGCGGTGAGAGTTTGACCCGGGACATGTTGATTGATCTCCACAGTTCCTGAAGGCCGCATCTCTTTTTTGACGAGAACCGCGGCCGGCACGACGGGCGTTTGAATGTACCGCAGCACGACTCCAGCATCCCGTCCCTCATCTCCCCACTTGTGCTTGTTTGCGTCTCTTCCAGCTTTGCGACATCAATCTGAGCATCTCTCGTCTGACTTGGGCTCTGATAGCCGCCAACGCCACGGCGCGGAGATTGACAGACAATTACAGAGCGGGAGGCGACGGCCGGGGCGTGTGATGTGTAAGGGCTCCTCCAACATGTAAAACGAAGAGTTTACATTTGTTTCTGATCTCTCTCGCTCAGACAAGAAGGAGAACAAGCTAGCCGAGGCACAAACAAATGTTTGCACTGAGAGCTATTGATTTTGCATCTCCTCAGCTACCCCCCCCCCGCCCCACCCTCTACACACACACACACACACACAATCAAACATTCCCACGCACACAAAATCAGAAACAAACAGCTGCATGTGAAATGAAGCTGCTGATGCTGGATTGAGTCAATAAAGAATTTAAGACAAGCGTGCACTCTGCAGACCTTCAATGACAACTTGACTTCACTTCATTAGGGACACTTTGCTGCTCACCATCACATCAGCAGTTATGTTGCAAAGAATTAATTTGATGTTTTGTGCTTGACAAAAAAAGGGGCTTCTGATTCCGGGGTCTGATAGATCTCGCAAGGAAACTTTTTACTTGCAAAGAGGGAAAAAAAAAAAGCACAACTTTATGGCTTGCCCCAATGAATAATTGACAGTGTCTCCGCTGAATAATTAATCAAACATTTGAATAATTGTTGTAGCTCTCATCTCAACATTCATTTGCATATTGCCATGCTCTTAATACGAGTGCACATCCTCTCAGGACACAAAGACACCATGAAAGGAACAAATGTACATTTGCAGGAAACCTTGTCCCACATTTCCACTCGGCGGCCGCAAAAAGATGTTCAGCCAGGATAAGAAATAAGATCGGGCCGGCGCTTCAGAGTGAGACATGTTGCATTCTATATATTCCGCAGAATTAATCTTAATATCCCTCAGGGAGCGACTGGGTCTAAGACATTTGCGAAACTAGAATAGCACTCAGTGGATCACATATCTCAACCAAGGCTGAACAAACCTAATTTGGATCACGTCTATTGCAAAAGAAGGTTTGCAACACAAACAAGGAATGTGCATAAAGGCATAAAGAGATCAGGCATTAAACATTAAAATACAGCACCAGTGGAAAAAAAAAACAGACGATAATACAAGTGTGAGAATAATAACAACAGCCATAGAAAGAAAACTGCAACAAACCACTGCGTGCATATACCGTGCATCACTTTTGAATGAAAGAATATATTTGGGGGAGTCTTTGTTGGCAGTTGTGGAATACACCAGACAGGCGATTCCAAAATGTTGTCATCTACTTTCTTTTAACCCAAACAAAATAAAAGAAAAAATAACGTTCTGCGCCTTTATCCAGATCTGAAAAAAAAACCATCCTCAAAGGGGAAGTCAAGTCACAACTTTTCTTTACAATCTGTTTTATATGGCCTCACTATTCTAAACATGGCCATTTTGCACTGCACTGCCAACTGGTGTTGACTGAAAATGAAATCACAGCGCTTACTGTACGTGCTCAGCTTGCGAACGTCGCACGACCGAACCCAGAAAACAGGTGAGCCATGATCGTTTGTTACCTGAGCCCTGAGCGACCGTGCTGTCATTTTCGGTCGACAGCAAGTGGCAAAATGGCCGCCCCTTGAGAAAGATACAAACGGCTGGATTTTGCTGCTGAATTCAAATTCCACCGACGCAATTCTGTTCAAAATGCAGTGTTTAGACAAGTGGGGATCCACACAACATATTGGAAATAAAATGTTTGACTTGACTTCCCCTGCAATTAATCCTCAGGATAGAAATAAAGAGGAAAAAAACCCCAAACAAACGGCAATAACAACAATGAGGTGTAAAAAATCAGGGTGGAGCTATAAAATGATAATCTGCCCCCACCAGAGGCATGCATGCATTCAGACAAACACATTTGTAAATATATTGTATGTCTTTATTTAAATGACTAACTACTGGCAGGTTGGATCATAAATATTCACATTTACATCTTCATTCTATTCTTCAGTGTTGCATAGCAAAGTACTGTCAGCAAAAAGGGCTGAAACGTGTATGTGTGTGTGTGTGTGTGTGCATGCAAACACTCTGCAGAAAAATCAACTTTCAACTTGTGACCTCTCCGACAAGCCTTCAAAGTCTTGCACATTTAGACATTTTTGTATTTTTTTCTTTTCCCCACCAAATACATTTTTCTCACTCGCCTCCTCCGCCGCTAAAGTTACCCGGCTTGTGGGAAAGTCACGGTCGGCTGGACGCTCGTTTGTTATCCTGACACTCAAAGGATTTGGAGAGATGTTGATGGAAGTGTCATGAGCGCTTCCTGTTGGAGCGAGCGAGGAGAGGATGTGCAGTGCGCAGCGCGCACGTGGTCGAGGTGCGTCCGTGACGCCTCTTTTGATGGCGGCCTTGTTGTCGCGGGCTGAGCTGACTGAAGAGATTGTTGGCCCGCAATTGACTGTGACAATTAGGGTGCCATCAGCGTCCTGAGTGGCGCTCTTAAAGCTAATTTACATGTCACTTTGTTCTAAAAAAAAAGAGAAAAATATGCCGCTCGCTCCCTCCAACCTTTAGCGGCGGTCTCCAATCCATCCCAGATCGCCTTGTAAACTGTCATTTGTACACCGCTCAGGGGAACCTGGCCGACGAGAGGCGGCCGCCATTTCCATGTGAAAAGAGGCAATCACCAGGGTACTGCTGAGCCTATTGTTGGCGGCAAAGGTGGGGGGGAGGGGGGGGGGGTGTAAATTTTCAGGCAGGGAAGTTAACCTTCTGGCGTGGTGCGCTTCACACCCATTAGGAGCGTGCGTCTGTCTGGTGTTTGCCGATTTTCTGCTCTTTTGTCAAACACCTTAATAAGCTCCTTAAGTTCGGTTCGGTGCCAATTGTGTGTACAGTATTGTCAAAATCTGTGAAGAGAAGTGAAATAACAGGGTACCTATTTTTTGCACCCCTATCATGCGAGGTGGTGGAGTCATTCCAGTGGAGAACCAACAGGATGGAATGGAAAGAAAACACAAAACCAGAAGCAGAACAACAATGACACTGAAAAAACACAACTTGTATTTTGGAGGGCGAAAGAAGTAATTTCAGTTGGAACAACTTTGAAATCGAAATTATCGACATTTATGGCAACGATCTTAGTGCAACAAAGCAAGCAAGTTGTTTGCTCAAAACAATGAGTTGTTTTGATGTATATCTTTAATTTGGGGGGCATTTAGTTCTGTAAAGTCTTATATTTTTGTTGAAAATGCAGGAAAGATGATTTTTCTCATCGGCTAAACTTAAAATATTGAGTTGAACTCAACATTTTATATTTGTTGCCTTGAAATTTTCAATTCACTCTGCTTTTTTTTTTTACAGTGTATAATCCTAATTTCTCCATTGCACTGCACTTCCTCCTTGTTGAACTGATTGGCAGCTCACACATTTTGGGGCAGTTGATGAGGCAGCTCGGGTTCAGCTGACACAACCTGAGCTGCAAACACAAAAGCCTTCTGCGGCAAGCTCAACTTTGGGAAACAGTCACTCTCACGTTCTCTCTTCAAACACGATCACTCTCTCTACTCAAATTTGCTCTCACACATCCTACTGGAACAACCACACTATGGATTCTTTTCCACTCAGGTAGACGCTGCAGAAAGGCTATCACACTACTAAAATGCTCAAAGCCACACACATTTTATTGAGCTCACATTGATACTACTGAAATACTCTCATGATGCTAATGAAATACTCTCATACACACTACTGAAATGCTTCCACACACTATTTTTCCCCTTTCACACACAACTGAAACACTCCCACACTCAAAACTGAAATGCTCTCGCTCAGTATTTAAGTTTTTACTCCCCCCTCCCCCACTGACACTACTGAAACTGTCTCCTGCACTACTGAAATGCTGTCATACACAATGAAATGTCTAGCTGATGCACCTCAAACACTTTCACACTCGATACAGATTTTTTCCACTGACCTTTTTCACCCATACACACTACTTAAAGTATCTCACCTGTGTGTGTGACTACATTTCAGTTGTGTGAATGAAAGCATTTCAGTTGTACTGTGAGAGGTATTCTTGAATTCTGTCCTCTTACACTGAATAAATCAAGATACATTTTTAAGTGGAGGTGTAGTCTACGTAAAAATGTATCCTTTTCCAAATGGTTTTATTTTGTGCAACCACTTGACATAATAGGATTGAGTTAATCCAACGAATATTTTTTTTCAGTGTAGTAACATGGTCACAAAGTAATAACATGGGAAAAATTACAACAGACAGAAGGCCAAAGTTTCCCTTGTTCGGAGGGGCTGCTTGTGGCAGGTGCAATGTGTGTGTGTGTGTGTGTGTGTGTGTGTGCGTGTGTGTGTGTAATGGTTAAAAGTGGGAGGGGCTGAGGGGCTTTCACACACTTTGGCACACACATACCCATGCACGCACACACACACCCACACACACACGAGCACACACCGGCTGTCCTTTCAAAGGGAGCACAGAGTGTGTGGAGAAACAGCAGGTTGATGGGATAATGCCCATCATCTGTTGCACCGTGTCATTTGTGCACTACCGTAACCTGCTTTTGTAACGGCCGTGTACACACACGCACACATGTGTGTTTGGATGTACGTCTGTACAGAAACAGAATCAGATGGTCACCCTGTGTGTGTGTGTGTGTGTGTGTGTGTGCGTGCATGCGTGCGTGCGCGTGTGCGTGTCTGTGTGTGTGTGTGTGTGTGTGCGCGTGTGTGTGTGTGTGTGTGTGTGGATGCGCAAAGGTGGTGTTACATCACCCTGCACAGGGTTTGTTGTGCAGCTCACAATAATCATTTGAATAAATTCCCTCTTGTGATGATGACCTAATCCAGATTTGCCACTCATTATTTCCACTCTGCCATAAACATACAACAGATATAATCTCCATAATTCTTAATCTCAATAATTCCACCGAAAACGTTGACAATGCGGTTTCCTTCTCACGGCCAGAATTGTGTTGACCTTTTCACACATTCAAAGCCAATCTTCTAGCCTTTTTTCAAACATTGCAGTGTGACAAATATTAGTGAGAATGTAGGTTACTAATAATGGCCTTTTAATTAATTGTGTATCATGAGACAGGCTGGATTATTGTGTGGACAGGTGGGCAGATTTAAACCGCCTCACTCGGACACATGTTGGGACTAAAAGCGAGCCATCATCCCGAACAAAGAGGCTTTTTTTCATGGCTACTCTCCAAATGTGGGTGAGTGTGAGTGTGTGCATGAATGTGTTCACTCTATTTAAGTATAATGGTGCAATAATTCATCAGATAATCTGATTTTTTTTTTCGAAACATTGCTCGGGCAAAAACATCTGGTTTGTTTATATCTCCTTTCAAAGGAGTCAAGTTAGGGAGTATTTTTAACATCACCTCTCGAAATATCATTAAATGCTCCTGCCCTCGAACATGAGTCATTGTTGTCACGCCACCTTCACACGTCACGAACTGGCTCACTTGCACACACACACACACACACACACAAAACACACAAACACACGTGAATGTGTAGTTTGTGTATTAGTAGTACCTTCACTTGTAAGTATAATTCATTCGATGACCAAGTTTGTAACCCAATTTACCCCATGGCAATAAAATCAAATGCCATTCATTCCATTCCAGCTCACCCAAAAAACACAGCTATTTTTTTGCATTGTGATTTTAATGCAGCAAAATCAAATTGTATTGTATAAAAACATGACATAACATGGCTAATTTGTCACTGAGGGGCGAGTTTTACCTCAATGTAGCACTCATTCTGTATTTGTGTGTATGACACCTTGTTCCTTTTTTTCAAACAGCTGAAAGTGCTTCTCAAATTTCGGCTCCCAACTCAAAGACAAAACAAATCAACTGGCGTACTCGAAAAACCCATAAACGTGTAATTCACTGTGCTGCTGTTACTTGCGCACCCTTTGGAAAAATGCAGATTTTGGATATAGTTTTTCCAGTGTACCCCTGCAAGTGTTTTGTTTTTTTATTTTTTGGGAATACATTTTCCTCAGTACTCCCTGCTTTTCCTGCGTCCCTACTATTTTGGGTCCATTACCATCATGCAACATGAGGCAAGAATCTGATCCCGTTACCACCTGGCTCCTGTGGCCGCCACCCATCCCTGCTCCGGCGGTGCACATCCGAGGGCTGCCACCCATTCCTGCTTCGGCGCCGCACATCCTGCGCCCGCCACCCGTCCCTGCTTTGACAGCGCACATCCTACGATCGTCACTGGGTGACTTTGGAGTGTCTGGGATCCATCTCTTGAGACAGGGGTACTGTCACGGTTCTGTTTTTGTTGGGATCATATTTGGTTTTGTTTCCTCATATGCCTTTTTTGTCTTCCTCGTTAGGTTTGGTCATCCGGGTCCCTTGTGTTAACCAATCAGCTTCCTCAACCCTTTGTGTCTTGTCCAGGTGTTCCTTGTTGTCTTGTAATCGTGCTTGTATTTAGTTCTCTGGTTTCGGTCATTCTTTGTCGGATCGTTGTTGCTGTCACATTATTTTGTTTTACCGTGGTGGTATTTTGTTTGTTTGTTACTTTATTTTGGGGGGATTTTTTTTAGGACTTTGTTCGCATTCTGGATTTATTTTTTTTCCAGTGTAGCCTAACAGTGCTTTCTTTGTTTATACATGTTGTTCAGTACTCCCTGTCTCTCCTGCCTCCCTGCTTTTTGGGTGCGCTACCATCACTCAACATGACATGACCGCTTGAGCCTAATTAGTGAAGAATATACAGTATTTCACACTCAGTACATTGTAATATTGTATATCATTTATTGTATTATTGTTACTGAAAATAAAGTGATGGAGGTATAACCTTGATTGTTACATGATTTTATTCCAGATAGTTGAATATCAGGTGACGCAGATTCTGACTGGTGAGCACATCCGCCTGACAGGACAGAGGTTCAGGCTCCGGTATTCCTACGTGGAGTTTGCATGTGTTTGCCAGGTACTCTGGATTCCCCGGACATTCCCAAAACATGCATGGTAGGTTAACTGAACACACTAAATTGGCAGGCAAATGGAACACTCTAAATTCTCCCCAGTTGTGAATCTGAGTGTGGATGGCTATTCATCTAAGTGTGCTAAGTGTAATCGATATTTTGGTCAAAATAACCAATTTGTATAGGTTGGCCCGATTGCGAATGTAGATTGTTTGAAAACTCTCCCACTCTAGATGAATTGTTTTAGCCAAAGGATTGGTCAGACACATATCGGTAACTACCAATTATATTGGTAAAATGTGATCTTTTTTTGCGGGAGGAGGGGAGCGGGGGGGGGGGGGAGCGGGGGGGGTGGGGGTAGATTTAACCAATCAGTTTTTTTAGGGTGTATTTTGCAGTCTTGTCAAATAGATCCAGGTCTGTCTGTGTGCAATGAAATGGTCATCAGTTGCATTTGGAAAAAAATGCGCTCAGTGTTTGGATCTCATTACGCGCAGGCTCCAGTGGCACAGCAACATTTTGTCCTTCATGCTTGCAGGGCGCCATACAGGCTGTTAGTGGCCCCCAACGTTTTCACAGCACATCCATGGTTTGATCTCTTGATGGAGGTATAATGGTGTTATGTGGTTGAGCAAATGAAGACAACGCCTCTTAAAGAGCAGCAGAAGGTAGGCTGTTGTACATGCTTTTGTCTGGTGGACACCTCACTTAATTTCAGCCCTGCTCAACTAAATAAACATTCCGAAACAAATTTACAGACGCAGCAGCCGTGCAGTCTATGAAACATCAAGAGGCCAACTTTGATTTCAACTTTTGAGACATTAGAACAACTATGAACTTGTGTCATCCTTTAATTTCTTGAGTCAAAGTAAGTCAATCCGCTGAATTTACAGACTCCAGGTCCAGGAACAGACAATTGAGAAAATCAAGATACATAAATAAGAATTAAGACCCAAACATACACATGCACCAATCTAATCACGAGAAAATATTTACATAGTTACCGGTAAGCGTCATACAAGAGGCAGTGGGACTGAGGATGGAAATTGTACTTCCTATTAATTTTAGTTTGAAATATCCATTAGAAAAAAAAACGTCCCGAAACTTTCTGGCAACAGGGGCTGCTATTGGAGTGTTGCTCCAATCAGATTGTGTTACTTACCTTTGTGAGCAAAGGCAAAAAAGTGGGAGGAGCCTCAACGTCCCGACTCTGTCTTTCCAGAGCCGTCTGTCAATAGGTGCAGCCAGTGTCAGTAGTCCTTCCCATCAAACGGGGCCTGACAAAGAGGCGGCGGCGCATGGGAAAGGGGCAGCAAGGTGAAACTAATGCCATGGATGTTTGATTCATCAGGGCCTCATTGTTGGCGGCCACAGCTGATTGTGAAGGTGCAGTCAAGCAAAAGGGCTGCGGAGTAATCAGTCGGATTTATGGTGCCGAGGGCCTCGGAGGGAGGAGGAAAAAAAAAACGGGATAGAAGCGCTGTGCACTGCAGCCGGAACACACTTTCGTGTCATGTTCTAATGCTTGTCTTGTTGCATGTTCTTGTGCATAATGCATGTTCGAGTGCTGTCAGTGATGCAGGTGAACATGAACCGAGAACAACTAGAACTGGCCGTTGTGTAAACAAAATGAACCTTCCAAAATAGCATCTGCGACCGCACTTAATCAATGAGAAACATCTGTCAACTAAAATCATTCTTTGAAAATGTGAACCATCTGTAAAAAAGAAAACAAAAACAAAAAACCCTACAAGAGTCTGAACATTTTTAAAGAACGAGAACTTGGCAACCAACTATTAGTAAAGAAGTGGACCGTACTTGAAAAACATGACGAGCATATGTCAACAAGAAGTTGTTCATGCCCCGTATAATGAAGCACTTTGGACCTCATTGTCTGCACGTTAGAGGTGCAGCATCATCATATTTTTTCTCCTCTCCCCGGCTTCATTTTAACCACGTTCTCCATTCTTCTCTCTAATTCTCAGCTGTCCTCCATCATGTCGGACCACCCCTCCCCCCTCAGTGCACCTTCCTGATTGGTGGCGGTGGCGGGAAGACAGATGTAGGGCGAGCAGCCGCTTAAGCCGTTGTACTCTTAAGCCTAATGTGGAAGTTTTATATGCAGAGAGGTGAAGCGGGGAGGAGGCAGTTGCGACTGATTATGATAATTCCTGCTTTTAATACAGCTGTCCCTCCAGCTTAAGGTAAACCAAATGTTGCCATGGCAGATTAGTGTACCTTGCTTGGCTATTAGTGAATCCCTCGTCTCCCCCGCCCCAACTCAGCCCCTCACGCACACGTCAGAAATGCCACTAAAGCCGCTCACGCTGGCATTGATTTGAGAACCAGAGAGGCAGGAAGCAGAATGTGAGGGTGTTTGCCTTGAAAGGCTGCAGAAGGAAAAAGGTTGCAACTTGATCAGCTGCTGCACCTGTTGGTGAAAAATTATGCACAGCTTTAACTTCCTCACAGCGATGTTCCCATTATGACTTTTGGATTGGCTTTTTTTTTTTTTTTTTTGCTTCAGAAAAGTTTGGCCCCGTAATCTGTAAAGTGGTGACACGTGTGCGGGTATGTGTATGTATGTATGTATGTATGTATGTATCTATCTATCTATCTATCTATCTATCTATCTATCTATCTATCTATCTATCTATCTATCTATCTATCTATCTATCTATCTATCTATATATATATATATATATATATATATATATATATATAGAGTATATATATATATATATAGAGTATATATATATATTTTTTTTGCCATGAAAAGGTATTTGCCCCCCTTCCTGATTTCTGTGTTATTTGCATATTTATCACACACAAAGGTTTCAGTTTATCAAACCAATTTTAATATCACACATAAACAACCCAAGGAAATAGAAAATGCACTGCATAAATGACAATTTCATTAACCAATAGGGGGAAAATTCAAACCTAACTTGCTTGATGTGAAAGTAATTGCCGCCCAACTCTACCATAAGAAACACACTGGCCAAAAATGGCATCCAAGGTAGAGTTCCCTGGCGAAAACCACTGTTGTCCAAAAAGAACGCAAATGATCATCTCACATTTGCCACAACCCGTTATTAGGTTCAAGGGACAATTACTTTGTCCCATTGGGTCAGGAAGGTTTAGCCTTCATAAATTAAATTTGCATTTCGAAACCGTATTATGTATATCATTGGTCTTTGTGTGATATTAAAATTGATGTGATATTAAAATTGGTTTGATGAACTGAAACTTTTGTGTGTGATAAATATGCAACGAACACAGAAATCAGGAAGAGGGAAAATCGTTTTTCACAGCATTTTATCGATATTTTCAAAGAATGGATGAATTGGAGGTTTTTCATCTCTCACTGCTTCAACACACCCAAATGATCATATCATCATCCAGCTTCTGCAGACCTTGCTGATTATCTGATCATTTGGCTAGTGTCGTGGCGCCATCTAATATCGCTTGGGCTTTTGCCAAATGGAAATACATGTGACCTCATGGTGAAAAGCTCTGTAAGATGAGAAAACTGTACTTGCGTGCTTGTGTATACCTGCGCGCTGGCCCATTTGTCAGTCAGCAGTCTGGTTGCCTTAATGTCTTCGCACCCGCACGAGAACCGAAACACAGTTTGACACACTTGGCATCAAATGTCAAACAAGATGTCAGCCACTCCTTGTGGAAGTGGTGAACACTCACAAACTTTCAGTGTTCAAATACACTAGTAGGAAGCTCGGTAGCCGGGTCTCTAATTTGCCTTTTCTTACAAAGAAATGATGGTGCTGCCTATTCCAGCCTCCGTGGCAAATAAAGTGGCACTTGGCTGGTTCTCTGCAGGATTACTCACACACATGCATGCACACAAACATCAACACTTGCACACATGCATGCAACATTCTCCACCATTGTTGGTTTGGGAAGGCCCTATTCTGTCATGCATACAAATACCTATACTTCTGTCTACACGTCGAGTGTATTTTCAGCCAGGCCTTAATAGGCTGCTTCTGCGTGACAGCCTAACACGCACATCACAACCGACACACGTTTACAGAGCATCAGCAATGCAGCAGAAGTGTGACGCTGCAGGCAGGCAGGTCAGTGGGTTAATGACATTTCACTCAGCCTGACAATTGGAGCAGTATTCAGGTTCAATGGTAGCTTCCGGCCAAGCTTCAAGGGCTATGTGACTTAAGCTTTATCTAGTCATTTGTCACTTGAAGAGTAATTTATACATTACATACAGTACCATACATTTCAGGATGGTCTTTTAAGCATTGAAATCAATTTCACTCTCAGCAATTTGAAAAAGCTGCTTTTTATTTTGATTGTTTTACTTTGTGTTTTAAATGTCTTTAAATCTTTTGTTGGGCGGCCCGTTCACCGAGTGGTTAGCGCATCGACCTCACAGTGCAGGGGCACCGGCCGGGTTTGATTTCAGCTCTGGCCTTCCTGTGTCAAGTTTGCATGTTCTCACTGTGGCTGCGTGGGTTTTTTTCTCCGGGTACTCCGTCTTCCTCCCACATTCCAAAAACATCCATGGCAGGTTGATTGAATTCTCAAAATTGTCCCTAGGTGTGAGTGTGAGCATGGATGGTTGTTCGTCTGTGTGTGCCCTGCGATTGGCTGTCAACTGGTTCAGGGTGTTCCCTGCCTACTGCCCGAAGACAGCTGCGATAAGCTCCAGCACACCCCGTGACCCTTGTGAGGATAAAGCGGATCGGAAACGGGACAGTCACTGTCAGCTTTGTTTGAACTGCACTTTGAAAACGCAGGGAAGAAAATGACAGTTGGGACAGGGAAGAGGTCGCATGGTTGGTGTGTGTGTGTGTGTGCGTGTGTGTGGGTGTGTGTAGCGCCAGGTCCTTGACCTACTGCAGCCTGATAGCTGCTCACATTGAGGCAGGGATATGTCACACAGATCCCCAGACATACAACAGAAAAGATTGAAAGTTTATGTTTGGGTGGGATCTCACGTTCATTTGACATTCGAGTGTATCTTGGGCACACGAGGAAAATAAACTAAATCTATCTAAATTTGCTCGTCGACCATCAAAATACATTTGACTGTCAAGTGCTAGATCTACAATTTTACATCTAGTGACGAAGGATGTTCTGCAAAAGGTATTGTTGATGATCTCAGCAAAATGTTGTTTTGGAAGCAAAGCCTGAAGTGCAGCTTGGAGATAAATGGCATTTTGAGTCGGCAGGACACATTCCACTGGGAAGGAGCAAAAGCAGCCAGCGAGTAGAAGGCTGCAACTTCTCAGGAAGCTTCGGACTGCAACAGAGACGAACAGCGTGACCGTCGTGACATTGCCGTCGTCTATGTTTTGACATCGCTGACAAGCACAGTGAATGAACTTCAACCTGAGATGCCGCCACCAGGAAGCAGCCTAATCACGGCGAGGAAGCGATAAGGCTGCTCTGTTGCAGGAAGTGACCACTCAGTTTAAACATGCAAACCTGCCAAGATTCAATCAGCTGCTGTTTTTTCCTCAGACCTCATACGAGTTCCATATAGAATTACATTTATAGGATTTTACGGTTTTAATTTCCAAACAAAGAAGTAGAATCAACCTGCCTGCTGAGGTTTTCATCTCCAAGCCTGAACTTTCAATCACAAAGACAAGTTTGCGCCCAGGGAATGAGATCAATGGGATTAGCGGCACCTGCAAAGGTCCGTCAAGTAGATGACGGTCACAGCAGCATACGCACTCCATGACACATCCATCTTTGATTTTAGTATTACATTAGTCATGACCACATATTTCCGGCGGCTCCATCCAAAGGCAACTTGGTTGTCGATGTGTGTTTGCATTTTCAATGGTGAAAAGCATGTCAAAGGATTTTCCCGAAAAAGCTTCTTCAATGCTGTGAGAGCAGCAGTCCACAATCTTTTTTCACACCATGGACCGATTGCACTTCAAGATATTTTTGGATGGCACGGCAGAGCAACAAATGAAGAAATTAGAATACGCAACTGACCATCACATAGAATGAAGGGTATTAGAGAGACCCTCTCGCTTATTTCAATGAGGCAGTCCTATCGAGGGGTAATCTTTTTTTTCCTAAAGGCTTGTCAGTTATTAAAGTCTTGGAGTCCATGTGCTGAAGCCGTTTTGATGGCTTCATTGCTTGCCACGGAATATGCGGAGCGATTTAGGTGCATCTGAGTGAACTAACAACAAATCTGTACTGTCAATTGGACTTCCGATATTTTTGTCGAATACAGCTTTCTTTTTCTTCAAGTTGATTTTCAAAATAACTCCCTGCAGGGTCTGGTGATCAATAATATTACGCATTTGTTGCAGTTGTTCTGTGTCGCCAGGCACCAAATTGTAATACTTCAAGCTCTAACCCCAAGATTTGAATTTCAATTCGGTATGAACAGACAGACATTCCTGCTGATCCCAGCAAGTCACGACGAAATTCTTCCCATCCTTCCTGCTGGAACACCATTCTGGCAAAAGTCACCTGGGCCTGAAACAGTCGCTGAGCTCATGTGAATCAGTGACAAGCTGCTGAGAAAAGGCAGTTCTGGCCGTGAGCTCTGGGGTGTGTCTGTTCCTGGCCGGCTGTACACGGATGACAGGGCAGGCGAGCACGGATCCGAAAGGAGGGAGGGCTTACAGTGGGTCGGGTCTGTACTGTTCCCTGATTCGAGAAGCGCCTCTGCGGGAGAGTTATGCAGAACATGAAACTCTCACCTCTTCTTTTGACTGGTGCTCCTACTGTGGTCAAGCTATTCACTGCTTTCTTGACAAAAAGAAAGGAGACTTCTTGGTTTGACCAGAAACTTTTGCGTGCCACAGGTACCTGTAATGGAGTCCATTTAATCCTACAACATTTGCTTTGCCAGTGATGTTCTGTAAGTGCATTGAGCTGCAGGTGTAGAATGGAAAAGGGACCACTCTCGATCGGAGCACACAGTTCTGGCTGCCGACAGCGATTTTATTGCTGTCAGCTTTGCAACATTAGTGTGCTCGCTGGGCGTCTTCGCTTTCGTCAGCGTCGCCACCACTGCCAAAATGCTCCACTGGTGAAGTTAGCGTCCATCCAGTTTACAGACATGACAATAAATTACAAAGTACTCTCGATCACAAAAGCTGTTTACGTCACCGCATTGTCCCGTTTACACGTCTTATTGTGCAGGACAATCCAAAAAAAGAAGCCCACATTACCATCCATTTTCCGATCCGCTTATCCTCACAAGGGTCGCAGGGGGTGCTGGAGCCTAAGCCCACATTACCAATCAATATTTTACGTATGTGGTGCACTGTTAACATTCACCAAAAGTGGCTATAGTACTCACAATCTGTGTTTAAGTAGAAGTACAAATACTGGTGTAAAAGAAGAATCTAGTAAAAGTAGAAGAACTGATAAAACGCCTTTCTGAAGTAGATTAAAAAGTACGGACTGTGAAAATCTAATTCAGTAAAGATGAAAGATATGACTCGATGCTTTCTTTACATTGTGAGCTGACAAACAAGGCTGAATTAGCTAATAATAACTGAAAAAAAAATCACTTTATGGCTGGGTTGGTTGCACCAACAAGGTTTCATTTCATTTAAGATTTAAGATCTCATCATATTTTTTTGATCTAACGTTAGAGAGTGGGAGCATCTGGCAGTGGCCGCGGAGAGGAGAATCTCCTGAAGGGTTGCAAGTGTGTGTTCCGAATTGACCGAATGCTATTTTGTTAAGTGGTTGCACAAAATAAAATCATCGGTATCCAGATACGTTTTCTTCAGTAGACTTGATGAAATAAAATTGAGTAAATCCAATCTTTTTTTTCAGTGTGGGGAGTAAAATGTGAGCAGTACTCAGAAAAATAAATACCTAAGTGAAGTACAGATCCCCAGCAAATTAACTTCCCGTTAGTACGGTTACCGCATATTTGTATTTTTGTGACTTCCCACCACTGCCTTCAACACAGGCTATTTTGCGACATGAATGTGGGAATCTTGACCTCACCACCAACTGGCGCTCCAGGTCTCATCACTCACCAGGGCCGAGCCGGCCCGCCTGTGTCAATCACTTGAGTGCTGCCGAGACAAAAGCCAGTTGTTGAACATTGTGATGTCGCTAAGAGCAACCTGCAAACACTTATATGAGACACCAGTCTTCACGGTGCCACCCGCCCAGTCGAGCGGCTTGCCGCGAAGCCTCACTTTTCGACGGTGGCGGCACAGCGGTGAGTCTTCCAGAGCATCGCTACCCCACCACTTTCTTGTCAGCGCTATAATGTTGACCCATATTCCCTGCTGGCGTGCAGTATTATATATCTGCAAGAGGTAATGTTTTTCAGAGCCATGACAAAATGTGTTTGGCTTGGCCCAGAGGGCTCAGTGAGATTTAACACAGGTTACATGGGCTGATAGCTGGTCCAAAATAAATTAATTCCAGCAGCACAAAAAAAAAGAGGTGAACTTAATGAATATTTACACAAGGCTGCGCACATGTCAAACTTCACGGAGGCGGGACAGAGATCACTCACTATGGCGCCATGTGAAGGTGAAGTAACCACATTGTGATGATTTATTTAAACAAGTTGAGCGTTCCGCCAGACGAGCGCTGAATCGGCGGTGATTAAAGCAGAAATGGAGGACCAATTGAAGGCAAAGTGAATGAGAATGCAGGCACTAAATGTCGAACCAAAGTCACTCGGCTAAATTTCTCGTGGCGTGATCGCCTCAGCACTCCCACCAACGTACTATGCGGAGCAGGTAGTTTCACCTGGAATAATAATTTCCCAATCTGCTCATAACTGATCGGGGGAGAGAGACTTGAGTGACAATGTCTCTGCACAATTTAAGCTTATTATCGTGATGCACATATAAAGTGTCGATGCTCAATGTGTCGTGCGGTTCTCACTATTTCTGGCAACTGCGCGTAGCTTTGGTCACCAAGTGACACCAAGTGCTCGTGATTTGGAGGCCCAATGCAAACAGTCAGAGCACCCCCGGTCGCCTGTAATTCAGTTCCATTTTTACAAAAGGTGACTAATGAAATTTAGGCCCCTTTGTCCTGTTTTCCAAATCTGTTAAAATCACCTAACAGCTCAAGTTACCCTACTAATATTTACCACCAAAGACTTTGAATCCCGAATACAAGCGGCCGAAATGAGTTTTCTCCGCAGGGTGTCCGGGCTCTCCCTTAGAGATAAGGTGAGAAGCTCGGTCATCCGGGAGGGGCTCAGAGTAGAGCCGCTTCTCCTCCACATCGAGAGGAGCCAGATGAGGTGGCTCGGGCATCTAATTAGGATGCCTCCTGGACGCCTCCCTGGTGAGGTGTTCCGGGCATGTCCCACTGGCAGGAGACCCCGAGGACGACCCAGGACACGCTGGAGAGACTATGTCACCCAGCTGGCCTGGGTACGCCCCGGGATGCGCCAGGAAGAGCTCGAAGAAGTGGCTGGGGAGAGGGAAGTCTGGGCTTCCCTCCTAAAGCTGCTGCCCCCGCGACCCGACCCCGGATAAGCGGTGGAAAATGGATGGATGGATGGATGGATGGATGGACTTTGAATCTGAATGTTCCGCGTCATCTTATCTAAAGAATGCAAATTGAGGAAAATTCCCACATTTACAAACAGTACATGCTCAGTGTTGAATGTCAGCGTAACACTAATGATTGAAAGGCATCAGAAACAACACCGCAAAGGGTCATACTGCATTTGACACGTACATTGGTCTCTGTGATGCTGACTCTCGTTTGATTGTGATGTCGGAAAACTCGCTAAATTAGACGCTTTGGTGTTGGAGGTATGCCGGATTCTTTTGTGTTATAGACGCTCATTTATCTCCTGACACCACGGCAGCACATTGTGCCTATTTTGTATGTATCTGACTTATGCCCCTCCCCTTCCCTCATAACTCGCCGTGAAATACTCGCAGCCATTTGACACAATTAGGCGCACTCTTCCCACCACATCGCATCCCGCTGGATGGCCCTCATTATCACGAGCGCTTGCCTTTTAGATAACTTATAATGAGGCCGAAAATGTTTCACGTTTTGCTTTTGCGCGACACCGATAGTTCAAAGAGATCCACTTCCAGCTAATTAGGAGCTCCAACACCGCTCTCACGCGCTTTTCCTGCTTCTTACGGGGTTAACAGCACCGACATATGGATGTACGCTAGACAGGATCCCAGAGCCATTATGTCAAGGCAGTGACAAATATCCCTGAAGCATGCGTCCCACAGTAATGCGCTGCACTGTGACGGAGGAGATGTTGGAAGCCAGCGAAGGGAGATTTTTCCTTTTTTATTCCCCAGATGGAGCTGACATCTGCACTTGTCAAACACCTGCTCTACCACCTCGCCCTGCCCCGGCGGTCTGATGTCGGAGCAGCGGCTCACTCCCGAATGTTCCCACGTAATCCGCCTGGGACCGCAGACCCGCACTGCATTACAGCACCTGTTTGGATGTGCATGTGATCCCGCTCGAATTCTTTTGGAAGCTGCAGGAAGAGGAAGTTTTCCCACCAAGGAAAAAAAAATGGAATGCATTATTTGGATAGAAAGTTTTAAGCATGCACTGATTTATGCACCGATCATATGCCATTTAAAAACAAACAAACAAAAAAACTGGTTTTCTAAGAGCACACAGATTCAGTTCCACTCCCTCTTGCAAAGTGCCGATCTTCCTGGATGAGCTTTGACCTTACTTGACCATCACCGTGGCTGTGTTCCACTCGAGCTCACCTCACTGGAGCAAGTATCGGACATCAGACAACCTGTGTGTGTGTGTGTGTGTGTGTGTGTGTGTGTGTGTGTGTGTGTGTGTGTGTGTGTGTGTGTGTGTGTGTGTGTGCGTGCGTGTGCAGGGCTTTTCTTTTTCCATAATCCAGTTCCCTCGCTCCGCTGAGTCATTCAGCGAGCCAAAGTTGCATGTACATAAAGTCTCGTGACAGACACGCACTTACACGGATATTTAACTGTCCATAACCCCATTGGCAGAGAATTGCACGTGTTGATGACAACCGACGCCTGCGCTGCGAAGTCATCCGGTTGCTCAGCATTTGAGAAACATCCACGCAACCCCTGGGCCCCCTTCTTCTCCAAACCACGTACGTAAAACTGAGCTCCGATTTCCCAACGCTGCCTTGCTCCCGCCTCGCTACCTTGGCAGGAAGGTTAATGGCCAACAGGTGCTGGTTTATGCGCTGCTGCCTCAGCTACTTACCTTCGCGGCAAATGTATTGCAGCGGTCGTCACGGTGGGATTTTACTCACCCACTGATTTGTCAACCACCTAACACTTTGAGTGAGCTGTGTGTGTGTCTATGTGTTTTTCTGTGAGTGTGTGTTTGTGAACACATCAACAATTGCATCCTGAACGGCTGTAAAAGTCCAAACCTTTTCAAATGAGTTCACAGTTCTCTATTCATGCAACTCCTGTTGATAATGTCAAGGCTACGAATAAGAAGTGTAAATCATGTGTTTTGCTTAATCCTCCTGACAGAGCAGAAGTCTGCTGGCTGCGCAACCTACACGGCTGGACAGCACACATGTTGCGATGTCTCAGACACAAACATAGATGTACGCAGGCACGTACACACACAGTTACAATCATTTATCCAGATGCAGCATGCACACATGTAAATGTTTGCCGCTCTTGAAATGCCGCCAGAATAAATTTAAAAAACGAATAACTTTCTGTTGTGTTGTTCACAAAATTGCATTTTATTGTGAAATAAGCTTGAACTCCATTTTGAGATTTGACAGCAGTTAGAATCGCCAAAATGTAATTCTTTCACCTTCACACTTCAGTGATAACATTTTGAAATGTCATTCTTTTTGTTTGGTTTGCGTATTCAACGAAAATGGACATGACATTGATCAGTGTATATGAAATCAAGTAAAAAGGATAGCAATGGTGGGAATCTTGAAAGTGTGAAATTGTACATTCCATAGATGTGTGTATGCACCCTGTTTTTACAGCTTCCTGCAGAAAAATGCACCTGTTGGTCATTGAAGGCTCATGGGGTACCGCCATCTAATCACCAAACAACAAAAGAGTAAAACAGCATACGAATAATCATCCATAAATGGGACATCATATTGATTTTATATGATTTTATTTTCAATAAAGAGTTGTAAACCCTGAAGAATACGCTTCGTTGAAAGACATATACTGTATTATCTTAATGATTATATGGATACTCTTGGTCAGGAAACATTGAAAGTAAATCAGGGTTAAAAAGGCAAAGGTCACCCATCCTTCGAGTGAAAGATATTTTCACGCAGGTTGGCTTATGGGTAGACAGTGCGAAGGTCTCACCGTCTTGGCATTGCTCTGCAATTAGTAGGCCATGCCAAGTGTTTCCAAGAACTCTGCGGCTGCTTTGTCCTTCTAAATGAGGTCAGCTAATCACCTGGCGAGGGCGCAAAAGGTTCCAAAGTGGGAAGGCTTTGTTTGGAGGATGGCGAACCTTTTCCCCATCGCCTTTCCAGGGAAGATAGAGTATACAGTATATGAAGGGTAGAGATGGATTTACCCCTCCTTTTTTGGGGGTTTGTTCAACCCATAGTCATTAGTGGGCTACATTGAGGAAGAGGCAGGAGGAGGAGGGAAAGAAACGTGAGGCCCTTTGCGGGACCTGAACCTTTTCAAATGAGAGTGCGCCTTTTGTTTTTGCGAGCCTGTCAAGAACGGTCACCTAATTAGAGCTGATATCTCTGGCCAAAGAGAAGCCGTTTGTTAATGGCTCTTTACTGAATGTTCTTAATGAGTTTAGATGGCCATTGTGCGACACAGAGCTCCTCTAAGACAAGAGCGCATATACACACACACACACACGCATGCGTGCGCGCGCACACACGTATAGACACGCGCAAAGTGAAATGAGGGCAAGGAGGCTATGACTGTGGACCAAATATGAAGGTGTAGCAAGAGCTGTGAAAATCATGGCTGGAATCAAGGTAGGTCATTAAGGCTGATGTGGCCATAGTTTTCAGTGCCTATTTTCAACTCCTGATTGACATTTGAAGACAAACAACACACACACACACACACACACACACACACACACACACACACACACACACACACAAATGTACTTTGATCAAGTCACGTCAAGTTCCTGAATATTTTCTTCTGCAAACTCTCTCCTCAATCCTGCCTCAGCACCAACCCCCTCATCCTTCTTCTTCTTGGTATTTTTATTTTATTTATTTATTTATTTATTTATTTTTTGGGTGCTTTTGTTCATGCCTCAAGACTCCAGCCTCGTCTTTCTTGTCAGTTCTGCAGAGAGGGAACGAGCTTGTTAGCTGGCATGGATGCTTTGACTGAAGACACTTTGGCCACTTGCTTATGGAAAGAGTCAAACCACAACCTGGTTTAATTGTCACATGGGCAGTCCTGGGAGAGGTCTTTGCTGAGGTCCAGGCCTAATAAATATCAAAAGCTCCTCTCATCTCGGCTCCTTCCCTCCTCGTCTTGCTCACCAGTGAGAGAAAAAAAAAGAAAGAAAAAACGTATAAATGATCTCAGACTTTCTCTTCTTGCCTCACAATCTCTAGTTATTTTTCTGTATTTGTCCCAGAAGTTTTCATCAAAGCCAAGCGCTGTCTGAGGCCTCGCGCAAGACCATCCATGCAATTTATAGATTTGATGTTTATAGAGGCTTGCCGTTCCTCGCTTGATTTAATGAGAGTCTAAAGCTTGAGCAAAATACACAGCAGCACATGAAGAAACATCTGCACGCCTGAACGGCAAACAAGCTGTCCCTGCAGTCAGGAAGAAAGCGAGAAGACAGACGGGGAAGTCCAACTTGATGCAACTTGATGCTCCCAATCGGGCCACCACGCTGCCGCATAGCGATACGGTGCCATAGAGAATTGATTCAAAGCCCTACGCAGCATGTGCACGAGGTGTCAACAGTGGACTCATTGAGAGGAGAGGGGAGCAAACATCCCATAACGTTACGTTCCATTCAAACGGAGCTCTTTAACACGAAGCCGCAATTGAAAGGCCACGCCTGTCACAGCATGCATAAAGACGCTTTTATGCTGCAAATGCAGTCGGCCTGAGAATGCTTCAAATCACATAATGATGATGATTACGGTATGAACAGCTTTCACATCTGAACTGGAGTTTGCTCACCTTGTTCAGACAGACACAGGCAGGTTGCTGACATCATTTCAACCGCCTTGCTGTTTATCTTTTTATCAGGACAAAGCCCGAACCTCAAAGCGTAACAACAAGCTCATTCGTTTTAATTTATCACCCCTAGCCATCGGAAAAACAAGCGCCCACGGCACATTTGATGAACGAAAATACGTTCAAAGTATGTTATGACAGTTGATTTACTTATTAGCAAGAATAGCCCTATATTTTGACCCTGAAGGCGAGCCTGCTCTAACTGGTGAACAACAGCATCACTCACATGAAAAGCAAAAACAAAAAAAAAATCATCGTTAAGATGATCGGATGTTGGGCCATGAAATGCACTTTCATCATCGTCTCTGTACACAGGAGAAACACTGCGCCGTGGTTTCACAGGGTGTGGCAATCAATGTCATGTCCATTTCACGGGGACATTAGAACTTTCTAAGTCTCAAAACTTGTGAACATACTGTATTTGTCTGAGTGAATTTTCTCCCAGGACATGAAGTGGGAAGTCAACACCATCTCCATCCTGAAAAGGGCCCGGCAGAGGATGTACTTCCTGAGGCTGCTAAGGAAGCATGGCCTGCCACAGGAGGTGCTACGACAGTTCTACACGGCAGTCATCGAATCAATCCTGTGTTCTTCCATCACGGTTTGGTTTGGGGCCGCCACATAAAAAGGACAAAATCCGACTTCAACGGACAGTTAGGACGGCGGAAAAAGTCGTTGGCACCGCCCTACCCACTCTTGAGGACTTGCACACTGCAAGAATCAAGACATGGGCACGGAAAATCCTCCTGGATCCCCCGCACCCTGCCCACCACCTTTTCCAGCTACTCCCCTCAGGCAGACGCTACAGATCCATGCGCACCAAATCCAGTAGACACTTAAACAGCTTCTTCCCTCTAGCCATTAACTCCTTCAACAGTCACTGACGTAGTCACTCTTCTTGTACTACAAATACTGCTACTGGTTACTCTAAAATGGCTCAATGATTTGTTGTTTACGATGATACTAATGCAGCGTGTTATACCGGAGACAAATTCCTTGTGTGTCCTACATACTTGGCCAATAAAGATGATTCTGATGATTCTGATTCTGGTTAATGGAGGTAATCAAAATATTAGACACAACTCTCTGTATGACACAGTAGAGTTTTACAGACTATGGTCACAATCATGATTGATGATTACCAGTCGGTGCTGTATTCTTTGCTGTATTCTTTGCATAATCACAGTTTCGATACTTTACTGTTGAAAACGACTTTAAATCATGGATTCATACAGGATATGAATGGGCTAACCTTGGCGCTTACTCTCTGTAACGAGATGCCACCGGCGGCCATTTTGCATTGCCACTGACGAAGCGCACCCAATTTGAAAAAATTGATTTCTCTGCAGGATTACCACGTTATTTACGGCAAAAATACCACTGTGTATGGCATTGAGTTGTGCCGCTAAGTCTGTGAGAAGCGCTGAGTGCACGTTGCAAGAATGTGATGTTAAATGTTCTCTTCTTTTCAAATGGCGACGTTTTATCTTCGAGCAACTCTCATTACTCCATTCAGGGCAAACGTGAAATGTGCATCGATAACCGTATTTATAGCTAAAAAATAACAGAAGGTGTCAGTACCATGGGTTCCCTCCGACTATATGACTCGGACACGGGCTCCGACTGTATGTCTGTGCTTTAAATACACCAGTGTATGTATCTTATGTTGACTGTGCATTGTATTTTTCTCATGTGAGTGAATTACATGTATTTATGCAACCATAATGTGCTGCCTTCAAGACAAACTGCTGACAATTCCTGCTGCGTGGAGGCATGAGGTGACTTAGGTCAGATTGAACAAGGGACATTTCCTGTGAAAAAGAAGAAAATAACAACTCAGTGCTCGAGGGTTTAAGTGTCAGCCATGAAAGATGCACACAGACAGTCGCCTTCTCAGAAAAAACAAAGAGGGTTTAAGCTTTTAACGCCCTCCCCCCGCCCCTTCCCATTCAGTCCTTTTTAATAAGCACACTTTGTGACAGCTTCGGTTTCCTCGGTATCTTAGGTGAAACCGGGCAGAAACTTCCAATAAAGAGGGAGGGGCACCAACAAGGAGCAACCTAGGAGGAAGGTGATGGTCTGCGTGTTTTTTCTTCTTGCAAAGCCACTTTGTTAACCCAGTTAGTGTTGTTATAATAGCCACCGCCATGCTTTATGGACTAGCCGCAATTAGATTAGTTGTTTGTGCTACTTGGCGGCGGCAGGATGTGAGGAGAGAGGCACTTACAGGAAGTCCAGCTGTTGATTTCAAGTCTGGACAAAGAGACGTGTCGGATGGTGCTTTAGCATGTCATTAAGTGAGTGCCGCAAGAGGCTAGATTTTTTTTTTTTTTAAATGCTTTAACGCTTGACACTGTCAGTCACGCCGACATGTTCGAGATGACAAAGCCATGACAGCAAGAGGGTGGGCTGCGGCACAAGTGATGAGGTGACCTTGGGTCACCATCAGGAGGCCACGCCACTTCCTTTATGACAGCGTGTGATGAGACAGCCAACATCGATTGTCAGAAAACTTTTCATGGACTGCCTTGCTTTGTTCAGGATGAGCCACACGCCAAGATTGGACAGGAAATGGACAAAAAGTAACCCAGAAGGCCTGAGAGTCAACCTTGGAATCATCAACACGCAGCGTCCAGTGATAGGGGGAAAGAATGTAAACGGTGTGCCAACCTGATCTCATAAAACATCAAATACAAAGTTTTTCAAGAGCTTTGGGCAGAAATTTACCCCTGTTCAAACAAACCTCTACAACGCATGGTCTCACATTTTGTGATGGCAGATGTTTCTAATGAAAGTTCATCATCAAAAGTGTTGCGGGAGTGTCAGCTGCTCTTTGGTCCGCACCTAAGGCAGCTGTGCATCCAAAGCAAGGCATTAGCTACAAACCTAGGGGCAACCAGGACACATCTTGCAAACATGTTGTCTGTCACAAACTTGTCTTGTGATGAGAATTTCAAGCGTATCTCTTTATCTGATCTGCGGTCAGCACATTTCCATGCTTTGTGCACCATGAATCGGCTTGAAAAATGATGAGCCGTGCATTTGGATGTGTGACTATCTGAACTATGGCCATGATTATGGCTGCCTAGTTTTTGTTTGCGAGTCTGTCTGTTATCGGGATTCCACAGAACTTAACTGATTCCCACAGAACCTTGTGGAGGGCTAGACAAGAAACCCAGAAGAAACTGATTACATTGCTGAAGATAAAACGGTTTTCACAGAAGCTTTTGTTTTCCTGTAATTTGCAACATCTTTCCCCATTTTCCATTGGTTATTACATAATAGTCGAGTGGTTAGCACGTCAAATTCACAGTGCAGAGGTACCAGGTCCAATGCCAGCTCCGGACTTCCTGTGTGGCGTTTGCATGTTCTCCCCGTGCCGGCGTGTGATTTCTCCGGGTACTCGGGTTTCCTACCACATTCCAAAAACATGCATGGCAGGCTGATTGAACACCCTAAATTGTCCCTCGGTGTAAGTGTGGGCATGGATGGTTGGTTGTCTCTGTGTGCCCTGCCATTGTCTGGCAACCAGTTCAGGGTGTACCCTGCCTATTGCCCGAAGACAGCTGGGATAGGCTCCAGCATGCCCGCGACCCTTGTGAGGATAAAGCGGATTGGAAAATGGATGGATGGATAGATGTATATGACATAATATATGTATCATATTGAAAAATACATGCATATGCAGGAGGTGGTTATATACAGCAAATGTTTTAAGCTAGCTATGTTGTGTTGTTATTTAATTGGTATTTGTTGTTTGGATGTATTGTATTACCGGTAACTGTATACAAATAAAGTTGAATTAAAATGTTTAAATATTTTAAAAAAAGATTTTGAGAAAACATAGGGGCTCAAGAGACTGCAAATAATAAGTCACTCTAGAGGGAAATATTTTTCTTCTTCCAGCCTTTGTAATGCTGTGAGAGGTTTTGATTGCTGCAAGGCTGAAACCTAAAGGTACTACATCTATCACATTAGTTAGCCTTTTAACATTTTCTAGTATCAGTGTGTGCCTTTTCAAATAGTCACCAACATAATGTTACAGATATGGTCGCGACAGCATGGCTCAAGAAATCTAATCTGGTGAAGGCCCAAGACTTGGCACAGGCTGTATGAGCTCGTTTTTTTTTTTTTTTTTCAGCTTTCGCACCAGTGTATTTTTTGTTGTTGTTGTTCTTGTGTAATTTTTTGTTTGTTTGTCGTAGACAACTTTTAAATTGAATGAACCTATTCAAACAAGATAAATTCACCAAATAAAATAACAAATTTTACACAGAGAGCCTTGGCAAAGGCTTGTGCTCTACTGGGGGGCATTCTAAGCATAAAACAACAAGTGTGTTGTGTGTTTCGTCCATGAGTCGTCATTTGTAAGAGTTTCTCACAATCCATTTCATAAAGAAAGATTATTTATGTTACGTCATCTGTGACTGCTGAGATTTCACGTCTCAGACTGGATAGTTAGTAGTAGTTTGCGTTTTTGGAATTAAATATTTTTGGGAGCAGCTCCTCACGGCTGTGGATCCGGGACAGTTTGACTGTAATGCTGCAAGCATTTCACCTTCTTCACAGATAGGCATATTTTCAAATGGGAGATAAGCAAAGTTTACAAAAACATATCGCTATTGTCAGGCGGAATTATCGCACATCCAAAATGATCACTTTTCAGGAGACACCCAAACACGTCATATTTGTTTAAGCATTATTTTCAATACAGCAGATTGATCAATATTTGGTAAATATAAAATAAATATAATAAATAACCACAGGTGTGGACTGACCATTTCTCCAGATTTGTTAGGAAATATGGATTTCCCCAATTGTAACAGAGCAGGCTCCAGCCTGATTCCAGTGATGCATAATTTATAGACAAGAAACAATGTTAGAGTCGATACATACAGTATAGGACCAAACGCAAATTTCTCAACTTTTTGCTTAATGTTTAATAAAACAGAGAATAGTGAGACATCGACTTTTCCAGCTGACTGCCCCAAAAACACGTGGTTAATGTTCACAGGCCAGGTGAAACTCACCTGTCAACTACAGCAGGCTGCAAGTTAACCATTGCAATTTGTTTTTGAAAGGCAGCTCAGGTGAAAGTGTGAAAATGTTTCTAGTTTAAGAAAATGAGGCTGACACTGAACAAAGCACTTTTTACAGTCGTTGTACAAGTTGCACTATTTTTTTTCAATGTTTTTACCTTCTTCTGATGCTCTGGCCAAAGACTACAGATGAAGCAATTATAGGAAACGCATGGTGATTTATCAGTGTACATATTAAATTATCAAGTGTGCAAAAGTGTCCACAGTGTAGTGGTATTTTGGTTTGACACATCCATGAAAGATCCCGCTCTTTGTGCATCAATTATGCATAAATGCAGATTGCACTGCTCGTGGATTAAAATCCAAATTCTCCCCCAACCAAACCAGGAGCCTGACTGTGCTGTGTTGCTTGCCGTAGAGGAAATAAAGGCATTGTGGCATGCACGCTCCCTCCTCCCCACGACACCTTCATTTAATCGACTTACAATGTTTGAGCTGTTTGCCAAACGTGTCGACATCATCAATTGTCATGTTGGCAAATAGCGCAGCCGAGCCGCTTGTGAATGTTTATCTCTTCTCACACTCACCCACCTGCAAAGAGGTGCTGTCGGGAAATCTTTGGACCAGCGGCGCCTGTTGCTTAGGAACCGTGTCATGATTGGTTAAACGCACCACCTCAGAGCAGATAGCGACACAGATGCTCCATGTCTCCGTCCTACCACAGTGGCCCTACAACACAGGTGACGTGAAACAAGATCACAACATCACCGGGCACCTCGGAGGCAGGAGGCTGGCCACTGTCTCCTTCCGAGATTCACCAGCACAGTTTAATATCTTCGCTAATGTGATTGGTGGAGCAGATACCCTGTGAAGGATGTCTTTAATTCCAGACGGCACTAACGTGGGCCCCCAAACTGACGTCTCGTCACTTGATGAGCAGGGACATTTCTTTGCACTGAAGTGAGGCTCGCAATGATTGTTTGTGATGCAAAAGAAAGCCTTCCACTGAGAAGAAAGACAAGAAAACACACCATGTCACACCCAAACTGTTTGAAATGCTTGGAAAGGCTGGAACACACACAAACGCATCGAACAGACTGACTGCCAGGACCGTAAAACGTGGATCTCGAATGTACAAGGAATCTGGTCACATGAGCTGGGCCATGGGAATTTTCAAGATAAGCGCAAGTGATGGATCAATTATCACTTAGTCTGTCACAACAGGCCTGCTAATCAATCTTTTAAAGAACTCCCTTTTCACTGAGCGAATTTCTGCTGCTGTGAGACTCACTAAAGTTGTACAACCCTATGGAATACATGAAATGTAATTGCATGCTGAGTGAGTGAATCAGGTCCACCGTGGACCAACACTGTTTTATTTATCAGACGGTGAAGGTCAATTATAGGTGAGGTGATGATGATGATGATGATGATGATGAGCTGAGAGGTTCTGTCAGCTGATCTGGACGTGATGTAAGCAGCACCATGCTGATATTGCCTGCCGTTACGTCATCCGGTGTGGAGATGAGAACGAGGTAGAACTTATGAAGGCACCTCTTGGAGTGATGAAACGAATCGCTGGTGGAGGGAATCGCCAAGCTGACGGGAGCGTCATCGAAACGCTTCTGCTCTGTTAGATGTGCAACATTCTCATCAGCAAAGATTTGATGATATCGTAAAAACATCCACAATATTCTAGCTGTGGTATTAGTTGGACAACAGGAAGGGAATAACAGTTACTTTGCTGCAAGTGTGCTTAGTGTCCACTTGATCTTGCTGTCAATCACGTCCGAATGACTGTGTCACCACTTCTCACCCCATACCAACCCCTCCACCTAACAAAGCCTACACACACACACACACACACACACACGCACGCACGTGGTACATAGATACAGGAGTGATAAACAGAGTAGCAGGTAACAACGGCCATTGAGTCTTTGGAAGTGTCTATTGATTGAGTTTGTTGTAAGAGGGGGGTGTAGTGTCTCGTTGCGGCCAGCGCTACTATTGATGGGCTCAAAGGTTCTGCTCCTGAGGAGAATGATTCGCTGACTAAATGAGCCACCCTGGTGCCACAGCTTGTCGTAGAGAGTGTGAGAGGATCCGATCGATGTGGCCCTGATATTGTTCTTCTTCCTCCTTTCAGCCACGGTGTCCAGGTTGTACAATTCTCGACCAAACCACAGAGAGGGTCTTCCTCACCACCTCGTTGATCCTGTTTTGGGTCACCAGTATTGAGGCAGCCCACTAGCACACCATCGCAAAGAAAAGTGCACAAGCAACTGTAGGCTGGTAAAGGAGCTTCAGAGATGTCACCCTCATCTATCCCTTCCTATGGATGTGGACCCCCAGATACTAATCGGAATCAAATCAAAAAAATATACAGGTATATATATACATTTGTGTCACCAGCAATTGATCGGACAAACCAAAAATGTTTTCACCCAAATATTTACTAAAAAAAGCAACAAAAAAAAAAAAACCCAAATGATTTGACAGTGGTCTCTATTTTTTTTTCCAGAGCTGTATACACTTGACAGCATTTCATGGAATCGCAATTACAACAGAAAGCGCTTTACACAGTCATTGCTGTCAGGCAGAGGGCCACTGGGCTAGCGCTCACCTGCATGTAATATTTACCAGTGTCAGATAACCCAACCTGCACGTCATGAAAATACCTGTTTGCCTCAGCTCTGGAGAAACGACTGTGCTCGGTCTCAAGCTAACCTTCAAATGTTAATATTTCATTGGGTCGTGCTGATATGTTTAGAGAGCTCTCTGCAGAATCAAGGATGGGTACGCCGGAGGGGTTGCAAATCCACTCTGTACAAGGAGTATTCTTGTACCTGTTCAAACATGCTGTGTTAAATTATTCATCCAGCAAATAGTGAACACCCATGCTTTTACCTCCAAACAGTGAAAATGCACCTTAGCGCACAAATAGGAGGCCCATCACTGAGGAGTCGGGGAGGGGCGGGGGGGGGGGGGGTAGCTCAGCGAAAGCAACACGGCACAGCAAAACAGAACCAGCACTTGGCTGCTAACCTGTGCTGTCATTGTCTGTGATTGTACATGAGAGTGGAAGGCCCACGTGTGCTGATCTGGCGAAGCTTCGGCTCACGTTGCCAGGTGAGCGCTACCTTTGTAAGATGCTTCTTTAAGGGACACTTGAAAAGAACCTGTCAATGTTAAAGATGCAGTAAAGTTAGTCATAACTCGTTTCCTTTGGAGAAGCACTCTAATTAGTAAATGACAAATGTGTCTTTAATGACAAGTGCTCTTCAAGTTCCAATCACCTCGCAAAAGAGTCTGAAGAAAGGGAGAGAAATCTCAAGATTGTTGAAGGAGCGAGAAGATTAAATTATCAGCGAGTGCCAATCTTCACTGATCAAGAACATTACAGGATAGGTAATAATCTTTTTGTCTCACTGATTTCAAGGGAAACATGGTGATGCATCGTGGGAAAGCCATCATAATGTTATACGGGGAGTTTGTGATTAAAACGTGTCGCAATTTTTTTTTTTGGGGGGGGTGGATTTAATGCTTGTGGTGACACACACACACAGCTTGTTCTGGTCATTTAACAAGTGTGTAAAATCATCATTTTACAGTTATGCAGTCAAAGCCAAAGGAAGTTGTCTGTTAAGAGCAGACAGGCGGGGTCCGGTCTTTACCCAAGATTCAATAAATGAAGGAAGCTGAAATCTAACCAGAGGAGTTCCCGAAATGGATGATTTTAGTGCCTATGTTGGAGCTAATTGGCCTCATCCAGGGTCTACATGTAACATGCAGGAAGTAATGATAGTTTGTTTTCAGGCAAAACAGCATCGAGTAGAGTACATGTTTCAGGTCAGGTTTCCATGCTTTGCAACAGTAAACCCAAATTGCATGTGTAGCTCTGTCAGCCACCCAGCAGTGAATTCAACAAAGATCGAGAAGAGGACCAAATAAGGAACAACAATGTCGGGAAGCTAGTATATTGTGCTCATTCTTTTTACATTAAAGATTGTTTAAAAAGGAAAACAATGGGTTATTTCAGAAGAGGCTTGTTTTGTGTTCTTCTAACGACAGCATTTATCTGCCACCTCATCAGCATGTCTGTGTCTTGCATTCCACAATTGCGATTGGTAACCAAAGGAAACAGTGCTGTACAGACCAATTACTTTGGAACTGACATGGACTTGTTCATGCCTCTTGAGTTGTGCTAAGCTTAAAGCAGAAGTTGCACTAACAGCCAATCAGAGTGATCAATTGCCACTATAGCTTGACACAAATTCAACATTTTGAATTGGCATTGGCTCTCTGACGTTACGACAGTCCATTTTACACCTAGACTTCCCAACGGTCGATGTCGGATTGGTGTGTAGAGACCTTCAGGCACGTGCTCAGTTAAGATCGTACTACTTTAGTCAATGCTTAATAAAATGTCTTTCAATAATATGCTAATATCATATATACTGTATATACAGAAATCTTTTCTCTCTGTTTCATTCTTAACTGTAGACTTTTTTTTTAAAATTACTGTTTCATTGTCTCATTCAGTTAATGGAAACATTTATATTTTCTGTAAAATTGCCTTTTTTTGTCGTTTTATTTTCTTTTAGCCCAAAATAAACTAACCACCAGAGGAAACTACCGTACTAATTCCAAGCTCCCTTCCATCATGGACCACATTTCTCTGTAACAATGTGAATCATGTCTTAGTAATCCAGTCGCATAGAATTTAAATACTAAAGTGAAAAAATGGTGTGTTGAATTTACTCTATTTTATTTTGCCAAGTGGTTGCACAAAATAAAATCATCAGGGTCCAGATACATTTTGAAGTCAATGTATAGTCTGGTTAAATATAAATATCTGGATCCAGATGATGATATTTTTTGCAACCACTTTTAAGTCAATGTATAGTCTGGTGAAAAAAATCGATCTGGATCCAGATAATTGTATTTGTGGAACAACTTGATGAAATAAAATTGAGTAAATTAAAAAAAAAAAAATCTGGGTCGGTATAGTATGGTGGAAGCAGGTCTTCAGGTACTGACCGAGTATACAAAGCATGCTCTGCGGAGATTATGATCTCGTTGAACGGCCCGTGGAAATGGGAGGAAACTGCCGCCATCTTCAACCGCACAAAAGCAATACAGAGGTTTCTTACTTGCCTACATGCACCGGGGGGGGCTTTCTGCTTCAGAAGAATTCCTGGCAAATTAATGCACTACCTCTCGGGCTAATTAAATTAAAGGGGATCAAACCTACAGAGCTGCTTTTGTGGTGGACACAATGTTGTGCTTCATGCGCTTGTTACTCCAGGGGGAATTTCTGCCATTTAGCCTCCTCGCTGCCTGCAGCTCCGCGCCGGACTCGGCTAACACGGTCAAGTTTCTCTAATTTGCTTGAATGAGAAGGAATTATGAACTGCTAATAAGAGAGTGAGAAAGCATTGCAGGGCTGCAGGCAAGGATGAGTGGCAAGCGACTGAACTCTCCGGCACCTGGAGCACACGCATCCTTTTTGATACTAGGAATTTCTCCTTGAAACAAGGCATTGAGGAGTAAAATTGCTGTGCGAACGACATGAACGATTACGGATGTAATTCTATTTCTTCTCCAAAATGTGCTCAGAGGCTTTGCTGCATCACTTACTGCGTTGCTGCTAATAAGGTACTGCTAACTATGTGGCTGTGGGATTGCGCAGAACAGAGAGTGGACTCTGCATTACAGTTATTCACCTTTGCATAAAATAAGCTGTGATGTCTTTAGGACTTCCTGAATGGAGTGGGGTAAGTGTCACCTGCAGCGTCACATTAGTGTTGTGTATTAGGGTAGGCGTGTCAATATGTGCTTCAAACGATAAGGTGCACCCTCTGTCACACTATTAAAACTGTAAGGGAATTGGGAATGGTGTGGTGTCCTGTTTGAGATGAAGCTTGGTCACCTACATTGGCAGGGGCGGCCATTGGGAACTTTGAGAAAATACCAGAATTTTCCGGAACGGCCGGTGTATTTACGGTCTGGTCCTTGCCATCATGGCTGCCGGCAATGGCCCCCCACCTCCCATCCGACCTGTAAATGATAATGTTTGGTGCATGGCAGTCCGCCAAAGACGACTTTTCAGCGCATGCCGGCCAACCATCAACCACACCAAACTCAACATCCCCACCTACCCTATTGACGATTACTTTTCGGCACAGTCCCGAGCCGGCTCAGCACATCCTTGCGCCGCATATATACTGTACAGTTGTTATTGCGTCACAATATGAGATGTTTTCAAACATATAAAATATAGTTTGAAAATCTGAATTGATTGCAAGAGAGAACCCTCAATATGATGCAGTGCACACCACTGCAAACTATGACGCATGTCAGAGTGTCAGACCGTCACTATCTTTAACTTTCGGCAACAGTGCTGGTTATTGGATTCTGTAAGTGAACTTATTGTTGTTGCCGTAAAGTGCCGAGTGCATTTCACATTCTTTGTGGAGGTGCATGTGAACTTGAGGTCACTTCTTAGTCAGACATTTTTACCCGTTTTTAAGCAAGTTAATCAGCTGTGTTGAGTCAGCCTCACATCTGTAAGTGAACATGATTTGGACCAGAACACCATGAGTCTTTTTCTCCCGCCTTCAGGAAATTGCTCAGATGTTGGAAGGAAGACAAGCCCCGCCCACAACGACTGCCACAGACTCGTAATAAATTAATACATTAGTGCCTGCTTGACATGCACGAGGATTAGCTTTTGCTGCTCACAGAAACGCATTTTGCAGTCCAGACGACAAGGGAAGATATAAAGGCGACATCAGCTGATCATGTGCGCTGTCTCTCACGGCAAACAGAATCTGCTCCGCCATCTCATACTTGATCACAGAGACATGCCATTAGCGGTCACGGTAGCACTGAAGCATGCTTCATGCTGGAGGATCCACTCCGCCATCAGAGTCGTGACCTTCTTGAGCTCGCTTTTATCTGTAGTGCTTGTGTGGCTCTCAGGTTATTAAGGTCTTCATAGACATCTGTTTAGGAATGTGCCAACAACACACCACCTTTAATTCATTCAATTGTGTCCTTCCTTTGCATTTTTTGACATGGAAGACACACGTAAACAATGCTGTTGAACAAGCAGTTCTCACCGTGAATCTTTATTGGAGGAACCTCCTGGAATTTTGCGTTGTGAGCTTTCACAAGCCAGCAGCTGTCCAAATGGCAACTTGCTGCCTAATCCATAGAGACTTAGGCTTCTTCCTGTGAACAAGGGCCTCAGTTGGTCAGGGCCCCTGTCCTGTTTAGATGTGCGAGCCTGATAAACCTCTATGGCCAACAGGTCTGTTATGAGTGGGAAACAGCAAAGCAAGGGCTTGGGATGGGGGAGGGGTGTTCTCATAGCCAAAGTCAACCAGGGGATAATACCTCCATCCTAATGGGGCTCAGCACGGGCATTATAAGCATCAAATGTTTTTTTCCCCACTTCCTCATTGTTCATGCGGAGTTTATCCAGGCTCCCATTGGCTCAATGAACACGCAACCCCAAACCCCTCCAAGCTCGAACCTGCTCGGCTTCAGGTACAGCAGCAAGAATGTGAACCCAACTGGGTCCCATGATAGCGCCACACAGATGACCGCACGTCCAACTGAGTTGGTCTCCATCCGGTGAGCCATTCCACAATATGTGGACAGTGTCAGCAAATGTGGGATGCATGATGCATTGGTAAGGTGCCATCACGATGCAGTTTGTGTTCTCTGGTCTGGATGGATGAATAAACTTTGCCAGGTCCCTCAAGTTTGATTTCTATTTCATGTGGAGTAAAGTCTAAGCAAAATGAATAAAACTTGAACAAGTTTAGCATTTGCGATAGCACTGATGAGTCACAGGTCATATCAGTAGTTACATCGCTATTATGCCATTCAGTGTCAAACCTGAGCGCATCCTTCCACAAAACAACCAAACCACGCAGAGGTTTTTTTTCTGTCATTGTTTTTCGAACTGTATAAAGACCATTTCTTCTCGGGTGAAACACATTCTGGAACACAATCGCTTCTCAAGAAGGCTGATTTGGTCCACAGCCAAGTTTGATTACTGTATTCTACCTGCCAAAATGAATGACATTAAGGAGAAGGAGGGGGGGCATTGCGGGGGAGTGGGTAGCTGGGGGTCTTTGGACAAACAGGAGTTTTGATTGAAACTGACTTGTGGGTGCTTGTGGAAAAGCACCCTAAATTAGTCATGGTTGTTAGTTGGGGGGGGGGGGGGGTGGGGGGTGTTATAGCAGTGCATAGCTAAAGATCCAGGTTGGTGAGTGATTTCAAGGTTTTAATGCAGTGCAGATGCTAATGATGCACATTTCAACTCGTCTGTCACCCCAAAAAGAGAGATCGCACGTGAGGCGTTGTCACTTTTTAATGCAATCATTTTCACATCAAGAGGAATGTGCCAAAACAAACTCCTGTCAAAGATTTGCTGTTTGTCAAATTCTCTGCACACTAATGAAGGCCATTATGAGCATTGGAGGCGGCACACCAACATTTGAAATGAAGACCTTCGGCATCCCAGGTCAATAGAGAAGTGGCTTTGGGTTTTAAACACAAGCTTTGCAGCTGATTGGTGATAGTAAAATGTGTGATAAGTGACGACAAGCTATTTTGCTTCGAGGTCAGGACAAGAGTAGAAAGTCACAATGCGTCGCTGGCCGCATGGGGAACCACAGAACCTGAAGGAAAATCACTGGTTCGGGAGAGCTTCATTTGAATGTTTCCAGCTAAATTGAAAAGGGCTTGGTTGGTTATGGCGACGATGGTCCTCCGCACGAGGTAAACAAATCCTCCCCATGAACATCACCGCTCCCTCTCCATGCTCCCTTAGCGACCACAGATGACCTCCACCTTCGGGCACGCATACCCGGACTGCAACCACACACACACATACACTCACAAAAAGAAAGCAAACCGTCAGCTTTCATCGCACCCTATCTCTCTGTATACAGGACCCTGTCTGCCCGTTTCCTCTGTCAAACAGCCCCTCCACCCCCCTCCTCGCTCGCTCTCTGTTTGCTTTACTGTAATCATTGCGCTGGCCCAGAACCGTGTGGGTGTGCTGGCAGAAGTACAAAAAAGCAGGAGAAGGAGAAGTTACATGGGAACTGAGTTAAGGTTGAATATTTATTAGAAGAAGCCATCTGGCGTCACAATGTCTGCACAAAGAGGGCTCACTCTCGCTATGTAATAGTCCCTCCTCCTTCTTCTGCCCTGACTTTATCTCTCATTCCCGCTCCCATTTTCTTCAGCCCGCTCCGCTCCCCCTTCCACGAGCCGCCTCTACGCTCAATCGCAGAGTAAATGTTCAGCTTTGACCACATACTCGCAGTGCTTTCAGATAATCACACATTTCAAAGCGGCTCATCAAAGGAAGGAGGCTATTTTATCCTGGATGGGTTACTTTGCAACCTGAGTGTGTGTGTGTGTGTGTGTGTGTGGGATGGGGGGGGGGGGGTACAGGCATGTGCGCATGTGTTGCTGCTGTGTCGCAGCTGTTTACACAAGTCTTGTCTTTTATTGACATGAAAATTTTGGAGTGGATCCCCGCTATTCACAAGGGATAGTGAATCAGCCCAACCACAAATAGCAAATTTCCGCAAATGATTGACGCTCTCCTCAAAGGCATTATGAATTCTTGCATTAATAGTTGAAAACATAAGTACGCATACATATGCCACAGACTGTGATTCTAAAGCACCTGAATAACATCACAAACTCCCCCAATCATCTTACAATATTGCAGTACCCTTTAAATATAGTCAACCACTAATCACGCACATGAACAACATACTGTACCTGGATGTGGATGTACTGTACAAAGATTCTGAGGATTAGAATCGAAAAATTACTGTAACTGTGCAGTCCGGTGGAAAACAATCAACAATGTAACTGTACAGCAAAACGCGGGACTAACTTCCTCTGTGCTGACTGCCGACAGAATTCGCTGGTGAGAAAGTCCGCCGCTTTGTAGGCCACTGGTTCTAATCGCCTTCAGAGTTTATTGACCTGGAACCGCTGGATCCATGCAGTGAAGCCACTTGAACCGGTGGTCGGAGATATGTCGTGTGATTTTTCGTTGTAATGTTCTATGGATTGCACTGGTTTTGCACGTACAAAAAAACAAACAAACAAACAAACAAAAATGTTTCTGTTGAATCTACTAAGGTTTGTTTCATCAAGTGGTTGCACAACAAGAAAATCATCTGGTTCCAGATACATTTTTTTAAGTTGTCTATAGAGCTGCTTCGAAGTTTATCTGGATTGAGATGATTTTATTGCGTGCAACCATTGAAATAAAATGGACTAAATTCAACACACCATTTGTGTTGAATTGAGAGAAACGTTTGTGAGCCAAAATGTCCCTGGGATGAGCCTTCTTATCTATACGCTACTGTCAATTACAAATTTAACAGCCGTAATGTTATATTTGTAATTCGATTTGTAAGACTGGGCTGGCGGTCTGAGCGAATGAGCGTGTGTAGGCAGGACTCCCGCCGAAGCACAAAACAGTCTTCTGTCTTTCACTGTGGAAGTTTAGTTCAGTGGATAACTAGTTTGATGTTCTTTTGGGTGTTTTTATGGCCGACAGTAATTATTCTCTTGTCTTCACTCAACTCATTTTGACATGTAGAGTACTTCAACAACAACCGCAGCTGCAACAAAGAGCTGCACACAACACTGAACTTAAAGAACAAATAAAGCTCCTTTACTATTGGCATTTGGCAAACAGCATCTCAAATAGAGAGAGACGCTGCAATCCATTAAATATCATATGTATTATACACTGACATTTTTTGGGGGTTAAATTTACTTTTATTTCGTCAAGTGCTTGCACGAAATAAAATCCTTGGGATTCACATTTTGAACAACCACTTCAGAATCAGAATCATCTTTAATGGTCAAGTATGTAGAACACACAATGAATTTGTCTCCAGTATAACACGCTGAATTAGTATCATCATAAATAAGGACATGACAAATAAGTATGGAAAAATTAAGTATGGAAGGACATTTCGTAATGTAAGTGAACCGTAGTGCGGTGGTACCACCCAGTGACAACTGTGAGACAATGTGTAAAGTATCAAGCAGAGCTAAAGTGATCAGTGGTAGAATACAACCACTTGATGAAAAAAAAGAGTAAATACAGCACACCGTTTTTTGTCAGAGCAGAAGATTGTTACAAAAATGGGGGGCGGGGGGTTCTGACTTTTTTTTTTTTTTACAATAAAGATAAGAAGATAAGAAAACCTTTGTCTCACAACGGAGAAATTCCCAATAGTATACAGAGTTGCAAATAGAGAAGTTTTCCCATTGTATATCAGTAGCATAACAACAACCCAAACAGTAGCCTTGCAAATGCACATTTGATATCGTAATTTCATCGCGCTTATTGCGGTAATTGAATTGACACATTGTTGCCATGGGATCAGTGAAAGAGTCTTGACACAAAAGTATGTTGACTTTCGCTGTAAAGTGAACAATGGAATAATATTTTAGTACCATTTTTTTTTTAGTTGGGTCAGATAATGAAAGGAAGGATTCACATTAAGAAATGGCAATAACACTTTGAAAGAACCGTTTTATCTCACTATTTTAACAGCATTTAAAACACTCACCTTTGGTGATTGCAGAGCCAAATACATCCAAACAAAAACAACTACATAGGGCTGTTTTTTTTGTTTTGTTAATAAAAACACACCGATGTCACGATGCTGGCAAAGAAGCCCAAGAAAAAAGGTTTTCAATGTTTTTACCCGCCAAGTGGTCCGAGTGAAATGTATGCGTCGTTATTGTGTCTTCTCATTGGCAGCAGATGAATCGACTCCCACGCTCTTCCTGCATTTGCACGCAGTCTCTCCTGCGGAGAACAAACTTCCGAATTTATCACCTTAATTGAGAGGATTGTTCCACATTAGGGGAGTGAACACTGCAGGCGATGAAGCGCATTCGAATCAAATACATAAAGCGTTTGTTTTGTGAAATGTTTGCCAGTTCGCAGGTACACACCAGGCATCCCAATTACGGCGGAATGCGGCCCAACAAAATTTCCATCTCCATTCAAGTATACTAATGTGCAATCGTACGAGAGGGAAAAGGTGCCAAAGAGGTAAGTACCTTGCCAGCGGCGTGACAAATGGCGCCAATTAAAGCTTAACTTGCTTATTTTCTCAATAACGTACATGTTTTCATAAGTGTGGAATCAAATAATTGCTGCTCTTTATATCAGCAACAATAAAGGGGGACGTATGGCTGCTGCAGGATGCTGCTGAATATTTTAGTGCGACGGAGAGAATGTGGCAGAGTGAGACGCATTGGTGACGTTCCCTCAAGATATCCACCTCATCTATTTTCTCAGAGGCACACGGGAACTCATGGTTGTGATGCTGTGCCAGACTGGCACGCAGTGGCCACGCAGATTATCCGGAACCGCGCCCCCCGGCCGCAGTGTGCAGGCTGTGACCAATCACATGCTATTGCCTTAACCAATCAATTTAGAGTTCATTGAATTACAATAATCATCACATCCAAGTAAAACAGTCGTAGTGCTGAAGTGCCTCACGAGCTAGAGCAGTGGTGTCCAAACTACGGTTTCCCACCGTCCATTTTCTAGCGGCCCTCAGAATATAGAAGAGTAACTTCTGGCACGGCCTGCAACTGCGGGTGTTGGAAAAATGTGTTTATGTGTGTGTGTGTCTGTGTGTGCGTGTGTGAGTGAGTGAGTGAGTGGGGAGGAGGGTGGTTCGTGGTACCCACACCCTTAATAATAATAATAATGCATTTTATTTAAAAGCGCCTTTCATGCCACCCAAGGACACTGTACAGACAATAAGAAAATACAATGTAAAGATTAGTAGACGAGATATATAAAAACAGGACATAAAATCATAAAATCATAAAAACATAGGAAATGGAAGAGCTATGTGTTGTAGGCAATCCTGAACAGGTGTGTTTTTAGACGGGACTTGAAAGTGGAAAGAGGTGTGCAGTTTTGGAGGTCCGGAGGTAGGTTGTTCCAGAGCTTTGGAGCAGCGTGACTGAAGGCTCTGGCTCCCATGGTGCTCAGTCGGGCGGGGGGCACTGACAGGCGGAGGGAGGACGAGGATCTGAGGGAGCGAGAGGGGATATGCACCTGGAGAAGGTCGGATAGGTAAGGAGGGGCTAGGTTGTGGATGGCCATATATGGAGATAGAAGCAGTTTGTAATTGATGCGATGTTGAACAGGGAGCCAGTGGAGCTGTTGGAGAACGGGGGTGATGTGCTGCTGGGAAGATGTTTTTGTGATGATGCGAGCAGAGGCGTTTTGAACCAGCTGGATTTTATGAAGGGACTTTTGAGGTAGGCCGAAGAGGAGAGCGTTGCAGTAATCAAGGCGGGATGTGACAAGACTGTGGACAAGAATAGCAGTGGTGCGGGGGGGTGAGGGAAGGGCGAAGTCTGGTAATATTGCGGAGGTGGAAATAAGCAGTGCGGGTGATGGTGTTGATATGTGAGTGGAAGGTGAGCATGCTATCCAGGATGACACCCAGACTCTTAACCGGGGGGGAGGGGGACACTAGGGAGCTGTCAATGTTGAAGGAAAAACTGTTTACTTTGGATAAAGTGGATTTGGTGCCAAGAAGGAGGACTTCAGTTTTATTAGCATTTAATTTAAGAAAGTTTGTTGTGAACCATGTTTTGAGTTCGGAGAGGCAAGAGGTGAGGGAGGGGGGTGGGAGTATGGAGTTTGGCTTGCAAGAGAGGTAGAGCTGGGTGTCACCCTTGATGGGTGACAACTATCTCTACTAATAAATTTGACTTACCGTGGTTCTAAAGATGTGTAAATAAACTAGTTGCACCTAAAATAGTACAATTTCTCTCCTGAATTAAGCAAACATTGTTTTCCGCCACTTTCTGCTGTCTGTGACACTGATTTGTCTGATTTGTGAACATATCCCATTTATGATTACATTTCTCAAATTAATACTGCTTTAAAAATTGTCATCTTATTACGTGCTTTGTCTCTGAAAGTGGACATCTGCTCAGGGCAGGGGTGGATCCATTCTAGTAGCCACCTCAAAAATCATGAAAACTCCCTGTTTGCCTCATCACCTTTACCAGGTGTCAAAAGTAAAGAGAACAAAAAAGTCAACTAAACTATAATACAAATCTTTGATTGGTTTTAGCGTGCCTTCAATTCTTCTGTATGCGGCCCTTGAAGGAAGAAACTTGGACACGCCTGCACTATGCAGGGATTCTTCGAATTTACAATATCAGCAGCAATAGATTTACGATAACGGGAGGCGCTCTAATGCACAAACACAGGTAGCTCCCACATCACATCACATCACATCGTAAAACTCGCATCAATCATGGTTTCGCCGAAATCAAAGCTGCCCTATCAGGTGAGATTAGCGCGGTCGCCAGGAGAAGCAGACTGCTCCGCTAATGATTCAATCCGGGCCGCCTCCAACGGGCGTACAAAATGAGGTTGAGTCTCTTTCAAAGGCCCCGGGGTTAAGTAACTCTTGCCTTCGACATCTTCCTCTGCTAAATTGAAGGAAGCGCTGCGAGGAGTGAGGATTAATTGCAAATAAAGAGGTTATTCTCCAAAGAAATAGGCCACTGCTCCCTCCTCCTTTGCTCAAAATAAAAAGGTCACAGGTGCTAATAGTAGTTTGGGTCCATTGTGTCTGTTCACAAGTTCGCAAGCGGTTTCTGGAGCTGTGCCTGTCACAGGCATACAAAATCCCCTTCCAAAATGTCTTGACTGTCAGCCTGGACGGACAAACGTGTGAAACATTGCTCTAATGCCGGGCGGGCTTCACTGTCTTGTTTATTTAAGGTAGAACCAGCGGGCCGCTCCAAATAATTGGCCAGTTTGCGGTCACGCTCGTCGCACTGTCCAGCGAGTGCGTGGTGACACGTCGGCCTGCATCTCGGCCGCTCGGAGGAAGTGGGTCGACATCAAAGTTGTGCAGAGGAACAATGAGGTTTCACGTGGTTGGGGGAAAGTTTGCAGTTGCAGTGGAAACAAAAGATGCATAAATTTGCTCCAATTTAACGTCACATTTCCTTCTCTGGCTCCCAGTCGGCCCAAACGACCCGACGGCAGCACCTCTGCTGACACATTGCGCCTGTGATGTTTGGTCAGTGGAGCACAAACAAATGAAACGCAATCTATCATCACAAGACGTTTTGTCTGCTTCTGCAGAAAATTGCTTTAACGGCCAGATTTTGACTCCCAAATACGAAACAAATAAAAAGACAAAGCTCGTTTTGAAGCCCACGGTACAAGCGGGTGCGAGTCGCTTCTCTTCTTTTGGTGGGATGGATTGATCTTTAGCGCCGCCCTCTTCTTCTCTTCTTGCTTTCATGCTGTTTGCGCAGCACATCCACAGAAGTTCTGCAGCAGCTGTAAATTATTCATTTTCTTCGTGGCGGCGCCCTGTCCTCGTCATTTGATCAGCGGGCCCGTTCGGCTGGGCCCCGTCACCTCGGAGATCCTCCCGCCCCTAATTACTGCCGTAATTGTTCAGGCATCTCCTCACCGCCGGAACGGCGGACGAGCGCTCTCACGCTGCAGCTCCAAAGCCAGAAATGAGTGCCATGTGGGGAGAGACTGCAGCCGACCACAGCAGAGAGTTTGAGGTGGCGCCTCGACGCCTGGAGCCCGCCGCCACGGCCCGCGGCTGCCAGAACCGCCAAGACTCAAGTGTTAGATTCGAGATCTGCCTTGCGGCCGCTCTTCTCTGATCCTGGCGCTGATTTATATCTGGGAAACGTTGATGACAACGTTCTGATGTTTAACAGGACGAGGGAACGCTGTGGGAACGGACCATTGTTCTGCTCTTTCGCGGAGCTGCATTCTTGTGTCTCGGCGGGCACGTCAGATGCTTTATCTTCAATTCTGTGGGCCAACGCGGGCCTTTTAATCACAATGTGACATTTGCCAGTGTAATGATGGAGGCGTCGGAGTCAGTAAAATCTGCTGCCTCACCCTGATTTAAAGAGTCGGAGCCTGTAAAACTGCTTTATTAGCTCATAAGACGAGGAGCTTTTCCACCCTTCAAATGAGCGTGGATTCATCTGCATGACAGAAATGCTTGCAGAGACTGGCCAGATTACTTCTTACGATTGACTTAATCAAGCCCACCTTTTTTTCTTTTTTTTTTTTTTTACATTTCTCTCAAACAAACACCACAAAATTACCAACATAGAAGAAAGCACTTTGTGACTGACGGGCTATGAAATACACACAATAAGCAACATCTTGACGCCGTCCCGCAGCTATAACTTTTGTTGCTCAGTTCTTGCTTGAAAATCTTTTTTTTCTTTGAGGAGGAATTTTGCTCGTCAATGACTTCATTTGAAGAGCAAGTTAATAAGTTTGATGAGCAATATTTTTCGCAGTTTAACTACAGGGACAATGGTTTTATATAACAATAAAAAAAAAGACAAGATAATGGGGAGGTTGAATGTTGGTCTGCAGCTCTTGGATATTTCAGTATTCAAGTATCCTACAGAAAAATCCTGTACCATAAATCGCGTATCTTGACTTAATACATTGCACTTAATAGCAACCAAACGACTGGCTTCAAACATACAGTATATCAATTTAAACTTTGCCTTCATTGTATTAAAAACACCGGGCATTAAACAAACAAACAAACAAAAAAGGCTTAAACAGCCTTTGTGCTAAAATACAGTAGATTCACACCTTTGCATTTATGATCTTAGACAGCCTAACTACGAATAAGGAAGAGTTCAAACTAAAATGAAGACGCCTTTACAGGAGACAGTTAAAATTGTAAAGTTTGTTAAATGTTGATTAATGTTCTCATTATTTACACTAAAAGTCAAAAGCGCAGAGGGGCTTGGGGGAGGGGTTTTTTTTTTTCACCTTGGGCCCCAAATGACTAGCTATGGCCCTGCGCAGACATACACACAGTGTTATTGACTTGTGCATCGTGGAAGGTGAGCAGCTGCAAGTACTAATGTGATTTTCACAACACATTGACCATTGACACTTCATACATACGTCGCGGTAATATGCTTCGGTTTGGCGTAAAGACAGACTTACACGTGAGCAGGACTCTCTTCCCGGATCAGGAACCACTGGGGCTGGCGTGCTCCCCGCCTGCCAAGTAACACACAGAGGGAAAACTAAAGCCCTGGGTAACGGTGATTATTTAAAAAAATAAATAAATCAGAACAATCAAGATAGCATTCAAAAATTTCCAGAACATTTTGGCAGGCCTGCGTTGTCAACATAAGAACAAATCACAAATAATTCAAATTTGCTCCAACTGCTGAAATAAAATGAGCGGGTCACTTGAAAGACCTTGCCGAACATGAGTGTACGCTACGACCCAGCTAATGACCAATGCGGAAGTTCACAGTGACCGAATGAGAAGGTTGTCACCAACTTCCTGAGAGGGAGGTTGAGCGCAATCAGCTGGTGCTTTCAAGCACATCCAAATAATCCTGAGAAGTGTATTTGTTGGGGTCTGTCCTGTTTGTTTGGCCATGTTCCAGTCATCACAACTTATTTCCGCTGCCAGATAGCTACAGCATCCACGGCAATTGAAATCATGGCTCTTCAAGCTGCATCCAATGGCATATTTTGGAGAACATGAATGTTCAAAAAGCAAGGAGGATTCACATGTCAGCGCACTAAATATAGTCCACAAAGAGAGAATTTACTGCCATATAATTAGAAAAGTATGTTCTGAAAGTGCATGTAAGGACCTTGTTCATAGCAAAGAAGCTCGGTGACCTCGCATGTCTTGTGTGAATGTATGGCCTAAAAAGAGTTGGAAAGAGCTCTCCTGAATTGCTATCAGGAAACTGCACATGGCGGACTAACACTTCTGCCTTCCAGATGGCATCGCTACCCTACATGAACACCTCCGCAACTGTTTCACACCTCAACTTCTCTTCATTCTCAGGAGCGCATCACTTTGCGGACTCGCGACCTTTAAGGACCAAGCGATGGCTTCGCTAATGAACTCTGCACTCCTTAGCAAACGTGTCAGGGCTGTCAACAGTTTTCACGAACTGACATACTTGAGAAGGATTAGGTGAGAGGAAGGTGCAAGGTGGATCCTTCTTCTTTAAACTTGGTTCAGGCAGAAAAAGCAATCATTAGCAAGTTTGACCGTGGATGTGGCAGCAGCGTTCTGTTGCAACTTGGGAGCAAGTGTCACAACAGACTGACGATAAAGATAACACATTGGATCAGGATGAACTTGAAATGCATGAACAAATGTGTGCTGATCGTTCCCCGAACATTTCACTGCCCAGTTATAATGTCTTTATCAGGTGACTAAAAAATGGTGGAAACGGTGAGAGCGTTGCAACTTCCGTCGTGAATGAAACGAGAGCTGACGGCACATGTGCAAGTTTCAGACAGAATTGAATTGGACTCCAGAAATGTGAACTCGGACATATATATGTATAAAACATACATTATAAATTAACAGCACTCTTGAGTGTTTTGGTTTTTTTTTCGTTTGCTCTGCTACCCACCTCTGCACAATTTGATGTTTTCAAAAAGACGCTTAATTTACACTGGATATCCATCCATCCATTTTCCGAACCGCTTGATCCTCACTAGGGTCGCGGGGGGTGCTGGAGCCTATCCCAGCCATCTTCGGGCAGTAGGCGGGGGACACCCTGAATCAGTTGCCAGCCAATCGCAGGGCACACAGAGACGAACAACCATCCACGCCCACACTCACACCGAGGGACAATTTAGAGCGCCCAATCAGCCTGCCATACATGTTTTTGGAATGTGGGAGGAAACCGGAGCACCCGGAGAAAACCCACGCAGGCCCGGGGAGAACATGCAAACTCCACACAGGGAGGCCGGAGCTGGAATCGAACCCGGTACCTCTGCACTGTGAAGCCGACGTGCTAACCACTGGACTACCGGGCCGCCCTACACTGGATATATTGTATTTATTCCTGAGCCAGCAATTAAAAATAACATTGTTGCTGTATCATAAGCTAAATATTCAGGCATAACATTTTAGGTCATTTTGTAATTTAAACTTAAATCATTAAAATTATTTATCGACACACTTGCTTTCGAACAGTGGTTCTTAACTTGGGTTCGATCAAACCCTAGGGGTTCGGTGAATCGGTCTCAGCGGTTCGACGGAGCCCCTGCCATGGAGGTTAAGACACACCCGACTCAAGATGTCAATTAGTTATGACGCGCCCACTTGGCCATCGCTGGCTGTAGATGATCACATGACATTCCTTGTCCAATCAGTGCTGCGGGAAATTTAGTTCGCTCAGTTGTCACCGAGTGACTGTCGTGATAGTACGTCATACAATTTAAAAAAAACTAAACTTATGCCATGTAATTTTATTTACTTTTTCTGTTATTAATAAATGTGTGGTTTTTTTTAATGTCTTAAATTTGTAAAAAAAAAAATCATAGTTTTATTTTTCACTAATGAAGGGTTCGATGAACGTGCATATTGTCACATAGCAAGGTGGTGGTGGACCCCAAAAAGCAGGCACGAGGGAGGACCAGGGTGTATTTGAAGAAGTGTATTGATAAAACACAGAAAACTAAATCCTAAACAAAGTCATGAAAACAAAACGAATCCAAAGTAACAAACAAACACCATGGCAGAAACTAAAAACTCTCAATAACAAAAACATGACCAAAACAGGACTGAAGCTAAAACATAACAATGAACTAAACATGACTGAAACAAACATGACAGAAACCCAGAGCAAACAATGACCCGACACTGGGTGTCGGGTCATTTTAAAACCCTAATTACCTATGACCAACAGGTGTGCAGCTGCCGGGGGGGGGGGGGGCCCTACAGTGCCACCTGTTGGTCCCTAAACCAAATCATGACACATATGAACTAGTTGGGTTCGGTACCTCTAACAAGGTTAAGAACCGCTGGTTTAGAAGAACCATGCCATGTACACGGAATGACAAGAAAAGAACCGAACCGGATTGGATTGTAGTTATAAAAACGGTGTGTGCGTGCGTTCTACATAAATGGGCCCGTTAGCAGAGTCGACAACTTACCGATGTTCCATTAAAGCAAGCAGCGCTGCAGGTACGGCATGTAAAGGCTTTGCTCTGAGAGTACCTGTCATCACACATCAGGAGATTACAGCACTTTACGGCTCGCTCAGCGCTCCAAACGCTGCCGCTACTACCGTGTGTCAAGAAAGACATCAATGAGGTATCCAAATCTCAACGCGCAGCCTCGGATCATGTTTGGAATTTATAACAAAGAGGCACAAAGGTGTCACAAGACGATGTTGAAGCGCATTTCTGCATTCTGGTGACGAAACATGCTGCCAGTGTTTGGGATGCTCAATGTAACGTGTTTTAGGCTTGACAAGCACTTCATGCCAGGATTGATAGGGCTTTCGTTTTGGACCCCGAGTGTAAATTGATGTTGTGACTGCGTGCGACAAGGATATAATGATGATGATTTGATCACGTCAAACCGCTTTGACTCTGCTTTTGAGTTGATGACCAATGGTGTTTGCGCTTCACCGTGCGCAATATTATATTGGGTTTGAGGGAGGGCCAACCAGGAATCGCAAGACACGTTAATGTAGTTGGACCTAGAATAGAATAAAAACTAAATGATGGTTCCTTCTGTAATCCTCAGTGACCCGTAAGCACGGCCCGTCTCCCCCCCAGGCGAGACTTAATGCGCTCTGGTGTCTCTTTGCACCGAGGTGACGTGTTGAACTCCATAAATGTGATTTAGAGGGTTTGTGCACGGAATGAGCAAACACATGAGCGCAGCATCAGCTCGTATCAGGCCGGCGAGGATGAGGATGAAGGTGCTCCGCGACAAAGGCAATCAGAGAAAGTGGTTACTTCGGGGACCTTTGCTTGGCTTGGGCGCACATGGAAATGGAAGGCGAAGGTGGGGGCGTTCTCGACACCCACAGGTAAAACCAGAGGTCACTGGAGGTTGTGACAAACACAAGCATAACTTTGAAGAAAGAGATGTTGCCCTGTCACTTTGTTGGACAAAACACAGTGATGTCGCCACATCGTGAGCATTTCTTTTTTCCTGAGACGAACGTGAGCAGTTCTAAGTGGTGCCAACATCCAGACATGACTAAATGATGACACTGATAACTTTCTACAGGCTCATGCAGTCCGTATCAATGCTACAGCCATGTCACGTTACAGCTCGGCCCGTATTCATCTACTTTGTACCATGTGCAAACAAAAATGTGCCCTTTTGACTGCCTGCTTGGACTATATCACAAAGCACTGCACGCCAGGAAGAGAAACTGACTTGGGCAATGGGGGAACAAAAGGCGGGATGAGATTATTCAAAGACGGTGACCCTGTTGGACAATGTTGTGTTCCCAGCAGATGAAGAATATGTGGCATCACGGCTGATCCGATCATGCTTGGATAGTCCGTCAGATTTCCCCAGTACATGGCGCTCTGCTGTCTACATTCCTGTAATTACCTTACAACTTTGTTTACATCATAAATGCATGTTTCATTTAGACGAAGCCAACCAACACGAAAACGTTTGCGTAAAAGTTATTGTTGTATTCTTCTATCACTATTGTTGAATGACATCTCCTTTGCTTCGACACTATTTGACTTTTATTTGGCACATTGATGCCTTGAAAAGGCTTCTAAGATGCCGTCCAGGCTTTATAAAGCCAGGATGCTCATAACTCTTGTATTTGAAGGTAAAAATGGAACGCAGTTGATTCCACACTGGCTCTATTTTTAGTTTGACATCTGAAGCATCCACGGAGTCTAAATGTGGGAAAAGCCTGTCCGCCTCCCTCCATAAGCGTCTGATGATTCCCAGCAAGCCCTGTTGCAGCCCTGCTTGTGTGTATACGTGTGTGTGTGTGTGTGTGTGTGTGTGCGTGTGCGTGTGTGTGTGTGTGCATGCACGTGCGCCCGTGTGTGGGTGTGAGAATATATGAGAGTGTGTGAATGGAGAGCAGAGGACTGTGGGAGGACTTCCTCTGTGGATCTTTTTTGTTTTCTTTTCAGAGAATGACATTCCAAAGCTGTTTCACTTTTCAGGCAGGAAGTGAAAAGCATCCCATAATGATTAAAACCAGCAACGGCAACATATCAGCTCCAGCGCCGCCACAGAGTTTGGAGTGTTGACACAAAGTCAAACACTGGTGAGATATTGTTTAATAAATCTGAGTTACTGGACAAATAGCACATTCAGGTCTGGGAAAGAGCATCACAGACTGATTTTGGAGAGGAAAACTTCACTCAAGTGCCAGGTCGCTACTCTCACTAGAAAACATCACATCTGTGCGGCCTACTGTATTTTGTCCGACCGCAGTTTGACTGCGTTTCAACACATAACACGAAGGTGATGCCACTTTGGACCGACGTGTTGTCAACATGTTTGTCATTAAAACAGGTTGTTCAGGAGCCATTTATCAAATCTGGTAGTCTTGCTAAGTGGAACAATTGGTACCGGGTACTTATTTACCTCACTGCCACTCTATCCCTGGTTAATTGGCGTATCAGAGAGGTAATGGTAGAGCCAGGAATTATGTGTCTATTCTTTTTGGACAAAACTCACGGAAACGAGCAAGGACAGTGTCCAAAAGGTGTGCTCACATAATTCAATGTAGGTCCTTGTAACAAGTTCATTAGCTGTAGTGCAAGATCAGATCGTGTTAATGTGTTACACCCTGTAACCTGCCCCCTCAAAGAACGGTGTACTCAGGTTGCCTGTCTCTTTACGAATAGATAATTTGCTTTTGTTACACATTCTATCTATCTATCTATCTATCTATCTATCTATCTATCTATCTATCTATCTATCTATCTATCTATCTATCTATCTATCCATCCATCCATCTATCCATCCATCCATCCATCCATTTTCGGAGCCACAACTGTTTGCCACCTGATCGCAGGGCACATATAGAAACAAATTTTAAAATAAAAGTTTGTGCACGCCTGGGTTCTGAGTTCATATTCAACAATTGGTTTGTGTAGTGTACAATTCAATTGTTAGCTTTGACTTTTAAGTTGCATGCTATTCCCTTGTTTGGTGTGCACTGCAAATTGAAAGTAGCATTTTTAAAATCCTAAATTGGATGCCCAGCTGAAAGGTCTGTCTTTTAGGCTAGAGAACATGGATGGATGGATCTTCTGGCTTGAAACACAATGTTGACTTTGGTCTGCAGCTCAATTGTACATTTTCCCGTGTCACTCACAGAATGGCCCAATGACAAGTACAAGCTCATACAGACAAAGGAGATTATGTTGGCCCCTCAACTGGACCTTGACTAAAACTGGGTGCAGGGTTTACCCACTAAGAGCCTTATTTACTAAGATCCCGGGCGCTTAATTGCCTGTCTGCGCAACTACCACGTTTTGCGAGATTTACTAAGACTGCGATCTTTTACGAAGATCCCAAAGAGCATGGGCCAAAGTGCATGTTCACTCACTTGAACACACTGTCAAAAATAAGGTGGCAGATTCGATGTCCATTTAAGGGTTGACGAATGCCATCGTATGTGCTCAATTCACCTACCTGCATGTACTCTTGCCGCAATATGCAAAATGAGTTGTACAACAGTTTAGCACATTTTCCAGACACAATCCTGAGTGTGCATAGTTAGTAGATCAGCTTCCACATCTGTTTGGGTGCACAATCAGGTTTAGCCCATTTTTGCACTTGAAACCCTCTAGTACGGGGGTGGCCAACCAGTCAGAGACTAAGAGCCAATTTTTTTAAATCTAAAAACACAAACACACAAATCATTTTTGTTTTTTTCCCCATTTCCTCCTCCCACCACTCGCGGTCGACTTGGGACCAGTCTGCTGGCTCTTGGTCGATTGCGACATATTGGGCACCCCTGCCTTAAAAACAACACTTAGCGCGATTGCCTGCTCCTGAGTGGTGATTCAGTCATCTGATTGGTTGCCCTCTATGTCAATCAAGTAACGGGATTGATAATAGGCTGACATCGTACGTTCTGTGTATTAAGCACCGTTGTTTGAATGGCAGCGCCATCGCCGAGGCGTTTTCGACAATTGTCGTGTGAAAGCCCGGGAGCCGCATTGAACCAGCCAAAGAGCCGCATGCGGCTCGCGAGCCGCGGGTTGGCCACCCCTGCTCTAGTATATCAGCCTCTGAGTTGTAAACATTCTAGCAAGGAGGTAAATCATATAATTAGTGGCAATGAGCAAACACAAAATAAAAAGTAACTCCCATCGCCGAGAGCAAAACACAAAACAGTGAGCGGTTCACGGCAGCCGCTGCCAAGGTGTCACTCAGTGAGCCGCTAGGACCAGGCAGACAACTTCAACTACCCTCTGACCTGCTTCCTGCTCATCTGCATACGCAGCCAGTGTGCGTGGGCTTTTCTGTGTGTTCATGTATAAATGCATCATCTCCAAGTTCTGCTACTTAAGCTCTAATTGTATGCATCTGACAGTAATCGGCTATCAACAGTAAAGAGTCCAAATGTCAGGGATGAAACACTTGATGGACGTCAAATACTCAAATAATAACATATTCAGATAAGAATGAACGCTCTCATTTGTCAAGTTTAAGCATCCAAGAGGCTCACCCACGTTGGCATCAGTTTAACCGAGATCAACTGAAAAGGTTGCAAGGGGGGGATGGGGGTTTGTTATTTTTAGGGCCGGCGACCCTTCTCCGCCGCAAAGTATTCTTTCGTAAAAAATGCATGAACACTGGAAGGGATTCAAAATGCAGAACTCATGCATCATGAACGACGCTCTATAACCCTTCTCATGGCTCCAGATCAAGATAAGTGAAACCTATCCTTGTTCCCAAACTCATGCTGCAGCATTGCTCCGATTGGTGAATTATTGACCAGGGCATGCATGTGGCCTGGTGATGACTCCACCGCAAGTAAGCTTTCTGAGCACCGTGTTGATGCGCTGAGAACAACAACACAAAGAAGGTCACTGAAAGAAGGTACCGTCAATACATTTGTTGACATTACTGTGAGACTGACAATCAGGTGTTTACCATTTTTTCCCGCACTTTTCTGTGAAGTCCCAGTTTTTATACAAACAGGGTATTCAATTTGTACAGTTTGCTTACAGGCGGTCAAATAATTTCACACGATGGGCGAGCTGGCATGAGGCCGACTTATTTGTTTTGTAAGTTGTACATACTGTAGTTTTATGTTGTAAGTTGCAGTTTTAAATGACTGTGGGAGGCCGGCGGAGATGTGGCCACCGTGACAGACAGTCACTCACCTTCTGACAGCAGCCTCCTCAGCCACTTGTGCTTAGAGGAGTCCAATTGATAACATGCTCGCGTCACTGTCACAACCTGGCGGGGTCTCCCTTTAAATGCACTCCTGCCACTGTCGGATAAATCATGTCAAATGCCACTTTATCGTTCCTCCTTTGTGGGTAATTGCGGCGTTCCCGTCCTTCCGTGAACATTCATTCCCTCCATCCGTCAACCAATTGGCTCCGGGGGTGGTGGGGGAGGCACTTCCTGTCAGAGCTGCGAAAGGGATCAGATATTTAAGAGGCATGGAGATCAGATATCTATCACCGCTCTACAAGTGCACATCAATTGTAAAGAATGTTTGATCAAGACTGAGAGGGAAGTTATGACTCAGTCATGATGAGCCTGTACTTTGTTGCCGGGAAGGATTGCGACAGGTGAAGAAATGGGATGTGTGAGGCAGGATAGCATCAGAACATGAAGTGATTTAGAACTGTCAGAGGATAAGATTCAATATTCATTCCAACGGCACGCTCTTTGTCATTTCCACTTTAAATGGTAAATGGAAAATTGACTGTCACTTATATAGCGCTTTTCTCCCTCGGGTGCTAAAAGTGCTTTACACTGTTACCACATTCACCTACTGATGACACAGTATCGGGAGCAAACTGGGGATTCAGTATCTATAAAGCAGACATCAACATGGTCGCAGATCGAACAATCAACCGCTGGGTGGGGAAACGACCACTCTACCACTGAGCCATGTCGCCCCCATTTTTAACAACAATATACCGTGGTGGCAACAGAAGAAGAGGCGGGCCCTTAAACTGGTTCCACGAAAAACAAAGCATCAAGTTGTATTCCAGAGGCCAACTTGCGTTGGCCTGAACCTGAGTGCTGCCGCCATTTGCCCAAGAGGTGCAATTCCCACAGTAGACTTTGCTGATTAACAGGCTTTCGACTGCAGGAGGCAGAGCTAAGTGCTGGAATTACGATCAATCTATATAATTCCCGGAGGGCAATTTGATTCATAGCCAACAACGGTACACTCACAATGCATACAGTAAACAATATATAAATAAAACATCAAGTGACGAATAGCCGAAAGTAGTGTAAGAAAGCGTGGGTCACATTCGACATTTGAGAAAATAGTTGCTGGAGAGATGCTTGTCTGCATACTCACGACTGTCATGGTGCACTTGAGCAAGGCAGTGAACCCTTGTCCCAAACTTTAGCTCAGATGCAGAACCACATTTGTGCAAACTTTCACTCTGAATCCTCTGGTGCGCAACAAAAATAAAGAGCAGTCTAAATATGACCATAAGCTTGCTCCCATGACTACTGTTCTTCTAGTTTTGGCGGAAGTTCGTCTCCTTTGTCTTCTATTTAGAAGAACAAGAATATATAATCATAAGAAGAATAATAGTTATCTCAATTAGCTTTCATTTTCAACCACAAAGACTTGCGGTAACAAAAAGTGCATTAAAAAAAAAAACAAGATTTTACCTTCGGTTTCAATGGGATGGAGGATACTGGTTAAGGTAAGCCATTTTAAGCTACCGGTAATAAGAAAACTGAAGTTATTAAGCAAAGGTTTTGTCATCTTCATTGGCTGCCGGTGGCAGATCGAGCCCTGCTCACATGATCTGAACAAAATTGAAGCACAATCAGCAGCTTGTGCTTCAATTGTTTCCCTTCCTTATACAGCCTGACATACTGGATTCCAGCACTTTGTCTTTCGGGGAACTTGAAAAACCAAATGGCACTTGACCAATGTTCTAAGTGTCCAAATGTTGTGAATGAACGAGTGCGCTCAGAGCGCATTTCCAAATGCGCACACAATGAGGTAACCGGGATTTTGGGGGTGACAAGCACTAAAATTCATAGTCTCGGTTTTGTATTTGAATTTCCCCCCCCCAAAATCTTAAGATATATATTTTTAATCCACTATTTTTTTTTTTTTACCAGTCCAATATAGAAGGAAGTAAAATAGCAAGAAAATCTGAGCAATGGCTACAAATAGATGAAGTTATGGTAAAAACCCAGTCATCAAATGAAGCCACAATGAATGAACATCCACGTAGCAAGGGAACACTCAGTCAAAGGTGTATACCCCACCAATCTCCCAAATTCATCTGGGATAGCTCAACTGCAACCCTATTTAGGATAAGCAGTAAAGTAGACAGAAGAATGGATGGATGTCTACAGTACGTACATTCTATATCGTTAGTCTTAATCTTAGTTGGCAGTGAGCCAGAGCCTGTCTATGTCTGCGAGAGGGCTGGTCAAAAGCCAATCGCGTGGCATACTGTAGGGATGCCAGTATACTCATGTGATGTCTTATTGCTTAACGGATTTTTAGGGGCAAGCAGCTGGTTGACACACTGTCGGATTGATCTGATGATGCTGGCACGGACACTGTTGATGATGGAGGACGTGTCGACCAACTCTGTGAAACTAATAACAGCAGCAGCGCCAAATGTCGAGGAGGTATACCATATTAAATCAAGGAGGCAACAGGAGAACACGGCTAGGGAGGGGTCTGTGACGAGTACATAATGTGACCGGTAAATCCTAAAATCAAAACTCAGCATCCTATGCTTTCCAAATGCACCGCTGTCATAAAAGCATTCCCATCGACAAATGAGTCTGCGGGAAAGGTCAATAGTTAATTGAATAATCTATCACCTTGGGATGGACGGAGCGCAGCACGCCACGCAATCAATGACAGGCGCATTAAAAGGTCAGCCACAGACTGCCATGATAAGTCACCTGGCTAATGTTTTTTGTGGTTGGACACAGCCAATGCCAAACACCAATGAACATGCACATGCAGAATAACATAGTCACTCAAAGATTTTATTAATTTTTTTTAGCTTAAATATGATGTACGCCTTTCTGTTTCGACACTGAACATTATTGTAAAGGGCTGCATGAATAAATTTCGCTTGACTTGAAGTGTAACTGGCTCCCACTCTAGCCATACACCTAATGAACAAACAAACACAGCGTGGCTCAGCTTCTGGCTAGCAGATGTCATGGTGAGCCATTTATTTAAAAAAAATAATTAAAAATAGGAAACACGAATCAGTCATTTTCTAAAAAGAAGGCAAACAATTGATTTTTGCACATTTCTAAAATGAAAACATTCAAGCCTTTGACATTCATTCATTCATTTTCCGAACCGCTTTATCCTCACAAGGGTCGCAGGGGGTGCTGAAGCCTATCCCAGCCGTCTTCGGGCAGTAGGCGGGGGACACCCTGAACCGGTTGCCAGCCAGTTGCAGGGCACACAGAGACGAACAACCATCCATGCCCAAATTCACACCGAGGGACAATTTAGAGTGTTCAATCAGCCTGCCATGCATGTTTTTGGAATGTAGGAGGAAACCCGAGTACCCGGAGAAAACCCACGCAGGCCCGGGGAGAACATGCAAAACTCCACACAGGGAGCTGGAATTGAACCTGGTACCTCTGCACTGTGAAGTCGACGTGCTAACCACTGGACTACAGGGCCGCCGAGCTTTTGAGGTTTCTATTTGAATTTTTATGTTCGGGTTTTCATCATTATGACGGCAAACATAACAGCGATGTGGCCCGCAGTGAGACAGGTTTGACACTGATCGGAAAAGTGAAAGTGCTGTTTAAAAAAATGCCGTGATATATGATGCAGACAGGATTGAAAGACGCTTGTGTTTATTAGATTGGCACAACACTCTATTGCTTGCAAAGGTAACAATAGCTACTTAAGAGAAGCATCTGTGATTTGTTTCCTGATAAAAACGTACTTCTTCTATGGCACCTGCACCAGGCAGTGACTTGAGACATGGCATCTATTAGAGCAATCCATTGTGAAGAAGATATTGCAACCACATTTAGACCGCAAATACTGCCTGTCTCCTTCCTCTCTCACATTTAAGTTCCAATAACCAGGAATTGAAGAGAGGTCTCATCTGCATCAACCTCTCATTAAGTTTATTTTTAAAAGAGAAAAAAAGAATCCGAAACTTGCACGCAGTTGCCCTCTTTGCAGTAATGCATCATAAACGCAGAGGTGGTGCAGTGCTGTAATGTGACATGTGACCTCTTTATTAAATACAGATGAATAACATTTCCTTATAATGCCAATTCCGTGTCGCTTGCATGCGAGCACGAAGCGTCGGTCACTGCAATGTAAACACGCAGCTTCCAAGAAAAACACAATAATTATGCAAATTTGTGAGGGAATAATTATGGCCGTATTCATTATTTATAGCGCCGACTACGAGCTGAATGTAGCTTTCTGCTTTAATTGTGTGTGCGCAGAATTATGTCATTTATTTCAACCATTTCCAGCACAATTTCATTAGAACGGCAGGCGAGAAGGGACGGAGATTGCCAATTTGCTTCTGGCACGAGCATCATCTTGTGTGTGTGCACGTCTAAATGTTTACTTTCCGGGCATATTGCTTCATGAAACCGAACAGAAATGAGTGAAGTGAAGGAGAATCTCATTGATGTCGTCACACAACCACACAAAGCGCCTCATTTTTGCCAGTAATTGGACTCACACTTGCATGTTTGTTTCAAGCAATTTTGACAAAGAGAAAAGCAGACAGGATGGATGGTAACATTTCTCATTATTTCTCAGAAAGTTACAAACTTTTCCAAATGAGGAAGACACCATGAAGTGCAGCAGGACAGCCGCACGTCATTTGAATCAATGTGATTGGATCCATCACGGAAACACAAGTCATCCTCTGCGACGTCTGCTCGTCATCCCGTGAACTGCTGCTGTCACCCTCTGAGCCGCTCTCTTCACCGCGCGGCTTTAGACAAACAATTAGCCACGGTGCCACCACGGTAACTTATTTATCCAGGCCACTTTTTTCATCACATGAAGGATCTCGAAAGTCTCAAAAGGATCTTAGAACTTCACAATCTTCTTATTGTATTTTTAATTCATTTGCCATGTCATGCTTATGACAAGGAGCCAGTCATGCTGCTTCAATATCAACAAAGATTTCCATAATATGGCACTGTTAAGAACATCCTGGATAGACTCGGATTAATAAACATTGATGACGAGTCACTTTATTGGGCCCGATTTTTGTGCCAAGTTTAGCGCAAAGTGCAGTCCAATAGTACGCATGGGTGGAGTTTTCTTTCTTATGGTATTTACCCGGGCAAGTAGAAGGGGGCATTTGACGTAACTTCCGGTGTACCTCGACCACATGCCGGTGTCCAAATTCACGTGTCTTTCAAATCTCGACAGTCAAGTGAGAGACCTTTTATGCCGTCCTCGGAGGCTACATGAGGCTGAGCCTTCAAAGTAACCACCTGCCTGCGAAGGGTCCTCGAGGACGCAGCCTACGAATTTCGACACAGCTTGTATCTCAGTCAACAGCATTATCCTAACGCCCAGCTTCCTTACCAAGAACAAGTCATTGCCCTTTCCTCTCATTGCCTCTGCTCTGTTGTGTACCATAACTTTATTGTTGTCATTGCATTGCGCACGGCCTTTGGCAGTTTCACACCTCACTGACTTCTCACCATGTGTGGCTGATGGTGTCTTTAAGTTCACTGAAAGTCCTGCGTTCTTCTCAGAGACAGCATTTTCCATGGGTCAGTGGACCCTTTCTGTTACGGTAAGATTCCAATTTTTTGAAGAAGACTTTCTGTAAGATTTTGGAGTGCAGTTTTGTCCAGTCACACATAAGAACATGTGATATTGACTCACGGTCTGGACAATCTCACACTGCTGTAGTTCATTCATTCATTCTCACTCACTCGGGGGGTGCTGGAGCCTATCCGAGCTGTCTTCGGGCAGTAGGCGAGGGGACACCCACAATCGGTTGCCAGCCAATCACAGGGCACACAGAGACGAACAACCATCCGCGCCCACACTCACACCTAGGGACAATTTGGAGTGTTCAATCAGCCTGCCATGCACGTCTTTGGAATGTGGGAGGACACCGGAGTACCCGGAGAAAACCCACGCAAGCCCGGGGAGAACATGCAAACCCCACACGGGGAGGCCGGAGCTGGAATCGAACCCGGTACCTCTGCACTGTGAAGTCAACGTGCTAACCACCGGATAACCGGGCCGCCGCTGTAGTTCATCTCAGGGAATTTTCCAATAGCACCTGGGAGTACTATGCAAGAAGGCCCATCGAACCCCCACTGCCTCTCCTACAAAAATGTTGTTGAACAAGCAAAGACCATTTATAAGATAACTGACATATAACGTTAATGGCAAACAATACATTGCTTAAACACCCAAAAGTATTGAAACATGCAACCTTTTCAGAATGATTAAAAATACAACCATCGATGGAAAGAGGATCGGAAAAGTAAGAACTAAGAATTTCTTCCATAAATGTTTGATAACAAGCTTGCTTGTCGGGAGATTCCTGATTCCTCACGTGTCACTGCAGTGTCTCAGGGGGTTTCCAGTTGTGTCACTGACATGGACCAATTTGAGCCATCTCAAAAGAGCTCCTTTTTCGCCACCAGCCAGGGGGATTCCCAACATGTTACCGTTGAAACAATGCCATTGATTTATCACTGGTACAGTGTCTCCGGTTCATCTCCGATTTGTTTGACGGTTTTGTCAAAGTTCTTTAAAACCAAACTCATGCAAGCCTTTATTAACCCTGTCGTTTCATACATTGACAGAAACAGGCCACTCTAGAACAAAGGGTTTCCTAAAATGTCTTGGAAAAAAAATTAACCAAGCGTCAAATCCAACAAGCAGTTGTTTGACGGTTTGGGTTTGGTTTGGTGGTAGAACTGCTCCTCCAGATCCATCGCATTTCCGATTCAACATTCTTTACAGCAGAGAACGCCAGAAGGAAAACCAATCACTTACAGAGATAAAAAATAAATAAATAAATAAATAAAGCTGATTTCATCCACCCCCCGATCTCAACTAAATCTTTGAGCGAAGATCTCGGCTCCTCTCACTGTTTGAGAATTGCCTCGGAGCTCATTCATAAATGTAAGGGGGCCCCACACGGTGGAAGAAGACAGGGAATTGAATCAGGAAAAGGTAGACAGAGGAAGAAATGTCTCCTTGGAGGTCATGCCGGCAAAATTGAAAGTCCCAGGTATAGCAGAGCCTGCGAGCTTAATAAAATGGATAGAATTTCAATTTGCCCTCACTCACTACCCCCCCCCCCTCACTTAATGTATTGTTCTTGTAACAGAAGCTGCGATCGAGTCGGCAGCCGAGAAATGCGCTTTATAGACACAAATAATCGTAAATTGAGAATGTCACCTTTAAGCCAGAGCATTTTTATTATTGTTAGCACTGCTGTTGAGTGGCTCTGATGCTTTATTCACACCGGAATGCGGCACACGCTCCCTGTCTCTGCTTTCATGCTTTTTTTGCCATCTTTATCAGGCTCTTGGCAGAGGAGGCACAGGGAGACTTTAAGGTAATTCATCGCTTCTCCACCAGATGCTTGTGTGTGATTGATAGAGGATGGCGCACTTTGAAATAAAGCCATCCATTAGGGCTGCACTTAGGCTCTGCAATTCGTACCGGACTGGGGCAGACCACTGGTTTTGACTTGTATGACCGCGTCAATACGAAATCAAGAGCGGTACACTTATGTGAAGGAGGTGATCTCGGGCTTGCCACGATTGCTCAGGCACCAGCACGCACGCACACACACACACACACACACACACAGATGTCAAACCTGGACGTGTCCTATAACCAAAGTAATTGCTTCCTTCACTTGTTATTAGTGATGACTACTACTGTATCTTGCTGCTGTTCTCAAATTCATGTTGTGTCTGTGCATCACACACTTAAATGGTGTCATGCTGCATTATATCATGGTTGCTTATGTGAAGTGAAGTGTTTGGGGGTTTTGGACGATGGTTATTTAAGAGTTGTTACATCTGTTGTCATGACTATAAGGGATCCATCTGTGTAGCCAGCTCTTGTACACTACATTGTAAAAAACGGTGCTTCGATCGAGGTGCAGGCAGGCAGATTGTGTGGTGGGAGTCATAGCATTTATTTCGTCTGACATCAGTGCGCATCAAACCTTCGGTGTCATTGTAGGAATCAATTCATGAAATACAATTTTATGATTATCATCTCCGCTGCTTTGGACGTGGAGAGGTGGGGGTTTTCACACCTACGGACACAAATGATTGGGATTGAAAACAGTGCCCACTATGCAGCTGTGATCTGTGATCGCCCTGGCCAACTGCAAATCATCCACAAGTCATCTTGCATTTCCTTTCAAACATACTTTGTGCACATCGATGTCCTGCATGGACTCCAACCATGTGGACCATACATCTCGTCTATGCTATATTTAAAGGGAATAAATGAAGCCACATGCATTGGCCAGGAAGCAATTCAGTTTCCTCCGGGAACTTTGGCTTCCTCACATACCGAAAAACTTGCATGTAAGGTTGAAGACTCACTCTCTCTCTCTCTCTCTCTCTCTCTCTATATATATATATATATATATATATATATATATAAAGCAGCGCTTCCGCCATAACCCTTTTCATTCAGCTGTTATTTTTTTTTGTTTATATCCTCTTGATCATTTGATTTATGATGACACATTAAAAAAAGAAAAAGCAATAGATGCTGGATGGATAACAGCCACCTGTGCAATAAAGTTAAACAGATAGATTGGGGGAAAAAAATCCATAAAGTCAAAGCCCACAGTCCACTCCCTATGCCTATGCTTGTGCGTCGATCTGTCATTATTAATACAATTGGTCAACCCACCATTCATGAAGGGTAAAAGGTCTCCCGGTGTGGGTGCGCCTGATGCATTTCCAGCCATCTGCATGCCACCATCTCATCAGCGCGTCCCAAACAGACCTGCATTTCTCTGTACGTAAGATATTTATTTCGCTATTATTTGAATTTTACGCAGCCTGCGATAGTTTATGGTGGAGGCTTTATAGATCCTTGCTTGCACAACAATATTAACTGCCTCTCCACGATATGAGGGAACAAGGGCTCCTGGGAGCTGTAACGTGGCAGCGGCGTATACAGGTGCTTCCTTTAATTAAAGTCCTGGGAGCTTTGAATATTGACACACATCTTGCTGCGCTGCTTCCTACCGATGACTGCGACAAAAGTGAGTTCAGGGAAAAACAACATTCATATATTTAAATTTGATTTGCAACACTTGACTGACTTCAGCCTGCGTGCCTGTGCACCTCAGATGGACCTGTTTCCTCCCGCTCTTATTTGCATTATATGAGAGTGCAAATTAACGAAGGAGGCCCTCTGTATTTGCGTCTCCATGTTAATTGAGAGGAGTAATTTTAAGGGTGTGCGATGCTCATGCCGAGGAATATTGCATTCTAATAAGTTGAGCAACATTAGTAGGGAACACAGCTTATTAAGGAGAAGCAAGGTGGAGATAGATTTAACTGCAATATACCTAATCCTGAATATATTATACATTTGCATGCAAAAGCTACATACAAGATTTGAATATTAATTGAAATATGCAGATGGGTATTGCGTAATTATTGCTGATTTAGAAATATAATTGGATGAAAACTTTCTTCTTGGACTCAGCCGTGCTCAGATTTAAATGCGTATTCATGGCTGAATCCGCTCAGCCCACATAAAATACGTTTGGACGTTTCACCAACGAGGTGACAACAGCAAGGGGGCATGATGAGCAGCCGAAAGAGCTCGGGTCGCATCCTTTGAGCACCTTTAAAGCTAATTTCAGCATGTGTTAGCATTTGAAGGACAAATCACAGCTCCTCATCTGCCAAAAGGTGGCTTGTGCACATCAGAGGATTACATGATGTGACACCATCCACGACAGAACCGAGTCCGTGTTGGGTCAAATGTGGAGCTAATTCACCTGCTCCGCATTTAGAGACCCCCCCCCCTCAACCCTTATTCTTCATTCCTTCACCCACCCCCGTCTTTGGTTGTCAAAACTTCATGAGTCATGACATGCTGGTGTTCAAAGTGACCTGCTGGAAGTCACTCCCACGCAGCACTAAGTATCCCCACCACTCCCGTCACACCGCGGAGAGATGCAAGAGGACCTCTGCTAACTCCTGTCACAACTGTCACGCCACTTGACAAGTGGCTGGTTGAAATATCTGGCGAGACCTGTCGCATTGAGCCTCCCTCCCACCGGCACAACCACGGCCGCCTATTCAGCCTTCTTCCAAACTCAGCTCAGGACACACCAAACTCTGAAATTAGAAAACACAATTGAAAAGCAGTGACAATGCCATGCTATGTCACACTTACCTCATGTGCATTTTTAAGCATGTGGCAGACACAATAAAAACAAAAGAAAGGACCTTAAAAAAATCTGACAGACATGGAGGCATTTCATTCATATTTTTTTTCAAAAGAATGTCGTTCTAAAAAGGGAATTTAAAAAATAGTTTTTGGGGAAAAAATAGCCTCGATTTTAACATGTGTGCCTGAGATTTTGGGGTGGTGAACAAAGTTTTGATTGGGGAAACAAGATTTGGGGAGAAAAATACTTTTGTCATTACATTTATTTAAAAAAAAAAAAAAACAAGATTATAAAAAAATCTTTTGACAAAACCTGCTTGAAAAGGTGCTCTCACTGGCATGCAAAACCAACACTCACAACATGGCATGTTGACAAAGGATATTATGAGATACTTTTCACGTAAAGATGTCATAATGAGCCTTTTTGGTGAGAGTGGCAGGAATATGCTTCCATATAACTGGACGCCTTACGTAGCATGGTTGCTAAACAAAGAAAAAAAAAGAACAATAAGGCTGCGGGCACAGCATATTTGATCATGTGTGTGACAGATTTGCATATCATGTGTTTGCACACCATCAAATCTTCTGCATTCTTAATGAGTTATAACACATTAAATGTATTTTTTTTTTACAAAGCTGATAATAATATTCCGTTTTATTTAACACCAACATAGAAGTATAAATTAAGTGATTCATCTTACTGTCCATAGGTGAGAATGTGACATTGAATAGCTGTTTATGCAGTTTATATATGTTCCCTGTGATTGCTTAGCAACCGAGAGCCTTTTCTTATACAGGTACAGCGGTACTCAATACCTTGGTTGTGTTTTCTGTTGTTAATTTCAGCAGCAAACTATTGTCTTAGCCTTTGTGTGTTTTGTTTCTGATCCTTAATTTCTGTGGCTATTTGTAAAACATATTCTCATATATGATGGTCGCCAAAAAAAAGAAGAAAAGTACTATTATCCAGTGTGATCAAGTGTTTGGGTGGCATGCCAGTTGGAAATGAATGCTCGGACCCATGGAGTTGATTGAGCAATAAGCCGCTTGGGACTCTGACTCTTTTTTCATTGTTGTTGCTACGTGTTGTATGTGTCGCATTGCCACTGACTTGACAGGACTCTCAGGCACTCGACTTTAAGCTGCTATTTGTTAATAAATAATGTTGAGGGTTTTTTTTTTTTTTAATTTGCCTGGTAACGGAAGATATAAATTGCTACATGAGCTGATTCCGGCAATGATAAGGGACATGAATTTGTATAGCACTGTACATATACGAGGCAAAGGCATAGGGTTTTAAAAAGGCCAATAATCAATAATTAAACATGATTAAAGGAAAAGATGAAAATCAAATAAAATTATATTGAAAAAAACCCCCCTCTTTGATTCACAGGAAGCCAGTGGAGAAATTTTGTAGAGCTGGTGTGATGTGGTCCAGTTCCTTAGAATAGTATTAAGACCGGAACCAGTCTGTCAGATTATGTTTGTTGTTCAGATGTGTAAAAACCAGAGGTGGGAGTAAGTCACACATGAATAAATTACAAGTAAGTCGTCACCTTTACAAGTCCCAAGTCACAATGGAAAAAAAAAAAATCAAGTTAAGTTGAGTCACCGCCAAAGTTCTAGGAAATCAAATCATGATTTGGTTCAAGCAACTTGTAAGTCACAAAATCTTTTTCAGTAAAACGTGACAATAAAATATTTTTGGTGGTTCCTGTAGCCACTGGCAATGTTGTGTAAACCCAGCATTAACCACTCCAAATGAAGGTCGATTAGCATTTAACGCTAAACCTTGTTTTTGAAACTAGCCTTGTGAATCAAAAGATGAAAAACAAATCTATTTCTAATGGCAGAATTTCTGATCCAGCTCTTTTCTTCAAAGCACTTGTACCTGATTCTAAGGCTCTTGAGTGTAGCCGTCTGTGCGCGTGCTATTTTATCCTCCGCTATTCCATTGTCAATGCTGCTAGCTTCACCTTGACCGATGTGCTAAAATAACAACGCCCACATCATCCACCCGCAGGAGACGAGTAACGCCCCAAAATGTCCTCCCTGAGACTGATGTAATCACCTTGAGGAAATTGTGGGAAATCCAATTTTATTTGCAACTGTTGAATATACTGTAAATATGCAAATGATGTGACAGTGTGGAAACCACTAGGCCCAGCCCCTGCCACTCTGTCCATGACAGACTAGTGTCAGTGTTGACTGTCGCATGCATTCAGGTGTAAGAGGTGCTGGACCTCGTGTTTGTTTAGTTCTGGGGTGGGCAAACTTTTAACTTTATTTAGTGTTCATTGAGTGACTCTTAACTGATTGTGAGATCTTGTTCACTGTTCAGTGTGCAATGCAAAACTCAGAGCAGAGTGTAAGTTTAACTTCGCTTTAAGAGATTTTGAGTTCAACTCACTTTGGGGAAAACAAAAAACAAAATGTACTGTAAATGCAGCACTAAAACCAACCAATCCATTAATTAACAATTCTTTTTTATAATATAGTTATTTTGAAAAACTGCTATGTCACAGCATTGTTAAGCAATAAGTATAATGATTTATTGAAGAATGTTTAACGTGGGATGGTTCGCGGCTCCATGTCCTACAAGAATAGATCCGCTTCTGCACTCAGTAGATCTCAACAATCAGAACCTGAAAAAGAGCAACCTGGAGTGAGATGACACATTTTAAATCAGTTACTTGAGGAACATGAATGACTTGTTCACAAATTGGACCTTGACACAGAGTAGAATATGGAGCAAGCCAATTTTGCTTTTGAAAAACTGAATAATCTTTATTTGGCAATCTGAAGAGAAATGCTACTATGGTTGGAAATAGTTTCTTTGCATCTTTGTACATCTCGAAAAGATCTGTACAAAAGCAAATTTTTGTTTAAAAAAAATAGCATTGCAGAATAGCATTGCAGGACGTGTTTATAGTTCCGTTTTCTGTATGCACTGGGGCACCACGGGCCATAGATTGGACACCACTGGTTTACTCATTGGCTTTATGACAAACAAATAGTCAATAAGTACACAGTACATAAGGGAGCAATGTTTCTACTGTGTGCTTGTTTGTATTGTCTCTTAGTTGAGCAGCTTGTGAGAAATGTGTGCTCAAAAATGTGACCATTTTTTTTTTTAAAGCCATTAAGACATCCTTGTGTGTGTGGTGTGTGTGTGTGGGGGTGTGTGTGTGTGTGTGAATCTGTGTGAGTGTGTGTATGTTGGCCCACGTGCACATCGATGATAGCCGCTACACTACATTGGGGAAAATAAACACCTTGAGAGGCTCGTCCATATCCACTCAGAGGGAAGTTTTATAAAGCGGGCCACAGTGCACTGGTCCACCCACGCATGCAAGAGATTACAAGGTGTCGTAACTCTGCCAAAAATCATCGACGTACAACACATTGGGGGAGTGTGTGTGTGTGTGTGTGTGTGTGTGTGTGTGTGTGTGTGTGAGAACATTGTTTTGGGGGCGGTTGAGGGGCCTGGTGGTCGGGGGACCGGGCGCTGAGGGGTGGGGGGAGAGAGGGTTGGGGAGTACTGAAGCCGGAAATGTTGAGCGAGACCAAGGAACAGTGGGAGAGTGACCTTTTACAAGACAGCTGTTCTCTCTCAGGTGCTTGTTCTCAGCAGAAGTGCTTTAGCCATTATTGGGCCCCAAGGGACCAGAAGGAGGCCCTGCAAGGGTGGGAAGCTACACAAATGCGATACATCAAATATTATGTACGGGGGTTCTTTATTTGTATTATTTTATTGCAAATTGATATGCCTCCATATATGCATCTATTGTCTATATACGGAATATCTTCTTTATGGTGGCAGGTAAGATGGAGCCTCCATCCCAGGCGAGAGGCAGGCTACACCATGGACTAGTCACCAGTCAATCACCGGGCACATATTGCCGAAGTATTGAACATAGCATTCATGTTTTTGGGATGTGCGAGAGAAGCCACTACAGCTAGTTAATAGCAGGCTGTAGCACGGGTCGTGAATGAAAATCGAATGCTCCTGAAACCATTGTTCTGCCATGTCTGCTGAAAACGTAATGAAATACCACCCCAACGATACATCCATTCATTCATTCATGATCCTCATTCCCTCATTCATCCATGATCCCCTTGATCCTCACTCGGGTCATGGCGAGTGCTGGAGCCTATCCCAGCTGTCTTCGGGCAGTAGGCGAGGGACACCCTGAACCGTTTGCCAGCCAATCGCAGGGCACACAGAAACAAACAACCATTCGCGCTCACACTCACACCTAGGGACAATTTGGAGTGTTCAACCAGCCTGCCATGCATGTTTTTGGAATGTGGGAGGAAACCGGAGGACCCGGGGAAAACCCACGCAAGCACGGGGAGAACATGCAAACTCCACACAGGAAGGCCAGAACTGGAATTAAACCCGGTACCGCTGTACTGCGAAGTCAACGTGCTAACCACTCGACTACCGGGATACCCCCCCCCCCCCCATCTATACAATAAAATGAAAACAAAGAAGTTCCGGTCATGTTGGGTTGCACCAAAGCTGTTTCTTGAAAAGTGAAGGGTTTTGCTCAGCTCAAGGAAAAGGCATTAGGTGTGCGCTCGCCAGGTTACAAGAGATTTTCTTTTCCTCCCAGCGAAAGTATTCAATCTTGTGCAGCCTGAGGGGCTGAGTAGGTGTTTAATTATTAAAGGTGTTTGAACAAAAGGCTTTTCTAAGCATGCTGGAGCCACCAACTGGACATTCCCCTCAGTGTTTGATGGATGTTAACGTCACTAACAGTTGCTTTCCCTCGCTGTGTTTGTGTTAAATTACCCCCAAAGACACAGAAGAACCTGTAAGGCTCCTTTTTTTTTTTTTTTTTTTTTTTTTACAGCACCAATGAAACTCGGCTCACACAAGTTCACATAAGCTCATACATTGCAAGAATCTTCTCTCCTCAGGACACTTCCTGTTCATCTTGATAACATGTTTGGAACAGATTGCCTTTTCCTGTGTGGATCCCACGGAGGTTTTCATGTAAAATAAAAGGCGGTTCCTTGAAAATTTGACACAGTTTTAGACAAAAGACAAGAATATCGGTGAGTAGATATGCTGGATTTTGGATTATCTACCCGAAAGTTTTCTTCGCGAAAACGCAAATTATACCCGTCCGCTGTCCCAAGCTGTGAGTGAAGTGAAGCGCGCTGCCATCATCCTCCTTTACATGGATTGCGAAAGCTTTGACCCGGTGACATCAACGCTCGCAGTTCAGCCTCCAGAGAGAACCTGGCGTCAAATTACTTCTCCGCCCGCATCTTCACTTTCTCTTTGAGACATAGTTTTGTTTGGAGGTTGGGGACAGTGCTCGGTTATTGGACTTGTACTTGCCTTGGCCACGGGCTGACAGCTCGCCCCAGGCCCCAGGCGGCAGTGTCAGGGAAAGGTGAATGCTACCATCTTTACTTGCAAATCTATCCCAGGGGACTGTAGGGCCCTTTGCACTGCACCTCCTGGAAAAAACAAAAACAACTTTCCTTTTAGTGGGGTGCCTGAGCCATTACGTCCCTCGTGTTCACTTCCTTTGTCATCCCAACAGGGTGCCGCGCACAAGAAGGTGAGGTGCGACCACGCCACACATCTCCTCACCCGGTGTTGACCTCGCTGCAGGAGATGTTTCCTGTGCGTAGGCGCAGGCCTGCACACGCAGGCATCTCGAAGCGCAGTCCTCGGTTAAGTGCTAATTTAGGTAGGAATTAGAGGATAATGTGCATTTTAAGAGAGGAAATCCTTTGAGTTTCCTCTTACTATGCTGCAGCAGCTCACATTGGGTAATTGGAGCCAGATGTTGCTGCATGCAGCAGCACAAGAAATGTCTTTCTTTCCTCTGAGAGACGCGAAACACACTGAAATTCTGTCATCATGCCGGCTTTTGTGCACTTGCACAAACTCCTGCGTCTTCGCCGCTTAATCACATTAGATTTAATCGAAGAGGAGGCACATTATGTGCTTTTCCCATCAAATTTAGTGGCGTGACGAGTGGCGTGCAGAATCGGCGGGTACAAGACATCCCAGAGTGCTTTGCGGCAATGGCACAGGACCGGGAGAGAAGACAGCGAGGGATGAAAGGGAAACGCTAATAATGTCTCACATGTGTACTGGCAAATTGTCTGCCAACACCGGCAAGCGAGGCATTGACTGTAATAAGCGGCATGCACTATTTATGATCACAAAGCTGGGCCGGGGAGGGCGAGCGCTGTCAAAATAAAAAAACATGTCAATCTGTTGCCTGTCTGCTAATGCACTTTTCTTCATGTTTGCATGTGATGTACAAAGGCGGGGGGGGGGGGGGGGGGGGGGGGAAATCACATCAAACTGGCACATGTCTTAAAGTTCCACACGTCTTAAAGGGGAGGGAATGTGAATCAAAGGGAATATCAAAGTGGGCAGAAGTGCGCCAATGTGGGAAAGTAAATATTTGCTCCTAATGGTTTGCGAGTGCACGTGACGCGCTGGTGCAATCGGGCGGAAAGCAAGGTGGGGAAAACGGTTTAGGTAGCAAAGAAAATGAGGGCAAGCTGTGTTTTAATACTTGATGGAGCATTGCAAATTCTCTATGAATTTGCCCAACTTCTTCCGACTCTGCACAATTATGCATGTTTATTCATTTTGATTAGTAGCGATGAAAAGTCATGTTCGCCGTGAGCCCCAGAGAAGAATATTGGTGCCACTCAGTGAGTGACAGTCCATCAGAAACCCATGGCAAACTTTCTTCTTGTTTCCTCTTTCTACCTAGTGGAACAGCAGGTAACTGGAATCTGATGAATTTTTCAGCAGTCTCACAGGACGCCATTCAAAGGCAGCGGAAGAAATTTTGATTTAACTGGCTGTGACACTGATAATACGTCAATGAGCTGTCTTGGGTCCTCATCAATCGCAAAAGCTATTACTTCTTGCTGAGGCTTCCTTCGGAATCCAATAACGGACGCTAGACGGCGCAACCTCCAATCTCTACTAACCCCACCTTAGATATGAAGGCATGTGTCTTTCTTTCTCACACACACACACACACACACACACACATTGGGAAACAGGGATTTAATATTTCTAAAACGACATTTAACACCAATAGAAAAAAAAATAATATCAAAGTGGATCCTCCCTCCCTCCCTCCATAAACACACAATATTGGATGTGACATCTTTTTTCCCAAATGAGCTGTTCAAAATGGAGTGTCCAAAGAACTACACAGCCCACTGGGAAAATTCCCCATCGTCCCAATACCACTGGGATGACATCCAAAGGATTCATGTGAATAAAACCTAATATTTACATTCTTTTTTTTTTAAGTACTTATGTTTATGCCATTGTGGCATGATGGCAAAAAATGGTGACGTCAACAAGCTTCAGCTGATAATATTTGCCTTTCAATGTCACTAACACCACTGAGGCTGGTTGGCAATCAGGGGACCTGATCCACATCATTGAAATTCTTTTGAATGTTTACACGTCTCCACAGTGGAAACAAGGCCACTTAAAGGTGAGGAAAAGTTCCAGGAAAAAAAGTCATGTAACTGAGCTCTAGCGTGGGATACAGAAAGGGGAGGGGTAGTTTGCTCGGGAGTGGGGGGGGGGTCAGGAGTGGGGGTGATTAGTGCTGAAGATGGGTGGGTGGGGAGAGGGGTGTCTCGGTTTGAGGCAATACTGCTGGAGAGCATGACAGCTTTGGAGTATAATAATAATAAAAAAGAAACACCAATTTCCTTCCCACAGCTGAGCACCTACAGGTCATTATTTCCTCTGTTGGGCTGTAATGTGAAAATCCCAAAGCCCCGGCTTGGAAAACTTCCCGCCACTGGATCAACAGTAAATAATGACTCCATTCCACCGCTATGACCTCTGGCAAAAAGAACAACAGTCCACTAACCTACGTGGTGAAGTCAAGGAACATAAAAGCACGTATGTTTCATGTGTCGCGTCCATGAATCTCTTACGGCGACCCGGCAGCGAGGAATGATAAGAGCGCGTAAACACCGCGGCTCCTGAGGCCGGGCTAATGAACATGCTAGGACAGGAATAGTTCGTGAACTAGTCAGGGCCGTCTTCCAAAATATCCACTCCCACACAGGTCAGTGGACTTGGCTGCATCCTAAGCGGCGCTGGGGAGGAAGGGAGCCGCTTAAATGCTGGGGATCTGAGGAAAGAATTCGACGGGGCATGGGAATGGCAGTGTCACAGCAGTCGCCAGAGAACGGTCTTAAAAAACTCAGCCGCCGCCACAGCCCGCAACAAAGCAGTCGTGCTCCTGCGCAGTTTCAAGCCTGACAAGTTTATTTTTTGGAGGACGAGAAGTGTCTCTCGAAAACAAATGCCATGCGAAACCAGAGTTCTGTTTACTGGCGTCAGATAACCGCAGTCAGGGGGAGGCCAATTAGGACAGAGGGCAGTCGTATCGCGGTTGCCTCTTGACCTTTGTCAGGTAGAGCGTGACCTCGTAGGGAGGAGAACATGATGTTGGGAGGATGGAAAAACATTGTTCACTTTTGTTGTTGTTCTTTTTCCCCTGGAGTCATAATTGAATCCAAGTATTTCCTGACGAGGAGGGAGGCGCCGCTAACTAATCACAGATAATGCGCTTATAATTTATTTCAATTACTGGCAGCTCAAGGCCAACGGAGCTGGTGAGGGAGAGGGCAGGCAGCATTGGGAAAGGGTCAACACCCACTAAAAGAGATGCATACGCCTTCATGAGTCCCTCTCTCAGCTCAGAGAAGTCACAAACTACTGCTTTTGAGTGAAGCTCCACTTTGTGGCTGTCCACCACCGGTGACCGTCAGATTTTCCGGTCATTTCACAGGCACAATTCATGATAACGTCAGCTTGAACTTGGTGATTTTGCAGCGATTGGTCTGCAATTAGAGCACAACTATCTGACGGATTTGCAATTAAAACAGCAAACATGCAAATTCACACTGATTTCATGGCCCAGTTTAAGGAAACAAAGCGGCAGAGGAGGGTTGTCACAGCATAGAGTGACAAAAAAAAAAAGGAAGCTAATCATAAGGTGTTAATTGAAAATTGTTGTTTCAAACAGCCCCGCCCTCAAATATTGTTATTAGCCTTTTTGTTGCACCTATCACACCCTCATGATGCGAATCAGATCGCCACTCGCCTTCAAACATGCCACTGCCCCTCAAAATCATTGGACATGTTTTGAAAAAGAATCTCATGGAATGGGGAGGGGGCCTAATTAATGTTTGATGACGCCGTCAGTGCATTTCCTTGGCTGGGACTCATCTCATAGTTTAAGCAGCAGGAAAAGTGGAGGCGGGAGTACACGAGAGGAGGAAATGGCTTCCCATGCAACACGATTAAAGAATTGGAAATTCAAGACTCAATTTGGAAACTTGAGTGTGTTTAAAATGCTCTTTTGTTAGAAAAAGAAACTTTTCTTGCCATTAGGCTACCCCGCCCCCCCCCCCCCCACCTCTCTCCCTCCACTTCGACAGCCCATCCCATCTCATCTCACAGAAAGCATTTCCTGTGTGTCTCGGGTGGTATTTATCTGGAGAAGGCGAGCTTCTTCGGGCGGGGGCATGGGGAGCGGCGAGACAGACGCCCTGAGGTAAGCGGGGCAACCACCCATGAACACGCGTGCATTATTAAAACCGGACAGTGAATCAAAATCTAAATCAGGATTAAAACCTGGCCTGAGGCAGTGAGGATGATCAAAAATAGGAATTGTTAACCTTTGGTAAAGGGAAGAAACGAGGACGCGGTGAAAGTAAAACATTTAGATGCAAAAGTTGAGGAGAGGAAAAAAGACAAAAATATTTTGCTGCCATGAAACTTTAACTTATTGTAATAAGCGAGTCAGAAACCTGCCGTTCAAACCAAAGTGTTAAAGTAATTCTGAAAAAAGAAATATGTAGCCTCTGGTGACACACTCCTTCACTTCAAATATGTGGAGAGGAAGAGCAGGTCCTTCCTTCCTGTGGTTGTCGCACTTTAAAATCAACTCTGCTTTCAGTTGTAAATAGAGTTATACTCCATATAATTTTTGTATTGTATTGCCACTACACTGCTGATGGTGTCATTATGCTCAGTCCCATTGTCTGGTGTAGTATGGACATTGATTCTTGAACTGCTGTGCACTTTGTCATTGAGGGACAGATAAAGGTTTATTCAATTGAAATAATGCCCCAATAATTTCCAGCACGCACTCCACGTGAATTCACTTGGGATAAACAATTGTTATTTAAGTTAACTGGAAAACCCACGCAGGCACGGGGAGAACATGCAAACTCCACACAGGAAGGCCGGAGCCGGAAATGAACCCTGCACCTCTGCACTGTGAGGCGGACGTACAAACCAGTCGAACACCATGCCGCCCACCAATCATGTCATAAAATATATTTTTGAAATGTATATGTGTAAGTGTTTATTTTTACATTTATATATATCTATATACCTCTATGTACAGTATATATACAGGTATATATATATATATATATATATATATATATATATATATATTTATATATACTGTATATATAATTATTCAATGAGATAAATAAAATACAAAAGTAATGGCCAAAATTAGAAAAACTAAATCTATTAAATGAATGTAACAAGTATTAAGGCTACTACGGTACTTAAAATGTGTTTTACAGTTTGTGAACATTTGATGATCACATCGGTTTGTCCCTGGAACAAACTGGAAAAATCAATTCCAAGGGATTACAAATGGTTTTCCAGTACAAACAAATTAGGGCTGGGCCTGTGGCCCCAAACGGATTGTGGTCCAACTAGGAGGTTCCACTGTAGTTGGCACACTGGCTTCATATTCCGAACCCCCAGTCTCCACTAACCCGGTCCGGCCTTTGCTGTGTGTCCTCATGTCCTTGTTGGATAATATCATTGTAGGTGAACATGACAGATTGTGCTTACCTACCAAATCCGGCATTAGAACCCTTTAAAAAAATAAATAAATAAAAAAGCCTCTTACATGGCAAAAATCAAATCTGTCCCATCCTGAGCGAATGCCAGATCGACTCAGGTAATGCGGGCTGAAGCTGACGGCACAGATCCACCACTGGCTGCACCCTCCTCACCGCTGCAATAATTCTCCATCATCTATCATTTGCAAAACACACTGTGGCATGTGAAGTCATTAATTAGGGAGACAAACAGATGAGAGAGAGTGAGAGAGAGGGAGGTTTTATGCTGATGGCAGGTTTCTGAGGTTGAAATGGACCGTTGGGCTTAAACATGTTGATAGTGACGTGGGGATAAGCTCTCTCTCTAATTCCTCTGGTCACTGCGGTCAAACTCTGGCTCTATCTCCCCTCCTCAGTCTCTCCTGCACATGCTGGATAGAGCTAATGTGTTTTAATGCCCCGGCTAGGATTTTCCACTCAAAATAAGTGAAGCCCACTGATGGTCAGCAATGCAGGTGCTTAAAAAAAAAAATCACGTACAATTTGTACTTTTAGTTTTTAATTTCCCATAAAAATTCCAGATCTCTTTGGGTTGTCGTTTCTTACAGAACCAGAATAAAAACTAAATTTCCTGAGTGCCTGAAATCAAACTGATCAAACTGTTGCTGTAAATGCAGCCTGAAAATATGTTGGTGTCCAGTGCTGCTTTTCCATCCATCCATCCATACTACCATCATCCCTCCATCCATCACCCATGTATCTTCCTATCTATCACCGCCCTTGCACACTTACCTGTTGAACGCAGTTAAGACCGCGGAGTCCCACATAGAAAGACAACAACACATTCTTTAGGATAGGCTGCATTCGTATCTGGATGCGGCTACGGCAGTGTAAGAATAAGCTTCATTTTGGAGGAGACAGACCTTCTTCCACAAAAGACAGAAAACGGCTCCACGGCCGTGTTTCGTTTTTGATGTCATTTGATAATAACTCATACAGCATACAATGTTGGGTTACTAAATTTGGAACATAAAACCCACTCCTCACCCTCAGAAATGTCAACAATCTACACACCCTTGAGGGAGAGGCTGAATTGTGTCTATCAAAAGAAGGCTTTCTGCTTACCTTATTTGTGGCTCGAGTTGAATTGTTAAAAAAATAAAATAACTGCAAGTATAAGACCACAAGGTCACAGCACCAACTGAAAAGTTCAGAATGAATTTTCACTGGTCCTGTTACCTCGAATGTGTGCAATATTATTCTAACAGTAACTACCAGAAGACTGTCTAATGCCAGTTTAACTATTTAATGGATGCCAGATATTGCGAGCATGAAAAATGAAAAGATGGGTGAAGTTAATTCTGAACTTTTCACGTCCATCCATCCATCCATCCATCTATCCATCCATTTTCTGCTCAATTTAGGTCAGGTTATGGCAGCAGCAGCAGCGTAGGCAGGGAAGCCTAAATCTCTTGCAAAGGTAGCCTAAAATGTTTCCAGGCCAGTGGAGTGTATTCTGGGTCTCACCCAGGGCTTCTTCGCAGTGGGACATGCCCGGAAATACTTTTCCAGGGTGGCATCTATCTATTTGGGTATCTGATTAAGATGCCCCATCTTAACCAAATACCCAAACCACCTCATCTACCTCCTCTCAATCTTAATGAGAAGCGGCTCTACTGTTCTTCCTGATGACCAAGCTTCTCACCTGATTTCAAAGGGAGAGCCCAAGACACTCTGTGGACGAAACACATTCCAACCGTTTGTTTCCATGATCTTTCGGTCACAATCCACAGCTCGTGACCAATTAAGGGTGGGAACAGATCAAAGAGTGCTTTTGGCTCAGCTTGTTCTTCCACTGCAGATGTTGCACCCATCTGCCTGTCGTTCGAACTCTTGCTGAATCCTTCCCTCACTTTCTCTACTGTACTTTTACCAAATCAGTTGCTTTAGTTAGGATTATGCCAAAATAAAAATGTTTTTTTTCTTCATGTGCATTGAAATCCCCTGCTATTGTCTCTTGAATATTTTCAATTCCTGTTAATTCCCAAAATTGTTTTGCAACCTTAGATGATTACATGAGAATGATGGTACCATATATGATGTCACACTGATGTCACAATCACTCACACACACACACACACACAAACATACCAGTCCTGGGCTGCACACCAGTGTTACGTCTTTTTTATTTTTTCTTGAACAGCATGTCGCACCTTGCAGACTCCCAACAGGTGCTTCTTGGATGTGACTGCAGTTGATTGGCTGCCAGCTGGCAGCAGTGAAGTCTTTTCATGGTTGCAACGTGAGTCAGCGAGGAGCGAGGCGAGCATGAGGGGCGGACAGCGATACAAGGACCAGAACCTGATTGGATTTCAAAGGGTTTGGCAGGGGCTGCTGCAGGAGGAAACCTGCCAAGAGATGGTTCCTGTGTACTTTGACAATGGTAAACGGGAAGTTTAATCAGTGCTATATTGAAATGGTGAGTTCCTGCACTCGTATGCACATATGCACTCGCACACAAACACTGATTTACAGGTCTATTTTCTATGTAGACTGAACACATAGAGCTTCGATGTAAGAAAAATGCATCTGAATGCATGAACATTTCGGCTTTTACTTCAAGGTATGTATCAGAAACATTTTGAGTGACAGCAATGACCTCTCGAAAAAATGAACAAAAAGTCGAGATGCTACATTAAAAAATTCAAGCCAGTCATCAGCAAAGAGAATGTGAAGGCTACGTTGATGCGAATTGATGATGCTAAAATTAAACTTGAAAGAGGAAGGAGAGATACCTGTTCATGACAAGCTCATCTGTGAAATAGTGGAAGCAATGTCATGCCTTGATTTTCCATGGCTTCTTCTGGGACTGGCTTATTCTTCTTCATTGATGGAATACACGATGGCAGCAGCAAACGTAACTCAAAAGTCCACAGAATCAGAATCACCTTTAATGGCCAAGTATGTAGAACACACAAGGAATTTGTCTCCGGTAGTACACGCAGCACTAGTATCATCATAAACAAGGACATGACAAATAAGTATGGAAGGACATTCCGTAATGTAAGTGTACCGTTGTGCGGTGGTACCACCCAATGACAACTGTGAGACAATGTGCAAAGTATCAAACAGAACTAAAGTGATCAGTGGTAGAATAAAATACTTTAACAGTTGTACAGTTGGTGCAGAAAATCATTGAACCATTTTAAAGTGACCAGTAGCAGTATTTGTAGTACAACAAGTGTGCAATTATGCAGATGTCCTTGAGCGCTTTAAAGTGTCTGGTGCTGTGGAATATAGATCAGTGACAGGTGTTTCAAGTGAGTACAGAGCTGGAGCTACAATAACTATAAGGGGATGCTGTTCCACAGGGTTGTGCAAAATTGCAAAGAGCCACTATACAGGTAGATGTGGGTTACTGTTTAGGGAGTTAATGGCTAGAGGGAAGAAGCTGCTTAATTGTCTGCTGGATTTGGTGCGCATGGATCGGTAGCGCCTGCCTGAGGGGAGTAGCTGGAAAAGGTGGTGGGCAGGGTGCGGGGGGTCCAGTAGGATTTTCCGTGCCCTTGTCTTGGTTCTTGCGGTGTGCAAGTCCTCAAGAGTGGGTAGCGCGGTGCCAATGATTTTTTTTCTGCCGTCCTAACTGTCCATTGCAGTCGGACTTCAGATATTCTGTATTTCGTCTGCCAAATTTAAGGAATGATGCACAAAGCCGATTGGAAGAATCATCATGCAGCAAGACAATGACCCCAAACACACTGCCAGCATTCCTCAGGGAGATTAAATGGAAGATATCGAGACTGGACCAAGTTGATCTCCATACTTGAAACCAAAAGAACAAATATTGGACCTGCAAAGAGACTGAAGGGAAATAAATCCCCCACGCAAACAACATCTGAATGTGGCTGTGGCGTAAACCTGGAAAAGTATCACAAAAGAATGCTAAAGTGTTGTCAGGCCAGTGTGTCACAGACTTGATGTAAATATTCAAAGCAAATAATTTGCAAATAAATATTTTCTAATATCACTTGTCACCTAAAATGTGTGTTTTTTTTTTGTTACAATCCTATCATGTGCATCAAAACCAGAAGTAAATACATGAAAATAAAAGCTGAAATATTTGATCTCGTGTCACATATTCATCTTTTGATGTCAAGACCAAATGTTTTAAAGTCTAGGGAAAAAAAATAAAGGAATTAACCACACTGTTTAAACACTATTCAGGATGTGTTTTATGCAAAGCAAAAGATAACCTGAGAAAATACAGAATTTCTGAAGTCAAACATGAAATGACATCTCGGCATCACAATTCAGCATTTCTGCCGATACACTCTGTCCACATTTCTGGGCAAAGCCGTGATTATCTCCTTGCGAGCACAAGGATTAAGAAGCCTAGTCTCGGTGTTGCACCTGACTGAACCAGCCTCTCTCCCGCACGGCAGGATAATGCGTCCTCTCTGGCCAGCGCTCACTCCAACCTCGCCCTCAATTTACTCAGTTTTGATCTCCTGAATTATGGCTTACTAACCTGGCTAACAGCTGCTACAAGGAGGGCTTCTGCTGCATATTTAATGGCATGAATTAAAGATAACCTGGAGGCTGCCTCCCACGGGCATGCGGGAGTGGATAGGTGATGCATGTTACAAGAGGGTCAAGGCCCTCCACTGCCCCTTCATCAATTCATGTAATCTTGCACTTGCTACACCAAGCCCTTCACGATGCCTTACCGTGAGGCGAGAAAGGTTACTAGTACGCCGACACAGGATTTTTTTTTCCCGCACGGAATTTTTTTTTTTTTGGAGAAGTTTTTCTTTTCTTACATTTTACTTGGAATGATTTGCATGAAACTCAAACACTCCATAAACAGGATATATTGCACATTTCTCCCCAAATGAAATTATTTGAAAATGTTTAATCCGTTCCAGATTTCAACGAGGACAGTTTTAAGTAACACGTTGATTTTCCCAACTGTCAAACAAGGATGAAAAAAGTTACTGGTAAAGGATCAACACAATTAATAGTGTATTTATGACTTTTGATGAGTAGTGAAACAAAAGCGACACGATAACAAAAATACATCTTTGTTCTCCCCAATTGTGCTTGGGAGGTTCGTCTTTGCACATAAGGACAATTTCCGATCTACATTACATTCAAGTTGCTCAAGAAGAAGAAAAGATTTCAATATTGGGATATCTATGTATTTGTGTGATTTTAAAAGTTCAAAATTGGCATTGTGGAAAAAGATTTAAATGCTATTTGGTCTCATTTCCTGTAGAGTGCCCATATAAGTGCCCATATATCTTTTCAGTCTATCCGGGACAGGTGACAGGTTCTTCAAACACGGAACCGCACGACTGCCAGTAGTCTCACCGTGAAACCCTTCATCTCTCTTGAAATCCCACAGTGGAGCGTGAGCACTGCCAAGCTGGTGAGTCTCAGGTGCAGCGGTTCTTCGCCAGACGACAGATGTACGGAGATCTCCCACGGCACTGATCCCTATTAGATCGCTGCAATTACACCCCCAGCCTCCTCACTGCTAACTCTGCTTCAAATTAGCATCTGGCCCCCCTGAGGCAAGCGGCACCTCCCGTTAGTGCAGACCAAGGTTAATGTCAGGTAAGCAGGTCAACAGGCGATCGGGTGATAATTATGTTTTGACTGTCTGACCCCGGCCATTTAGCACTGGAGCGGGGGTGTGTTTGTCTAAGGTGCAGGAAACCGCCATATCCTTTTCCCCAGCCAGCCCTCGTCACCATGACCACAAGCACATTCTTTAGATCTCCATGGCGATGAGGGAGGCACTTTACATCCTCTTGTTAACTACACCAATGACAAGCAAATACCATTGCATGGTGGGATCCCTTTCTGATTCATCTCGTTGATTCATCTCTTCAGTTCCGGGCCAACGTGTGTCATTTCCTTGCATGGTAACCTAATTGCATTACCCAGCATGCACTCCCCTGTTTCATCACTCGGTGCCTCTTCAGGTGCGACAACCTGTCGGGATGAAACACAAAGGGCTTGAGTTAGAGTTAAGTGTTTTTTTGTTTTTTGTAGATGCTTAATGTATGTTGTGTGCATCTCTGAGTCACACAAGGGAGAAATGACCATTTGAGTCAATTTAACAAAGTAATCTTAGTATGGACCACTTTCAACTAGCTTGTAATAATAACGATACAAGTTCCTAACTAAACCTGTCTGCTTTGTACACAATCCTACAAACAAGCACAGGTAGTGCCACCATAAGAAAGGCAGGTCTTAAATGCATGGCACATTCGCTTTTATTTGCATGCCTTACTTGCCTTTTCCACTTTCTGGTGGTGTCAGCTTGCAGAGCAAACATGTGCATAAACCAGGTGAAAAAAAATTAACAGTACCAAACAAATTCTAAAGCTTAAAGGTATCTGGCCTGTCACAGAAAGAAGCAACTGAGTACTTTGTTTACTGTGTCATGGAGTCAAAAAGGCTCAGGCCCTGTTGGCGTTCTGATTTGGGCTCTAATTAGTTTCCCAGCAGCCTTTACCTGACTCCAATCCCCCTCATGCTCCCGCACGTCGTCTGCTTGCCACTTCCGAGCCGGAAACATTTGCTCCTCCGCTTCTGTTTTTGTCACCGAAGCTGCACGTCCGACACTTTACAGTCTGTTCGTCCTATTTGGCACACATCAGCTGTCAAACGTTCAGCATATTTCTGTACATGTTCTGTGGCGCCCTTGCCGGTCGGCCCAACCTTGATCATCTGTGCGGCTCTGTCTGTAACTACAGTGCGTATCTCGTTAAGGAAACTATGTTGGCTGCAGAGAGTTGAGCCAAGCGTGCTGGCTTATGATACAAAGGTGTTTGAGGCAACCCTCAGGTTCGCCTTGAAGGAAAGCTGCGACTAAGCCTCTGATCTGTTTCCCCTCCATCTCCTTTCCTGCTGCCTGCGTGGTTAGCCGCCACGCTCCGCTGAGCCGTGTTTGTTCCCCTCGGAGAAAATTTGTATGCATACTGTACATGAACTTTAGACAAATAAACGCCCAAAGAGCAGCCATATAATTGAGAAGGAAGTCAGGCAGGCATGCGGAGAGACGGGCCAGCAGGGGAGTAATTTCTCAGAAGATGTTGGCGAAAAGGCAGCAGACAGGTATGATTATAAACCTAACCGACATACTGTTAGAACAATGTGATCCCTGGCACACGCCTGAGCTCTGAGTGAGTTGAAGAATTATCAGTGACTCAACCAGCTCGTATCCTGTTTCTGGTCAATTGTGATCATGAATGTAAACATTTATTTTAAATCATTAAAAAATGTTACATTCTAGGTTAGAAGTTTCTTATTTGGAGATAAAATATTTGTTATTGTTGTTTTGTTTTGTTTTGTTTTCAGTGAAGAAAAAATTCTCTTACCTTGCTGACAGTTCTGGCTGTCACTCGAGCCTTCGTCAGAGCTGTCGCCACTTACCTGCGTGCCGCGTTTAAAGACAGCTGTTCGTTTTGGGGAACATGGGTAAGGAGCAGAAGAAAAAAGAAAGGAAGACAAACAAGAGATCTGAAACTGAAAAAAAGGACCGAGTAAGACTTCCATACACTGTAAAAATAACAGTAAACGACTGGGACACCAATCATGTTATTTGACAATGGCAAGACAATTTTCTTTTTATAGCACATTTCACACATTCACCGTGCTTCAACAATTCTACAATGCATCTACTGTAATTTATTTTAACACTGTATTTTGAATTCCAGTATATTCCCATAGGAAAATGGGAATTTGGGACAAATGATTCAAATTTGTCTTCTTTGTTGAATTTGTTAGTGGGCACACAGCCATAATATCACACCATTTAAATATCCGACACATTGCTCAGTATTATACATCATTACAAATCAGAACTTATTTTTCCAAAGTGTACCACATTGTTGTGGTTGTTTTTGTTGTTGTTGATTTTGTTTGAACAGGGTGAGTTGCACCAGACTGGAAAGCATACAAACTGCTTAAAATCAGCAGGGTTGTTAGATGCAAATAGTTCAGAATTGTTTTGCCTTCAAATTCCCTCAAGACAGCTCAGGTACAGGAGTTCCACTTTAATGGCTTTAGCTTTGATGGGATTTGCTGGTCTCTGTCATATTGACGTGCATCTGGGCAAAAAGCAGCCATGCAAATAATTAAATTGGAAATGCTCTGTATTGGGGAGTAGAAATCAATGGTGCTCATTGTGAAAGACAAAGAGTCAGCTTGTCGTGCAGGTAAAACAATCTCTCATCGGAAGGACAAAAAAACAATGCAGGAAGACAAAGTAGTGGTGTGGAGAACTCTAATGACAAAAAGCCTGCATGTGCCATGACAATATCTGCATGCCATTAAAAGACGATCAGGCTCAGGTGGCTCATATTAACCTGAGAAAATAGAGGGAACATATTTCCTCCTTTAAGCGCCGCGGCAGCAGTCGTGGGGGTAAATTGAATTCCGGGCCGTCACACCTACGAGCTTCATTGAGATTAATTACTCGCCTCGACCCCACGCATGCCTCCGAGATCATTTTAGCTCGGTAGCGCAGGACGGCAACCCCTGCAACCCAAAGAAAGAGTGGGTGGCCGCATAAAGGCTGGGAAAGGAACGATGCTATCACTTGCATTGTTGTGTTGCAATTAATTAATTTCAAGGTGATTATACATTTCGGAGCATGATTTTACCCCCGCAGACCACAAAAGAAATATCACAGGGTTGCTGCGGCGCCGATAAGCAGAACAATGCTGGAGGTAATATTCAAATGTTGTCAGGACAGACTAATAATAAAGGCTAGTCATCTAAATATTAATTTAATAACATATGTGTTGAATATACCTTGTAGTCAGCCACACATACGACAATTGCACATTGCCCTGAGCTGTATTTGCAGCTGTGACCTATAAATCCCAAGCATGCTGCCATGTCAACATTAGGAGAAGAGGGGATGTAAGGCAACGTGACAGTGCCGATAAGCACTCGCGCTACCGTCATGAAAACGCTGTAATAAAAGTAGAATTATCCCTTAAATTCTCTGAATAGAAATTGATCACCAGCCAACAAATCACATCGCGGGTCATATTAATTTCAGCCAACCGGGTATTTAATGGGAATATAACACAATGTATTTAACCGTACGTTCGTTGAGTTGCACAAAATACAAGTGGACATATTATTTTAGCGTAAGCTGGAATTTGTATAAAAGACAAAACATATATATTGCCTCTATCATTATGCAGTATGCTAACTCGGGAGTAAAGTCCTGATGCTCATTTTTTTTTAAAGTAATTTAAAAGAAAAGTACAATCAGCACATGAATATAAAATTGTCCCTTGCCTTTCCTTCTTGTGCAGCTTGGAAAGTGTCATGTCTCAACATACAGTATTCTTAAGCCACAAACTAGTTCAATGTGCTCTATTTGTAGTTAAGACGTTAAAATGTCTTAATAATATGCCTAAAGATATATTGGGGTTTGCGTCATAACCACAAAACATCGTAGGTTCATGATCGAGACGAACATCCCTCCAAAAATTATTGCCATTTATTTATCGGTCGAAACTGTGACACTCCAGTTACAAAGTCTTCTCGAAGTGAGACAATTGGTTTCAGTACTTTTTACAATGCTCATCTGAATTAACATGAACAATCACTTGAAAAACAAACTGACATCTGACAAGAATGAGGATACGGACTTTGCACGCTTTCTTCAAACTGGGTATGAGGCTGCATTCTGCTGACTTTCCTACTGACATTTTAACTTGTGTTAAATCGTCGTTCGTACAAACACGTCATCATTCAGTTGACTGATTTGACCCCCAAATAAAATGAATCCTTTCTGGTAGGATTTCCTTCAAATTTCCTTGTTTGCAACCAACAGCAAAAGATCCACAGAGAGCCTCCGAAGCATCAGAGCCATCTCATTATTAAAAGGTATCAGTCTGGAGAAGAGTACAAAGAATTTTGAACCCATTCGGTATGCCAGAATGAGGCGAGTCCGTCTCTCTCTGCTTAGGCTGCTGCCCTCTGGATAAGTGGATGGCGATAGATGGAGGAACGTGACTGAGAACTGGGCTTTTATCCAAAATTGATGAAAAGACAAGAAGAAAACTGGTCACGGAGTCTGCAAAGAGGCCTACGGGAACATTGAGAGGAGCAGCGGGAATTTCTGGCAGGTACTAGCTGCCTCCAACATGTGAGAACAATCTCCTGTATTCTTCATGTGTCTGGGGCTGGGCTAGAGCGAAAGGGTGGCAAGATGGAAGCCTTTTGTTTTGGAGAAAAACCTCCAAGCCCAAAAATATCTACTTGAAGCTCAGGACGAAATATTTTATCAACATAAGAACATCACAAGTAAGAAAGTCCCATGCTGACTCATTCCTACTTAAGAAAGAAAGACCAGACTGCTGTAATGAAGTCTGAAGGTGCTTGACCAACTTATTGGTTTGGGCGCATTTACGGGTATGCATGCAACCAGATAATCCCCCCCCCCCCCCCCCACACACACACACACACCTTTCCTCCCCAAAATGGTTTTATTTCTGTTTCATGTGAATACCTGAACAGATTATTCTAAGCAAATTTTTATTTTGCGTGTTTTAGTACCATTTATGGTGATTTCATTTGTTTCCATCGCAAAAGGGAAATAGTTTTTAACAGCAGTGATTGAACTTTCTTGAACTATTTTCCTTTCTCCACTGGCTGAGAACCAGCAGCTTGTTCTTGCTCTTAACGAAACACCGGCCAATTGATGCAAACACACACGAGAATGCACAAAAAAAGTCCACCTTGACCCGTTGGCATCCGGTTACAGATTCCTCACTGCCTACCTCACTGAGGAGGATCACTTTCATACAAATCAGCAATATTGACACATATCATAAGCTGGAGGAAGCCGATGAAGTGTGTCGAGATGCTTTCAGCGATTCTATATTGTGTGCATGCTACACAAATGAGCAGCAGTTAAATTGCAACACGCGTTTATGCGATGTCTGCAATGGAGAACATATTTCGTGTTCTTAAGGTGTGTGAGGACTTAAATGGCAAAGCTTTATGTGGACCCAAGGCGACAAAAACTGCGCTAATAGGCTGACGCAAAGAATTGCAGTCATGGTGTGCATGTATATTTATACTCATGCCCCCTTTCGTGTCCTCCTGCAAATCTTTTCTGGCACATCTGACTAGTTTGATTGGCGCTTTGTATTACCAGCGACCTGCACAGTTCAAGCTCTATGTGTTCTCAGGTTGTCGATACATACTGGACCTCCAAGGAAAGGGGATTAGACCAGCAAAAGTGTGAGCCGTTTTATATGCGACCTGCTCATCTAGGCATCTTATATTCATATTCAGCCCCGCTTGCTTCCCGCATCACATCCCCTTGGGTCGGCCCGAATAACCTGAGATGAGGATGAGAAGGCAAGACGGAGGGGAGCAGCCGTGCAGGTCTTCAGAGCTTCTGTCGACACTCACCAGGTTCTCTATTTTCCCTCCTAAATCAATAAGAGGGCTCCTGTGGGGTCTCTTGGCCGGCCATCTGGACTCAAATCCGGGGGCTCAGGTTGTCCCCTGGGACTTCCACACCCGCCTCCCAACCCTGTACGTACAACGACCTGGCATGAAGTTAATGGTTCTGCCAACCCCGACTCCCCCGATCATCACCGTCCTGCCTTCTGTCTGCTCATACACCTTCCATCTAATCTGTCCGGCTGTGACTCAAATGTCAGGCCACCCGGGAAAGGCAGCTGCTGGCCTGCAACGAGAGCTAATGCCGTGCCATTGTCCCAGCATGCACTGCTTTGAGGATGTGCCCATTTTATAACTTGTTTTGCCAGTTTGGTGAGAATAAGTATCATGCGTTGGGGTGTGTTTGTTGAGGTGATGTGCCATCAAACAAGGCAGGTGGACCCAAGTGCAGGGAAAACGAGGCACGGGGTAACAGAAACAGAGAGTAAATACAAATATATTAACAAAAAGCCACACCTGTACTGGAAATGAGTGGACAGAGAGCTGATTGGTTGACACAAGGGGAAGACGGCTGATGAGATGGCGTAACTGACAAACAGGAAAACACAACACCAGATCATGTGGAACGAAACCAAATCAGAACAAACTCAATGCAAAGCAAATCTAAACGGTCAACAAAAACGAAGATCATGATAATAAGTGACCAAAAAGTACTGTCAGCATGGACAACAAATGTGAGGGAGGAGGAGGCTTCCATACTGGAGCGTTACCATTGGTAACAGTCATGTGTCATGTTAGGAATGAGAAGCATCTCCAATCAGTGACTGAGAAAACATCCACTTTGCGCTGACGGATGACCCAAAGAGGACAAGTTGAGGGTTCCAGAAAAGATGTGCACCACACAGCAGGTAGGCAAATGAAACATTTGGCTGTCGGGGAGGGAAGGCGAGCCAGTGACTGAAAGAGATTTCCATCAGCAGATAAAGATCCATCTGGATCCACAGAAACGGGTTTGGGGTGGGGGGTTGCCCAGTACGTTTGGCATTAATGCAAGGCCATTGATTGTGCGTCCCATTACCAATATATGATCCAATCCGAAGAAGAAAAAGAGATGAGATGAGATGAGATGAAATGCTGCGAGCAGGTCTGCCGTCACAGAAGCAAGACATCCTCCTCTCTAATCACCCGGGGACAATTTGGGAAGAATCCAAACAAGGACACAAAGCACCGCTCGGGAGAAAAGCCCAGATTTGTTTGGAGGTATTTAGAGGAAGAAAAGAGGAAGGGAAAAAAAATAAAAACGCCCAAAAAAAAAAACACAGATTGCCTTCTTGCAAATCGTTGCGCGCCCCCATGGGGAAATACGAGCATAAAGGTAGCAATCAATATTGAAACACAAAAATTAAGCTTTTAAATTTGTAATTAGGGAGCACGTTTGTTCACACCTGTACGCCGCTGCGGCTGCCAACGCCGGCGCATCTGCTCGGCTCCACCTGCCAGGCACCTGCTGCCGTCTCAATGGCGCCTGATTGCATTCAAAGGCAGAAGACGCTTTTAAGCTTCTTAGTGAGCAGCACCCTTCATCCTCTCTCCCACACACTGCATTATTTTCTATTTATTTGTATCTGCTCATTCCAGTGCAGGTGCCTCGCAGTAATACTCAAGTGTGCCATACATGAGTGAGTCTTTTATGCCTCACTTCCTGCATTTGTCATTTTGGCAAAAGCAAGAGGATTAAGGGTTTGGATGTGTACCTCCTTCTCCTCCTCCTCCTCGGCTCCCTCACTTTTAACAACATCCTTCCAAATTATTTGCATACCAAATTCTTTAACCCCACGAGGACGGTCAGCTGGTGTTGTTGTTCAACAGCCCACGACATGCCAAACTTTGCTCTTCTCTGGACCGCATCTTTCCAGCATCAGAACCAGGCCTACATCAGGCCCTGACTATAGGATGCATGTGGAGTTCCAAATATGAGGATCAAGCCAAAAGACCTTTGATCCGAGCTACAGTACATCAAACATTTTTTCAAATGACGTTCAAATCAATAAAGGCTTTGCTCAACAATTATTATTGAACTAACATGTGTCTGATCCTGAGGTTTTATTTAAAAAAAAAGGTTCTGAGCAGAATGACATTTTCTCATGTTCCAGATCCTCTTTTTCTTCATCACCTTAAAAAAGAAAATCAAGCAAGACAATAAAAAAAATAATCATAACAAAAGATGAGAGCTTGTTAAAAACACTTGCCCTGATGACCAAGCGTATGGCCACTTCAGTCACAGTTGACCCCCAATTCTTCACAGCGTTGCTGTAAATCCCCGTAAACACACACACACACACACACGCACGCACGCACACACACACACACACACACACACACGCACACACACACACACACACACACACACACACACACACACCTGCCTTCAGGTCCACAAAAAATAAATATCTGGGGAAACTTGGCCGCCGGCTGCAAGTGTAGCAAATTTCCTAAATTCCCTCACGTTGCCCCCCCCACCTTGGAAACTAATGGAATCATTCCGATGTTGTTATGGAGATTCAACAGTTAGAGGGCTGCCATCTGGGTTTGTGCGAACCTGAGTCAGATGTAGCCCGGCACCACTGCAAGGTACAGCGGCTTGCTTAATGATTCTTAATCTTTTCTTTAATTAAATTGTGCAGTCAACCTGAAAAATCTATCTTAATGCAAATGAGAGCTCCTTTTTTGGCATTTGCTTACCGTAATGCACTAATAAGGTTAATTTAATAAAAATCAGTTCCAGTTTTTAGAGATAATTGTTTTTTTTTTTCCTGATCTATTTTGTTAAAAGGGTTTGTTTGTTGGAAAGGGAGCAAGAAATGGCTGATGAGATGGCTCACCTGCTTGAATTAACAATGTGCATACTTGTTCAAGTGTGTGTGCGCGCGCGTGTGTGTGTTTGATGCCATCAAACAAAGCCACCCAATCCAAAGGCCAAAGTTTGTCTGGCAAAACTGCTTTCTGAACAGAACAACTCAAACAATCTATTTGATGATGTGTGCAAAGTGAGGACACGGGAGGATGGCCACCGAAATCCGCCGGTTTTTCCAGTGTGTAGCTTTGACGTTGTCCGAAGAATGTCTGTTCAGGTTCAAGTTTGCAGCAGCAATGGAATGAAAAGAAAAAAAAAGTCATTAATTAGATTACATTAGCTGCAAGGCTTAGTGAGGATTAATGTCGTAAAACGTGCACATTCAAAAGCAAGAGATAGTGTACCTGTACGCTTCAAACCTGATTAGCTCCCATGGCGTGGAGGAATGAGCGGCTTGACAGCTCGCGTTTGTTGTCTACCTGGCGGTTTGCACGTAATCTCTCCATTGTGGGAAGATTTAGACGTCGGTGTGGGTTTCACTCAGCTGTCTGCACACACATACACACGCACATACGCCATGTTTTTTTTTTCCACCCAAGTCTTCCCGGCTGTCTTGTACATGTGCTTGGTGCACACAAGGCCGCCCCGCTCCGCTGTTCCTGGCAAGGATGCATGTGTGCGTCCATCGTGCTCAAGGAAAGTAGAGTCACACACCCCTAGCCGGTTGCTAATAGTTACACCTGATGCCCAGAATTCTTCCCTAGTGGTGGTACATATTGGCATTGTTGACAAGAGAGACACAAATTGGAGTGGAGCGTGTCAGAGGCTCGCCATCGGTGTTGGCGTTGTCCAGGGCGACAGCTCTCTTGTGGATGTTGAAGACATCAGTCAATGTCTGCTTGGCGCATGATTCCCAAGCTACTGAGAATATGAATGTCCCCACAAGGCAAGAGTCAATTATTCAAGGGGGAAGGGGGGGGGGGTGGTCTTGAGACTTGGCAAAGGTAAAAAAAATATATACCTGTATATATACAGTAGACAGTATATATATATATCATGCCGCGCATCAGGAAGTCCAGTACAGCCAATAACTTGATGGCGCCATTGTCAGAAAAATCTTAAAACTGGAAGAAGAGTAGACACTGTACGATTACAACAAACACGACGCTCCATCTTTAAAAAGTGAATCAAAGCGGCGGTGTGGAAGCTGGTCGCATCACGCACTGTAAAAAACAATCATTTCAAGTGCATTCTGAAAATTATAGCTTCCAGATGTGTTCACTTTGAAAGCAAATTTGACCTCCCTTGAATTGAATCAAGCCCAACGGCTCGACTTAAAATACATTTTTACTTCAAATGAAAGATTTTGGTGTCATAGAAACATGTGACATCAGACCTGGTACATCGTGAAGTCCCTTTTCCCAATTTGTATTATTTTTTTTACATTTTTGGTACTTTTGCTCGTTACTGGTCGGATTGTCAACTGTCGACTGCATGGGCATTTTGGAAGGAAACAGAAAGGAAGCAAAAAAAAAAAAAAAAACAAGTAAGGAGAGGACGGAAGAAACGAGAGAGAAAAGAACAAGAACGCTGGTAGGAAAGGAAGAAATCAATGGAAAAGAAAATTATAGGGAAGCAACAAATTAAGGAAAGAAAATCCAATAGCCTATGCACAATAGTCTGTGTCTTTCTAATTGTAGTTTTGCTTTTTGTTCATGTACATTTTGATTGGAATCAAAAGAAAAATCCAGGCTGGAACTGATCATCTTTTGAAGCAAAGTAAATAATTTAGCTGTAGCAAATTACAATACACCGGTATGTTTCCAGTGCTGAGGTGAGGTGTCCTGATTACAACTTTGAGCTACTTCAAAGTTCAACTTTGGCAAAAGTCCTGACCTTAAACACCCCTTGCATCCGCCACTGTGTGTCTCCTTGGGCATGGCAGCACTAAACTGCATACTTCCATGAGTTGTCTGATGAACCATAACACATTTATGGATCCACTTGTCAACCTGATGACGGACATTAAGGTGATGGGGACCCGTTACATCTTATATACAATATTAATTGTATATGATATGTATACATTATTAATCACCGCCCCAAATGAAACAGAGACTCAGCCATATCTGTATATTTAAACTTTCAATTTAAAATTATCGAGGAATAACAAAAACAAAACTATTTTACTGTCAATTTTGCTCAGTTTACAATCCAGCTCGTACCAGCCCATTTTTGTGTCACGGTCGAGGAGCGAAAAGAATTCTGTGAAACATCCATGAGGTTCTTCGATTGGGCTGAGAGGTATCGCATACCACTTTATGGATGGGAAATGTTTACCTTTAAACACTGAAGAAATAAACATGATTTGTTATACTTGTATTTTTGTTTTGCGCTTCAGGGAGACCATGGATAGGTCACCACATTCACATGTACGATAATAAAACCTGTATGCTGTAAAACAAGATTGTATTTAAATTGGTTCTTACCACTCTTGGCATAAATAAGAAGATGACCAAAAAATGTGTTGGAGAAATTGAAAACAATTTCTGCTTCTTGCAGTTTTCACAGCCACCATGTTGGATGGTCCTTAGCAGCACCCTACTGATGTCTAAACTAATAAATGTTTGTGTTGATTTGGCATGATTCCTGCCCCAGAATGCTAGAAGTGTAAACTCTGCGTAAACAACAAATAGCTCATGTTTCTTCAGTAGCTGACAAAAACATCACCCTGCCAGTTAATAATTAATGCAGGAATACCTGCTTCCAACATGTGTAATCTCTTTAGGACTGCATTGGGTGGGAGATGTTGCATTTTTGACAGGTGTTCCTGCATTAGCATCCATTCAACACAGATTATGTACTTGGTCCCGTTTTTGCCCTCTCACACACAGCAAAATGGTTGCTGGAAGCTGTGTGTAAAGTGCTTGGTCCGTGCTATTCACGAATGTTTTTTTTTTTACATATTTACAATGAGTCTGGTTATGTTTACATGATTTCCTCCTTGAAATATATTGGCGTGCAAATAAACACCAGTAAATGCTAGTAGATGTATTCCATCATAATCACACACCAATAATATATGCTATTTCTGAGCACATGTTTTTGGTTATCTATAACATGGTTGAGTGTGGGGAAGGTCTTCCTACCAAAAAAAAAAAAAAAAAAGTAACTAGACCCCCTTAAAAGCCCATTTCAGCAGAGAAACAAGAGATCAGAAGTGTTTGCATTGTGATGCTTTCAAGCTCCTTCGATGAAAATGTAATCAAATGAAACATCAAGTCAAATTATAATTGCACACCCACCTCTTCCTCCAGCTGTGGTAATGGCTGGCAGGTCACAAGCGGGCAAAGATGAAGTGCTAACATTAGGTCACAGATGCAACCGCCTACAATGAGGCCCAGTAAGGAGATGCCATAATACCCTTGCTAATAAGGTATAATTGTCTCATTGTAATCAAGTTAGGTGCAATTTAGGGGAGTTAGCGGGTGGGCCTTTGGACTGATGCTTTTCTTCTTCCCTCCGAATGCACCTCGGCACGGCTCGGAGCAAGCGCTGTTGCACAGAGAGCATGTGCACAGCATCGGTGGGTCGACAAATGTTTGTCCAGAGAAAGGAAAATTAGTGAGATGAGGAGGTAATGACAAGAGGCTAAAAGGAGAAAAGAAACAGCGGGACGCAAACCAAAATGAAATACAACAAATGTTGCTTCCATTATCTAATAGACCTAAAAGTGGAAATACAGATTGAAGAAGGAAATGCCAACTCATTTTACTCAAGCAACATCCTACAGTGGAGTACAGCCAAGTTAAGCAAAGCTCCTCACAACGGGTGATGTGCACGTCAAAAGTCAGCCAATAACTCAATCGTGTTCAAAAGCCAAAATAATGAAGTCATTAAATGAAGACTTTTCAGTGGACGTTCAATGATGGCATGAAGGTCCTAAAGTTTTTAAGACCAAATGGCAGAAAGCCTCTTTTATTAATGCAGTAGGTAATGGCAAGTAACATCGGCAGATCGGACAGGCAGAGGTAAGTCTCAGACAAGCGGGAAAAGTCTTTTGTGAGACAGGTCGGGTAGCATCAGCAGAAACAGAGCAAACTTGAGCAAAATGTGGTGAATTACACCACTTGAGCCTGAAGGGCTCCTGTGACCTTTCATCCACGATGGACTGGCAAACTGCAGTGGGCAACTCGGGCATTTGTAGTGGACGTTCACAAAGATGCATCTGATCAGTCTGATTGGCCACCACCAACCAACCCGGGGGAGGGAGCAATCAATTAAGTCTTGACTGCCAGATCAGCGCTGATGGCCCAGCCATCAGTCCTCCCAACATCTTCCTGTGAGTGCACGACAAGACACTGAAAGCTGAATACAGTATTCCGCAAGGCTATTTTTTTCCTTTTAATTTGTGGGAAAAGTATCGATTGCGTTACAGGAGAGGTGTGGTGAGCGGGGAGCAGGGGCAGCGGGGCTTAGTGGTCACTCGTTAATGTAGCTCCAACAGGGGAGTCAAATACTCCCACTTCTTTTAAGCACTCTTCCGCCCCAGCCGCACAATCCAGTTCTAAGTGATCGATACACTCGATTAAACTGCACTTATCAATATCACACACATTTTGTTAGAGGATGACAATGATCAATGACGGATCTACACTTGTAGTTGTTCGCAAAAATGTTATTCTGTGTTATGCTATGAGAGTGAGTGGTTCACGCACTCAACTCATGCTTCTGAGATTGGGTTTCGAGTGAATAAATATGTTGTGGAATTTGCACGATTTTGTAGGTACTATAAGAACAATAACAACAACAATAATAATAATAATAATAATGATAACAACGATGTTTTTTAACAATTGAAAATAGTATACTGTGATTGTCTGGCAACCAGTTCAGGGTGTCCCCCACCTACTGCCCGAAGACAGCTGAGATAGGCTCCAGCACCCACCGCGACCCTTGTGAGGATAAAGCGGATCGGAAAATGAATGAATGAATAATAATACACAATACTATAATTAAAACTAACATTTTTAGAGCATGTATGTGGTGCATGCAATCAACACTATATTGTAAAAATAAGCAATGTTAGTGACATAATAAATATTGTGTACTATATTAATATACTTTTTGTCTTATAGGCCACCCCTCCTGGCTGGTGTATGATATAGTCTGGTTCTGTTTAGCGAGTAGATTTTCTTTCCAGAGTCCAGGCACGTATTAATTGTCCTGCTCTTTCACTTTTCAAAGCTGGATGTTCTATGTTTTAATGCGGTTCCAGCCAGACATCTGTGAAAAATAGATTCCATCACCCAAGCACTAAATTAAATGCTCAAGCTGTGTCGATCACAAGATAGCATTTAAGATGGCTTCTTTTTCTTTTCTCATCTTTTGGTGAGAACGATGCTTTTCAGAAATGTGGCTTATTCCCAGGCACAGTGATGAGTACTAACTTAGGGGGGACTCCACAATGTGTTACGGTGTGCTAATAACCAGCAGAAGCTCACTGCTAGCTAGCCGCTGCAGCAAAAGTAACAACCATTGACTACTCATCATAGGTAATGTCAGCCTACCAAAGCTTAACGAACTGTCCCAGTGGTTCTTCTTCTTCTATTTTTTTGGATGGTTTTGTCTGCAGTTGATACTCAGTTTTGCTTTTTATTTTGTATTTTGACAAGACACAAAAATGCTAATTTTGCCTCGTTAATGGCTTATTTTGAGCCTTGGGCAAAAAACACATTTTACTTAGGCTCATTTAAAAAAAAAAACAACAACAACAACAACAACTTTGTCAAGTCAAGGAATACTCTAGCAGGAAATTAAACTATTGAATGAACATTTTTACCCCGAGAGTACGGATAGCTGCATGTCACCGAAGAGGTGACACAGCACGCACACAGAAATCCAGTCGATGGCACTGCCGCATAATAATCGATCACCATTTGTACAAGTGGGGCAGACGGAGGCATCCGATCAGTGCAAATTATTGTCACAGCGCACCGCCGTGCTGTGCAGTCAGCCGGACGGCATGGTGCCGCAAGATAAATGACAAAAGAGTCACAGGAGCAAGAAAGCAGTTAGTCATACCTGGTAGCGGAGGAAACGCTGCGGGGGGGGCGAGCATCAATACAGCAAGGAGGGTGGGAGCAGTGAGTGGAGGTGGGAGCAACCTGCGATACTGATTCTTACAGATCATCATTTAACAAATTCGCAGAGGCCACAATATGCTTTCTGTGACTCCTGAAATCTGAAACAGGTACTATCATGTATCTTGGTGATTTTTGAGCTGCTCCTCTTCCAAAACTGGTCAGTCAGAATGACCACTTGCATGGCGGTCACCCGCTTGACCAAAGCTCTTCTCACCTCGCTTCTCATCCAAATCAGCTCGGACAGCGCCGCTCACTGATGCCAAGGAGCGGTTGGGAGCGCAATCTGTTAAGCTGATGGTGATAGGAGAGACGAACCAGCTCCTGCAGTACTCTGTGGGAGGAGCTCAACCTTACCCCATAGATGACTTTCCTGAGCTCTACCTGAAGCCTGATTTCAAAATCTTTGATGGCCTTTTCCTCAAAAGTCTGACATTAACAATATAAGATATCCTTTATTTGTCCCGCAATGGGGAAATTTACAGTCAGAGTTCAGAAAGGAAACCACAAGGTAGGGAGAGGGAAATATGAAGGATCCTTTTTATCAACGATAAAAACTATTAACCAGGGTCACCGTTTTGGCTACTCTAAATGCCCCTGCTAAGGTTGCTTCTTTCATCTTCTTCTTTGTTGCTCCATTTGTTTAAAAAAAAATAATAATGCAGAGTATCATCAATGTGTGTCAGTGAGCTCAAAGCCGTTAGTCCATTTCATGTCAGCTATCCCCTCCTATGTCTCAACCAATCAGTTTCTTAGCTCCTCTTGTGACCTGCTCAGCAGTGTCTTGCCTTGTAATTATTCCAGTAAAATTTGGAAAGGAAAAAAAAAAAAGAGTTATGTCGGAGCCACCGGGAGTTGGGCTCCATGAAAACATTGAATTATGTTTGTGAGGTTGCTCCTGCTTGAGAAATATCCATTTGAATGTTGTATATTTTGTTGGTATAGTAAGAAAAGGCTTTTTCACATGTGAATGACACTTTTAGTGCAACCTCAATTTAAGCTCAAGTAATTTCACTGGCCAGCTACAATACAACAAATGACAATGTGCAAAAAATAAAATAAAACATCTCCACCTTTCCAACGAATTTACAACTTTGTTTCCACACTGTCGGTTTGATGAGGGATGAATGTAACATTATGCCGATGATTGTAGTGCGGCGCTGAGCAACTCCACTGCATCATTCTGAAAACTCTTTCAAATATTTCGAATTTATCAAACAGCTAAATAAGAGAACCCAAAACGTCGAAGCCGAATTAGTCCTAATTTTTCATTTCAACACCTCAAGGAAAAAAGTTTCAGATATCAAGATACCTCTCCACAATTCTGTGCACCATTGTATCAAACGCTGCCATTGATCTTAAAACAGCCAAATGGAAGGTTCTCATTGATTGGAGATGCTCTGGGTCTTATTAAACAACTGTGTGTGTCCCTAAAGCAAACGACAGGGACAACTTACCTAACATATGACCAGACCTCATTGATTTCTCTTCCTCTTCCTTGGTTGTGTTTGCATGCCCCCACCCACCCCTACACTACATCCCTACTTGATTTTTTTTTTTGCAGCATCGCATAGACCACAGCGACGCCACAGCTGCTGTAATTTGCAGCAGCCGATCTTGCTTCCATCCGGTTCAATACCGCATCGCATGCGCAGGCCGGCTAATGGGAATAAACATTTCACCTTTGTCTAAACAATTGAGTCGCGCCAATTCCCCGCAGCACTGTTGGGTCAATGGGTGACATGGCAGTGCTCCTACATGCACAAATGACCATCACCGATCAATGGAGAGTCATATTTCCTAATGAGGTAACTCAGGTGCAACGTTAATTGTTGCGGCCGTCATTTTAATCCATACCCAGTGTGGAGCGCTTGTGGACACAAGCCGTTTCCATGTTACAAGCTGAGGTACGTCTTGGGTATTTTTAGGAGATCACATAACATAACTGGCCTTTAAGAAAAATAAAAATGTTACGATCCTCACTTCCAGACTCATAGTAATTCAAAAATGTGTTGATTATCATTGTGATAAAAGAGGTTGACTACTGTAACTGACTAACAACTTTGGCAACACATTCTAAGGTCTCTCTGAGTAGCACTCTTTCGAAAACGCATGAAAATACAATTAAAATAACAACCATATTGTTACATTAAAACTATCTGCCACTCACGACATGAGCAGTAATAACTCCTGCAAACATAGACATTTTACAAAAATTTGGTTGTGTCGTCGCTCCGGCTGTCGTGTACATTACGGAGTGTGCATCACAACTAAATGCTCTGGAAAGAACAAATCTGCTGCTATAAACTTGAGCCAAAGAGAACAAAGGAGCCAAACAAATAATAGTTAATAAGGCGACACGTAGCAAAAATAGAAGCAGACGGAGTGAGCGAGCACTTTTAGGGTCAAAGAGTCAGCGAAGAGTGAAATGACTGTGTTCTTGTCATCTCAGCCACCTGAGTATTGTATAATGAAAGACCAGCTCTTAAGAGCCCTGGCGAGGAAATCATTGTGGAAGGAAGTGCAGACAATTAGTCTAGGTGGCGGGGCAAAGGGTCCTCAACAAGGACTCACTAGAACAGACACACTCAAAGAGGTCACAACACATTGCCACAACAATTCTCTTTCCAGAATGAGTAAAAATCACACGTCAATGCCATTGGACATTGAAGATTAAAATGTGAGCGTAAGAAGCACGCGAGCACCAGCAGCGTTTAAAAGGAGAGCCACATTCCCCCAAAATCAAACGAAGAACCCGAATAGGAACTTGGCTACGGAAGCAAGGGAAAAATTCCCTCTAAGGAAGAAACCTCGACCAGAACCCAGGCTCTGTGGCATAACCGTCCGTCTGTCTCGGCCACCACAATCCTGGTCCGCTCCCATTCCTGAACGCACTACTGCTGATAAAATGCAGAAAAAGGTGCAATGGTGCCACTGCTGGCTGTATCTCCGAAGCAGGGAGTCCTAACCACAGGGATGACAACAAACATACTGCATGGACGGTGATGAGACAACAGCACCTGGTCACTGATGCTCTGAATAGTATTTCATTGCGAAAACTTGCACACATTAAGATTAAGATATCCTTTATTTGTCCCGCAATGGGGAAATTTACAGTCAGAGTTCAGAAAGGAAACCACAAGGTAGGGAGAGGGAAAAAAAAAAACACGCTCAAACTATCCTCTTCTGAGGATAATTTAAGTCCAGGATAAAAAAAAGACCCTAATCCTACATCAGCTTGCTCTTTGAGGTTACTTCAGCATGTCCGTGCCACCAAAAAGATGAAGTTGTAGGTCGGTTTCTTCGCTTGCCGAACATCACTGCTGTCGTTGTCTCCATTATTTCAGACTTCCAAGCAGAGTGCCGCAATTCCTTCGGCACCTGTGCAGCGCGTACGGCAGATGACACCATATTGGATCGGCATGCTTCACTTGCCCCGATGCAAGGAAGGTACTGCGAGGACAAACGACTAACCACGCACATTCATCTCCAGCCGAGCACGCCGGCAGTCGCAGCTGTGCCGTCCGGCGAGCTTATGGCAGCGTCATCATACTTCAATTATGAAAGGAAACATGGAAATTGAGTTAAATTGAAAGTGAGACTGCTCCGGGTTATTTGGATATATTTCAAATGCTCAGGCAATGAGGAAACAGTCGGCAGATGATGTAGGGGAAGGTGATGCATAGCAGACAACGAGTAAGCACTTGTGATCCTCACGGCATTGGGGTTTCAAACCTGGGCAGTGAGATGAGAAGGAAGACGTGATGAAGCAGGGCCGGATAAATCCTCACAGGGATCTCGAGCTACCATTTGCAGGGACAAAATGAATATCACACGGATGAACTACAGACCGCACACCGACAGCAATAATTGTCAGGACAAAAAAAATAAAATAAAATCACGACAATTGCAAATGTATATGAATGACTCCCCGGACACACAGAGTTTTTGCACAAACTGTTGAGAGACGAACTCCGGCACAATTGTGTCCTACCAGAAGAGCGAACGTCTGCCTTGGTAGCATGCGATCTCCGACTCGCAACCAGCCTTGTGATCATCGACAGTGAAGAAGGAGGATACAAGCGTTTGCTGAGTGCATGTCCCTGACTGTCTACTACATGCAAGTATAATCCATGCCATGATAAGTTGCCTAGCAAATGCTACCACATTATTATTATAATTATAATGATATGTATTATTATTATTATTATTATAATTATTATGCTAACTATTATTATTGTTATCGCACGCGTTCTTGAGAAAACGTCGACATAAGCAGTGATGTTTGGACGCTATACGATGATGTAATGGCATGGCTCCTTCTTGGCTCATTGCCGGTGGCAAACCAAACCCAGTCTTCGTAAGAACTTGTTAAGCACCAACCAAACACAGCACTGGCCATGGGGCGGAACAATTACCAAGTTAGTTTTGGTGGAAGAGGGGTATAAGAGGGTCTTTGACATGCACTGTTTTTAACTAGGAATGGAGAGGGACCTGTGGTTGTGGCTATTTGTTTACATGAGAAGCGTTTTGTGAACGTGCACAGTTTCCATCCGAAACACTGGAATTCCAGTCTTTTCTCAGGAGATAAATGTAAACATACTTGCATTACTTTGTGATAAAGAAGGACAGACCAGGGACCAAATAATTCAGTTGTGAGAAAACCACACACCCGCCCCCGCCATGCACCCTCTACAACCCCCCGAAGCCTCTACCACTTGATGAATTGTTCCAAGGGACGAATGATGAAAACAAACAGAAACTTAACTGACTCCTCTTAATATTCATAGTACAAAAAAAAAAAAAAAAGTGGGTATAAGCTGGAGAGTCCAGGATGTGCTGACCCGGCCACATGGCCTACAAGCCGCAAACGGCAGGAAGCAAGTTTCGAGTCTGATGTCAACGGGGGCTCCACTTGAACCTGACTAGCCACTTCCTGCTCACCACACATGAAAACACTGTAACTCCTCTTGTTCCACAGCTCTAAATGGAGAGCTGGGTCAAGGGATCAATCAGCATCGTGGGAAGCTTTTAAAGACTTAACTCTTGTGGCAGATTCAAAAATAGCATTGGCCTATCTACCCGCTAGGACGCCACAGCGCTCCAAATTCTCCAAAGACATTTCAAGTGCTCCCAAATCAACTGGATCCTTTTCAAATGAGCTTACTTCTGTATCCACTTGACCTATGCTCGCATTCTCTAACTGAATCTAATACAACATGAGGATTGCTAATTGAAAATATTTACATTGTCTGCAGATTTCAGGAAAGCAATAATTGCATTTTCATTTTGTGGAACGTTAGAGCAGAACAGCATCCAAGTGGAAGTTTTCCACTTCCTGCCTTTTTACAGGTTCGATGAGCAACAAAAGAAGCTTTTGCAACATCTTGCTGTGGGGAAACAAGTATATAGAGAAGCACCTCAATTAGAGGCACTTTGCTTCCTCCTCCATGGTCAGATGGCTCCATTTGAAAGATCCTTTGACAAGAATCCCCCCACTCCCCTCCTCTAAATACACAATGGGAATGTCAGAGTCTACGAAGCAGCCAGCCGGTACCTAGACAAAATGTGCGTTCTGCAACCGGGACTGTACAGAGGCCTGGGGCTTCATGGACATAATGAGGGGAAGTGTGCCAGCTTTAAGTAACGATGACACACAACATCCAGCTGCTGAAGTGGGGGGGGGAGAAAAAGGGAAAAAAACCTCAAAATGCCTCAGATTTAATTTGATCTCTGTCACTTTTCACATATTAAATTGCCGTACCTTGGAGAATAGTTACGAGCAACATGGTATGCTCCTTTGACGAAGATGTTAAAATGAACTTGTTCAGGTAGCGGTGGCACGAGTTTGCCGCCAACGCTGCCGCCTCGGCTCTGGGAGACAATTAGCTGACACCTGCGCGCAACAGATTGCGTTGGCACATATCCGCTGCTCCTGTCGCCTTCGACGCCGCCATCTGGCCCAGGGAAGGTGCTGCACTGGTTAGGAGGTAGGAGGGACATTCTTTTTAACCTTTTTGAAGCATCTGGTGTTTGGGACTTCTGTGAGTGACTTATTTTGAACATATTTTGTCATTTCTATTTACAAGTATTTTGTGATAATCTCTGCTTACTCTGGAAGAACTAAAGTGAGACATAACATCTCACATAAGATGTTGCCAAGGAGAAAAGAAAACATTAAGGACTAAAATACGAATGTATACTGAACAAAAATCTAAATGTTTTGCTCCCCTATTTCACAAGCTGAACTCAAATGACCCTATTTTTGTGCCCAGCACAAGTCTAGCACAAACTTGGTAGATTTGTAGACGGGCACATTAGAAAGGGGAGTTTGCACCGTTGTGGGAGTGACCTCAGTCAATTTGCAATCACCAATGGAAGCTCCTTTCACTTTAAATTCAGCACAAAGGAGACACACACACAAACACACACGCTTTGATATGGTGGAAGCAGAAATAGACTCGCTGGAGGAGAACCATTCATGCAAAGTACTGTACATTTATAAAGAACTGCAAGACGGTGATGTAAAGTTTACTCGGGCGATCACAAACCCCCACTTTGAAACGGGCACTTAGAGATGGCATTCCAATCTGATCGTTCATGTCTATGTGTGACCCTCGACCACTGTATTGCCCATGGGGCCACAGGGTGAAAAATGCGATAAAGATGATGATGATAATGAGGCGTTCATTGAATCGGTTTACAGTAATTCAGAGTGTTTGATACATGCTGTTGTCATATTTACAGCATGATTGAAATACAAATGACATCCGCCACACATTACAACACAACTTAGACCCGCTCCGAGCTGGTCTAAAGTCTAGTCTACTTTCAATCAGCAAATTGTAAGGTGCGCTGGCGTACAAAAGAAAACACTTTCAGTCAGTCCACCGCAACGCTTGGCGTTGTGCAGACTTTACACCACATGCACAATTGCTGTCTACTAACATCTAAGACTTGTCCAAGGTCCTACAGCTCATAAAACATGGGAGCAAAAACCAAAGTGTTGCATTTAGATTTTTACTAAGTCTATTTTCTGACAAGTTCAATTAGGATCTGGAGCATATGCACAATGAAAAGTTGTTGGGAAAGTTGTTTTTTTTTTTAATCCGATTTCCCCTTTATATACACACTATAAATAAAATAATCATCAGAAAGTGAAAAACTGAAGACTTTTATCTTTAAGAAGTTTCACAACAATATACCGGTAATATTTATTTTGGGTTCTTGCTGTCTTCACGTTTTTAATGTTTAGTGTCGTCTAATCAGGCTTTCCTGTTCCTGGACGCTATCAGTGGTTTGCACCCTGCTGTAAAAGGTCTGTATTTACAGTCATGAAGGTGTGTCTTGACTGTAGATTTTGATAATGCTGCATCTACCTTCCTCACACTGTTCTTTACTTCTGTTGATGTGAGCGATATTTTGGTCACCAAGGAAAAGGATTTCATGATTGTCACTTTTTCTTGTGTGAATCTGTGATTTTGTCTTTCAGGCCATCTGATGTTTTTGAGCTCACCAGGAGCTCCAACAAAAATAAGTACATGTAAATGTGTCATATTATGCTCTACGTTTATAGCTCAGTTTTATTTGTCACTTAAACCTACAGAATACCGCTTTGATTTTTTGAGGTGGTTTTGTGAATTTTCTGATTATAACAATATAAATATCACGTGAAACATTGCAGCAGCTTTTTTGAACAACAGATATCCAATCAGATATTCGGTCGGATTTTTGAGAGAACTTATTGATTCAGGCAGTTTCCAAACTGTCGTGTGTCTCACCGGGGAAAGCTGCACAACACCCCGACGCATTTTTTCCTTGATTGGCCTGCAGGGAGTCGGCATCTCTGTTCGGGGGACGTGTGGGGGTAGGGCACTGATGCCTTATGTCATTGTTACCCAGTCACTCTGGATGAGAGCGTCACCTAAACGCCTAACACGATGGAGTAAATACTCCTCCTCTCTCCCACAGCACAAACTCAAAGTGACCAGCAGATCGTGGTGGATTACAAACGTGACATATTAACTTGATCCTAATGTGCTTAATATTCATGTCTGATGGCGGCACAGGAGACGAAAGCAGCTGATTTATTTGATCATCTCACTTGTACACACTCCACTTCCCTTTCCAATAAGATTCAGGTTGCATGGAAGGACGGGATGGCTCCAGGCATGGCACACCACCCCCGACCCTGTGATGCGCTCACACACGGTGCACGAGCACGTGTTTATGTGCATGCATGCCCCTCGGAAGTGAAGAAAAAAAAGATCCAAGGCATTGTTATGAATCAAAAAACAGACACCCTGCAAGCTCCAATACGCAACAGTAAAACAAGAGCAGCCTAAATCCTGATCCAAAACAGCCCTGTTCATTTTTGAATGACCGTTCGTTTTATAACACTGAACTCCTTTTGGTGGCACACATAGCATACACATTCTTGTCAGACATTAATCTCTATCAGTGTGCAAAGATCTTCAAAATATGCACGAGATTGACTAAAATATTATGCCGCTCTAATTTGCCTCGGCTGATGATTCCAGATGTGCACGCAGCATGATCTTCAACGTAAAAATAGAGTAAAAATATTTATAAACTATACCCTAAGAACAGAAAGCCACATTTTAATGATCTAATTTCTGATGGATGGTCTTAAAAATATATATCTGTTCATTTTATGCGTGGTGGGTGACCGGTCAGCACATCGGCTTCACAGTGCAGAGGTGCGGGGTTCGATTCCGGCTCTGCCCTCCCTGAGTGGAGTATGCATGTGTCTGCGTGGGTTTTCTCCAGGTACTCCCGTTTCCTCCCACATTCCAAAAACATGTATGGCAGGTTGATTCGACACTCCTAATTGTCTCTAGGTGTGATTGTGAGTGTGAATGGTTGTTTCTCTGTGTGTGCCCTGCAATTGGCTGGCAACTGGTTCAGGGTGTATCCCGCCTGCTGCCCAAAGAGAGCTGGGATAAGCACCAGCACGCCCGTGACACTTGTGAGGATAAGCGGATTAGAAAATGGATGGATATACTGAATTTCATACTGAGAGATGCTTCAAATATTTCGAGCCGTTTTTGTTTCTCAATTTTTGATACAGCTCTTAATGTAACAGTCACATCTAAGGATCTCTCCAATAGACACTGAACATGCCTTCCATTGGCGCCAACGAGAGCTGTTCAACTTCCCGCCAGCATAGCTCACTTCATACTTGCCTCCAAGATACACGGTGTGTGAGGGCTTTGTTTACCCTGTGTGTGTCATGTGTCTATACACGGGCCAGTTCGTACATTCATACGTAGGTCAGGCCACAGTGTTGGGCGTGCTGGCTGCTTTCCTGTGTGCGCAAGTTCGGCCCGGATGACCCCCGCGTGTACAGTCTGAAACAGGTAGTGGGGGCGTCATGCATTATTCATGTTAGGATGAAGGAGGGGTAGGCGAGGGAGCCGGGTCAGAGGTGTACAGCAGCGTCTGTGGGCTGGCTGGTCAATGTCGACTTTCATTTCCTGGCAGTACTGCTTGGGGAGATGCTGCGCTTGAAGAGCGCTTGCTGTGTAAGTGCATGTTAAACTCATTCCTCTGGTGGGCTTGGAAAAGATATATATTGTATACACAGTATGTGTGGATATCCTCGCTGACATTTTGTATTTGATGTCAACAGTCTTGTAATGCAACAGAGTACAAATATTTTGTACTGTCCTTATAATAGAATGCACAAGTATAGCAGTAAATAAATAATACATTTTCCAACTGCCTACTTTTTTAATACTTTGACGTTTACTTTTTTAAAAAAATGTTATCAGATAATTACTTTTGAAACTTGAGCACAGCAAATAGGCCTATTAAATGTACCTTTAGACTATAAGTCATGGAATATTCTAGAAGGTAACTTTAACTTCCTCCCAAGTTATTTTCTGTTTCACTTATTCCCTTGTACCTTTACCCATGTATCACTTTCAGGCACTTTATACATGACTGTGGACCCTATTCTTGTGCAGAGCACAAGTTTAGCGCAAAGAGCACGTCTAACTGTGTGCATGAGTGGAGTTTTCTTTATTTTATTATTTTGCCAGACTTTGTGCAGGTAGAATTGAGTGAGTCACAAATATTTGGATGAATTGGAGGCGAGGCCACTCCGTGCACGGGAACGCCCAGATACGCACAGCACGCACCCAAACACACGAGAAGAGACTTGCATGGGCACCAAAATGAAGTTATGCACATGTCTACACCAAGCACGCACGCGCCACTCTACCAAAAGAAGGCCCAGAATGTCATGGAAGGCTGAACAGTTTTTTTTTGTAATTCTGGAGTTCAAATGTGATATTTTTAAGCATGTGAAACAAAATATAAAAAAAACAAAAAAATCCTGGTCGCCATTCAGTGAAATTAATTTAATGAGGCATGCTTACATAACTAAACACTCACTCATACAAAGCGTATGGGCCTACTGAGCCAGAAAGCAATGACCAGATGGCACATTCGTGACCATGGACGTGCTACGTGTGTCAGACATGTTTCTGCTAAGTTTTACATTCACAGCACTTTGTTTCATAATACAAGTTTGACAAAAGCTAGTGACTTTACCTCCCAAATTTTCCTGTTAAGCATGTGGCGATGCTTTAGTGGCTCAACTACGAGCACTAACATAAAGCAAACATGGCTTACTCTGTGCTAAACATTGACATGGAAAAAACACCGCCTCCACGCATCATCTTGCGGCCGCCTGGATCACACAACCATTTTGCTACTTGAGAATGCCTGCATGGCTTAAAGGGCAGGACATCTCTTGACCTTACACCTGGCACGGTATGCGGAGATGCCGCAATAGTTCAACTCACTCTCTCTGCGTATTCTAATGTGTATGTGTCATGTTGTCTGTGTGTGTGTGTGTGTGTGTGTGTGTGTGTGTGTGTGTGTGTGTGTGTGTGTGTGTGTGTGTGTGTGTGTGTGTGTGTGTGTGTGTGTGTGTGTGTGAGTGTGTGTGACTGCCTTGATGGGCAAAGATGCAATATGAGGTGTGAAGAAGTAGCAGCAGACAGCACAGGAACAGACCTGCATAATGGAGCGCCGATCCCCCGTTGATTCCTTTTTAACACCTCCGAGCAATTTGACGGGAGATGGCAAGATAGACGGCGCGGACGTCAGCCAGACAAAGAAACTTGTAACTGAGCAGTTTGCATACAACAACTTTTTGGCTTGCTGAAAAGTCTTTTCATTCAAAATCTGCTTGTTTTGGCTGGGCACACTTTTACTTTTCAGGTTTGGTGGAAGGGGGGTATCGATTCCAAGTTGTGTTCAACTGTTAGAACTTCACACATCTACAGGAGGGGACAGGTGGTGGTGTGCCAACTTTGGTACCGTCGGTGCCGTCTGCCTCCCTCACCCTGAGGCGGTAAGACAGCGGGAGGGAGGTGGCTGTGGTGTTGCATCTCCAAAGAAGAATGTCGCTTTGAGAACTTCAAGTTGGCTTCGGGCAGACAGAGGGAGAATGAAGGCTCTGCTTCTTTATTCGAAGCTGGAGGACAGACAGAATCAAGAAGCATGATTTTTGTACCTGGGATTCTTCATGGGTTTTGGAATAAGAACAAGTTTCAAGGACAGAATGTATGTCAAACATTTGGCTATTGATCAAAGTGGAATCTTCCCGGTTCCACTGACCGAGCGGAAGGCAGAAGAAAAAAATAGAGCATCATGCTGAAAACATGATAGTGACACCACTGTTTGCTGTGCTTAAAATGAAGTGAGGCATTCAGATTTTGCACAAATCATTGCTTTCTCCAATATGATGGCAACCAATATGTGAGCTGCAAACACATGGAAGCCCGCAGGAGGGATTTAGCTGATGCAGAAAGACATGAAACGATAGAAAATAGTCATCTAATACCTCTGCAACGTAGAAATGCTGTCTATTTATCTCTTTAGCATGGGAAGTGCCGGGAGATCCGCAGGCACAACTGCATCTTTAGACACATTTTGGCCTAATTAAAGCATCTCAAATCAGTGGCCACGTGGGATTGTGCCATGCCCTGGGTTAGGGAGATGCTCTCTGATGCTAAATGGATAAAGGATTTGTGACTCCAGTCTGCTCACATCAAAGCTACAGCACAAGGGGAAGATGGCGGTGAGGGGTGGGGGGGCTTCGCCTCAAACCTGTCCAAGTCCGGTAACACTCTAATGAAGACAGACACAAGTTTGACTTCAGAATGTCACAGTGTCCTCTGGTCCCTCTAACAGGTGGTAGCTAGGAGCTTTGGAAGTTCTGATCGGAGGAGGGGGTTGGCCAGAAGTAGAGCCCAAACTCCAGAATCTGTGATCCCATTCCAAACTGGCAGCCACACTATCAACAACGGAGACTGCAGATGTTCCTGGGATACCCGTCTCCTCCAACATGGCCCTCAGCTTTCTTTCCTGCCCCTCTTGCTTGAATGTGGATTTGCTGTTTGTGTGTGTACATATGTGTGTGTGTGTGTGTGTGTGTGTGTGTGTGAGGCTCTAATAAACCGTGATGTTAGGCCTCATTTCTGAGCAGTTGCTACTCTTTCTTGGCTAGGGAGGCTGTGTCGGAGTTTGCCATCTCAGATCCCTCCTTGTTCACTCTCATTGTTCCAACATGTTATTTACTTTTGTCCACACTGATGATTTGCTTCATGTTTCAGCGAACATGACATTTCCAACATGTTCATTAGCAGATGTGCCACATATTATGTGTTGCATAGTTAAGGGTTTGAAGTACAAAAGTTACCTGAAAGAAACATCGAATTTCAGCTTCACATAGTCGCTTAAAGTTATACAGAGAATCACTTCATAACCTTTTATAAGTACAGTGCATATGAAACAACTTTTTAAAAGAGTGACATTACAAGGTACCTGACACAGAGCGCCGAACCACTGTTCACATGTTCTTTGCAGTCGAATGCCGATTCTCCCAGTTAAAAAAGCTGCTATCTTGACAGCATGAGCCAAATAACAAGACTGCATTGTGCACCACCTGTTCCTCACTTTTAAGTGGTATTGTTGGCGTCATGACACCAGTTTGCTGGTTCCCAAACAATGTGACAGAAGAGAGAGGACGTGTGTGTGTGGGGGGGGGGCAATTTACTGCAGCAAGGTAAAGTGGTTCATCTGTCTTTCTTCCCAGTCATTAGGGCCATCATGAAAGACAAACTCTTTCCTCGGCAGAAACTGACAACCTCGTGACATTGTGCTCTGTGCACCATCCAAGATAAAGCCTGGGCTCCGAATGAACTCATTTCTCAGGTCTACGCCAGGGAGAGCTAAAAAGGACTTTGGCTGGTAAATTAATTAGCAAGTAAATCTGGCTTTTGAGGTTTCCCACCTCATGTTAGGGGAGGAGAGATATTTGTCAGCTGTTAATTACTGTCATCTGATGATGGCACCTTTCCTCCACATTATTGACACCGAGTGGAAGGTGGGGAGCAGTTGTGAGTGAATAGGCCATCTTATGTACCAGTCAAAAAGTCTGGTTTACTAGTATGCAGCTTTTGGCCTTTGTCTATACTGTAGCCATGTTTGTTTTCTATTGGACATGTAAATGTTAAGTCTTGGACTGAGGAATTTGGCTATTTTAGTAGAGCTGGCCAGCAGCGTGTGGAGATGATGAGCGAGTCTTGCCCGGACACAGAAATGAAGATGTGCTACTTTTTATTACAAACACATCTGCGCTGTCTATAAAGACAGAGCCTTATACGTGCCCTGAAACTGACTGGTGACCAGTCCAGGGTGTATGAAGTCCACCTTTCATCTGAAGTCAGCTCTGATAGGCTGCAGTTCCTTTGCACCTGAACAGGACATGCGGTCGAGAAAATGAATAAATGGGGGTGGAAAATGCAAGATGTTAAAAAGACTCACATCAATGCAGGTTTTTACTATAGCAGATTTTACTTTGGTTGATGCAAGAAACACTGTTGGCCAGCATCTGCTGAACGTCTGGCAAACATTTGTGACCTTGAACGAACCCCAACGAGAACGCAATGTTCACCGTCTTTTCAAATGCTTGCAATTGTTCGCCGCTCGAAAAGCTAATGGTGTAGTGGTACACTCGCCTGATTTGTGTGTAGGCAGAGTGGCATCGCTTCCCACTCAGTGACGATGTGTAACTGGATGTGAATGGTTGTTCATCTCTATATGTGCTCTGCAACTGACTGGCGACCAGTCCAGGGTGTAGTCTACCTTCCGCCCGAAGTCAGCTGGCATAGGATCCAGCAACTCCCCGCAGCCCTGTTCAGGATAAGTGGTATTGGAAATGGATGGATGGAAGTATAGATGTTTTTTATCAAATAATTCATTTTAAAACATTTTCTTCCCCTGTGCAAATAATGTGGTAAACTATTTGAAAACGGAATCAAACGCTGACCTCCAGCCGATTCTTTAATCAGAAGGGGAGCTGAGATATGACTGCATTCAGCAATCTGTTGCTATCTGTACCTCTCTCCAAGCGACACAAGGTGTTAGAGCACATGACACTCGATAGCCGGTGTGCATCTACTTCACACATGAGGAGCAAAAGACAGAACTTTGCTTGGCGCCTTGATGATGTCCGTCTCCATTTCTTGCTTGAGTGCTTCAGTGACCGCCACAGAAGAGGGAGGAGAGCCCTTGCTCCTCCTGCCGCTAGACCTCAAAAAATGACCCAGCAAACGCTAACCTTCTCTCACCCCTCCGAAATAGAATCAATAACACTTTGGCCGTAAACGTGGAAACACTGCGTTGACATTAATCTGACGTCCTTCCATGCTTGACGCTGCCGTTTGCCGCTTGGCGTCTGTTCAGCGGGGAGGAAATGGTTGGCTGGCTGTGATGGATTGACTGGTCGGCTTGCTGCCTCTCCAGTGTGTTCTTGACATTGTGCATCTGCCAGTGGCTCCGCGTTCTGTACAAGCAAAGAAGGTGTTGTCGATTCCTCCCAATGCAATGTGCAACATTGTTGATGCTCCAAGACGTTCTCTGAATTCTTTGAGAAAAGATGCTCAGTCACTGAAGTCTCAACTAGTCACACGTAGACTGTTCTCAAGTCTTTAATCCAGATGCTTTGTAACGGTGCATGAAACAAACACTGAGAGATAATTGTCCCATTCACACTTGCGCTTCTGGAAAACATGCACGCCAATCATGATCATCTGGAGCAATTCAGGGTCAAAAGATTTCCTTTTTGAGCCCTCCCTTTTGAAAAATCGGCATCCTGACTTCATTTCGTGCATTTTCATGCTACCGTTGGCTCGGCTCACACTCTTCAAGTACTCCCTGTCCTTCCTGTGATTGCGTTAGCGGCACTTGCTAACAGCGCAGCAGGCCTATCCGCACAAAATGTGGGTAAGCACATACAGGTGCAGCTATAGAAGGCCTCGCTGGCACTGGCAGGAAACAGGTGTCTGTCTATTGATAGCTGCCTGATGGCGATGTTGGAGTGGTGGGCTGCATCAAGTGCCTGCTATGAAAATCAGGTGGCTTGATATGTGGTCCCCTAGCACAGCAACTACTAATTGTTATCAACGCTTGTGAGTCTATTTTTGTGTCCCGGCAGCAGATGGTTGCAGTTTCGCGGCACAAAGAAAGGGAAGGGAAGGTGCTTTGCTGTTTACAGCAGGTTGTTGATGCCTGGTGAAACCCAACCTCTGGGACCCCTCAACACCTGGCTAATAGACACAGCATGCGGGTTAACAGTTTTTGTTTAAACATGCATGTCGTCGTAGGCTGACGACGAGTCCACTTTTCTCCAGTGGTGTAGTGGGGATTTTTTAAGTGGGTGTACGCGATTCTGGGATGTTCTATATATACATACAGAACATCAATCATAGGCTACAACACCAGTTGAACTAACGTTAAATTGAATGTTTTACTACTCCAAAATAATCACAGGCCAACGTTATTAAGCATAACTCGCATTAGGGCTAAAACCGAAAGTGGCGTCGGGAGAAGTGGGTGGACGGCGTACCCCCGCCCACTACACCCCTGCTTTTCTCCATTCAGACATGAGTGTCACGTTTTGCGAGATGGTAGTTGTAGGACCCCAAAAAGCAGGGAGGCAGGGAGGAGCTGGGTGGATTGACCAAAATGTATTGAACAAAAAATACACACAGGAGTACAATGGAAAAAACACGAAGTCGAAGTACTCAAAAATGCCTGGAAATCACAAGTATCAAACCAAATTACAGCAGGAAACAAAACATGACAGGAGCACATGTATGCTCACATACTCACAGCTCACAATGACCCAACAAACACTGGCAGAAACTCAGGGAACTAAATACAAGCTAAGTGACGAGACAACGAGAAACACCTGGACAACACACAAAGGGTTGAGGGAGCTAATTGGTTACACACAAGGAACACCGATAGCGAGAACAGGTGGCGAAAAAAGGGCACACGAGGAATCAAAACCAAACGTAACCAGATCGAAACATAACAATGAGGAGACATCAATATCTTTGCTCAGCATTTCTTCTTGTCAAATGGCAAAAAAACGGATGGACTCAAGTGCACGCTTGTCACAGAATACCTCCAGTGGATATTCTCATCCTTTTCTTCCCTTCTCAAACTTCAACGAAATATGAACATATCTCAAAATGATGATTGATGCGCTCGAAAAAATGTGAAGACGTTTTTGAAATCAGCGTATAAATACGTTTCGGGGTGCATAAAGCCAACTGATTAAAATGTGTTGTTTACCAGTGTAATCCTAATAGTAATTTTTAGGAAAAGAACATCTGCCTTCTTTCTAATACATTTTACTCATGATGGTGGCACTTGGAGAGCAAAGTTTATCTGTTTAGTTTTGTGGCACTGAAATTATACAGTTTGAAAACTGCTATACATAATCCAGTTGTTTGACTTGACAAATAACGTAGCACAGCACCCCCAAAGGCAGACAGATGCCACTGCGCTCTCGCGCAGATAAAAGGTAAACAGCGAGGACATGAAATCGATAGCTAAACCCCCTAATCTTCCAATTAAAGCTCTTAAGTGGCTGCGGTGACTTGGTAACTGTGATAAGTGCAGGTTGCAGTGAGAAGGAGGAGGACACGCTGAAACCTACGCAGGTACATCTGTTACGGATAATTAACCTTTCAGCACTCTCGGCGCTCCAAGCAGCCACTTGTCTGTCAGTCTGTCAGACGGATCAGCTTACCCGTGTCTGTGCTCACAAAGAGTTTTTTTTCTTACAGAGGTGAAATGAGCAACAAGGAGATAATTTGTCTGAACAAGCATGCAGGTGTGGAAATAAATGCCAACCTTTAATTGGAAAATGAATGGCAAGGTGAATGCGTGTGTGCGTCTGCTGTGTTTACACAGCAGTCGGAGTATGTGAAGTGCACTTTTCACACGTGGGGGGAGTGAAAATGTAGCCGGCCAGCGGGAGGGATTGTTGTGCACACAGACGCACGTGGCGGCTGCAAGCAGGTAATAGAGCAGACATAATGGGAGCTAAGTACCTGTAACCCTGAGAGAGATCACTCCACACAACACCGAGTAATTCCCTCTGTGCCGCAGAGTTGGTCCCTCACCAGGTTGGAGTGTGGGAAGGAGGGAGGCTGTTTAGAGGAAGTATCAGGTGTGAAAGGGCGTCAGCTGCACTGAGTGCCTCCTATTGATCCGCCAGAGGGGACTAAACGTGTGCTTGTGTGGAGGTGTGTGTATGTGTGTGCATTCGTACGTGCGTGCAAAATCCAGTGGCAGGTAAAAAAACAGCTATCTGATTCACCGGTAGTTGAGCTTGCAGCTGCATAAAGTGACACGAGCACACCGAGGCAATTATAAGCACCAGAATTTAAAAAAAGGGGTGTCCAAAGTATTACCCGGGGACCATTTTGGGCCTTCGGCTGATACCAAAACTACTATTGCTTCAAATATTAGTAATAAATTGGTTTCAGATAACCCCCACCAAAACAAATTGGGTGAAGTGACCTAATCTCTATTCATAACAACCCAACAAATAAAGATATATGTTCTTTGTAGCATACATCGCGATTGGTGGCTTGTCGTCTTAATTCAGATTGCTCCATGTTTGGTTACTGAATGTGGAGATGCGATTCGGCAGAGTCGAATCTTTTCTAGGATCCAGGACCACGGGTCACCCCAAAAATCCTGAAAAATCAATTTGCCTGATCACCCTGAACAGAAAGCTGCCATGTACCAGTTTTCCCAAATTAATCTATGATGCATAAAAACAATATTCATCATCAAACAATAAGATCTCAAAGACAGAATTGTAAGAAATGGATTGAATACTTTGGACAAAAATATTGAACCTAAATACATAAATAAATACCAACATTCATTTTCAATACCAACAGGCATAATTCGGGTCACATGTGAGCAAGAGCCTATCCCAGCGCACTTCAGGCAATTTTAAGCATGTTTTCGCAATGTGGGAGGAAGCCAGTGTCCCCAGGGAAAAAAAAAAAAAAAAAACACGCAATCACAGGAAGAACAACCTCGTGCAAAATAGGAGTTGCGATTGGAATCACCAACCTCAGAACTGTTCGACAGATGAGCTGTTTTCAGATGATACAAAATACTCATAAAAGCTGACCAGGAACAGCATCAGAGTCACTGTGAAAAATGTGAAGCACTTAAATATTAAAATAAGTGCATTCACTGACATCTCTGATTGTATTTCTTTAAAATTATTTGCACCCGTGAGCTCTTGAGGCAAACGTGTCGTTGAGAACACATAATTCAATTAGTGTGTGCGTGTATGTGTGTGAGTGCGCGTGTGTGTGTGTGTGTGTGTGTGTGTGTGTGTGTGTGTGTGCACGCGTGCGTGCGTGTGTTCACACATGCATTCACTCCTTGCTCATGAGAGTGTCCCATTTCTTCTGGATATCTGCTAATTGTGCATTTCATTTATGCTCAAGTGGCTCTTTTAAGGCAAAACAGATAGTGAGGGTTGCGGCGCCGAGAGCGAAATGCCAGCATGAGGAGAAGAGACAGCGAGACGGGGGGAGAAAAGTAGCGTAGATAAGAAACGGGAAAGACAGCTGCTCTTTTCCCTCTCATTTCATCCACTTATTGGTTAACACAGTGGAAAGAAAGTAAATGTTCAAGGGATTTCAGGTCTTGCGCCAAGGTAGATGTCTAATTCAACTCTTGTGTAGTATTGATCGTGCCGGCGGTCACCAGGGAGCCGCTGGTGCAAGGTAGACAATGCTGAGAGTAAAACGGCTGGTAAAAGGCGGCACTCCATCATCATCCCCTTTGCTACCCCTTTTGAGTGAATTTCAGTCCTCGGCTTCTAACAAAGTGACGGAACACCTTTAGAAAGCCACTGGGGAGATGGCAAACGGCTCACGAGGACAAAATACAGCAAATAGGTAAGCTCTGACTGGAGGATGAGGATGTTGATGATGAAGATGATGATTCAACAACACTTTGATGGATGGCTGGAAGTAGATGATGGCCAGGCAGGCTGTGGGCGAGCAATTCGGGCAGGGGGGAGGGGCAACCTGGAAGAAGTTGTCCACCAAATGAGAAAAATATGGATTCCAGTCGGCAAGACAAATTGACCGCCACTGAGTGGGAGGAGTCAAAAAGCTTCTGAGGGGAAATGTGCTGAGCTGGCCGGAACCTGGTGGTCACCATTAGTCGCACTCTCACAAGTTCACGTTTCTTGAACCTTTACAAATGCGCGGCTCGTTAGGTAGAAATTCAGCTTGGCAAGCAGGAAAGAAAGAAGCAAGGCAATCCGTGAACCTCAAGTTGAGCTTTCCTGAAATGATCTCCAGAACCTTCAAAACAAGCATTTTAGGTCTTGGAGGCTCAAGTCCGACCTCTGACAATATAATCAAAAAATGAGGCGTGTCTTGTTTGTCTTGGGCATTTAGTGTTTATTCTTTCCGGCGGTCCAGTGGTTAGTGCGTCGACCTCACAGTGCGGAGGTACTGGGTTCAATACCAGCTCCGGCCTCCCTTTGTGGAGTTTGCATGTTCTCCCGGTGCCTGCGTGGGTTTTCTCCGGGTACTCCCTCCCACATTCCAAAAACATGCATGGCAGGCTGATTGAACACTCTAAATGGTCCCTAAGTGTGAGTGTGGATGGTTGTTTGTCTGTGTTTGCCCTGCCATTGGCTGGCAACCAGTTCAGGGTGTCCCCCGCCTATTGCCCGAAGACAGCTGGGATAGGCTCCAGCACCCCCTTGACCCTAGTCAGGATATAGCGGTTCGGAAAATGAATGAATGAATTCATGTATTTTTGATAACATAATGCAATGTGTGTGCTTGATGGGCTATAGACATACAGAACTCTAAACAAAGATTTGTTTCTAGCCTTCTTCTTTGTGCCATTGTGGTATGCAAAGAGGAAAATACAGAACATAGGGTGTTCCAAAGGATCTCCATCTCTTCGCCTGCCCACCAATAAATGAACAGAACACCCGCAGCTCATAACATGGAGAGGTGAAACCCTGGCAGTGTTGTCAAAGAAGCAGACAGAATGTCACAATCATCACCAGCGCATGCACAAACTGCGTGACAGGAAGGTAAATGTCACCCAAACGCAAGGAAAAAAGGAACATTTCAGCCAAGCGTTAAACAGGTTATCACTTCCACTCAGCACTCATAAATCAAGTCCAAAGTGTGAGGACTCAAACAAATGCAGCATTGTTATTGCCACACAAGCTCAAGTGTTTGGCATACAGTATGTAAAGGTGGCTGCCGAGGTTCCCTCAGAGCGCCGCCTGGGTGACACTGTTATCGCCCTGGCGCCACAGATTGGCACCTGTCACGCCGCATTCAAACCTCTGTGAGTAACACTGACAGGCGGGTCAGCGTGCCCGACCTGAGGTACTACCCGTAGGTCCCCTTGGCAGCTCTGGCTCGGCGCGGGCAGGATGACAAAACACACACAGCACAGCAGAGATTTACATTTATTCGGTCTTACCTACGCAGATGCTTTTCTTTAACCCTTCAACAATCGATACAAAAACGTTTGGATTTCATATGAGTTTTGGGCAATATTTTTTTTTTTCTTAAATATGCACTCTAACAAGTGGTTGAGATTTGTTACCGTACAGCAAAAACAGGAGGAAAAGTAACGCCTTTTAAAAAGAAATACATAGCTCAAAGATTTGAGGACACTGGAGTCAATGTATTTTAAATCATTATTTTAATTTAGAGTGTTTTGAGAGTTTGAGAGTGATACGTTTCGTTATATTTAGGTTCAACAACAGGTATATATATTTTTTTCTCCAACATCATAGCTATAAAGAAACGAGGCATGGCAAAATCCGTTTCGCGCAAGCTTTTGAAGGTCAAACTTCAAATGAAAATGAAAATATCTCGGAAACCTCATGTGCTAGAAAAAAAAAAGTTTGGAAATCAGCATCGACACTGCATTTCGGGAAACATAAGCCATCTTTGATTGAAATTTGCTATAGGCCAGGGTTATTTGCTATCTTAATGGACTGTACTTATTGGTGGAGCGGATAGTTCAAAGGTAAAGATGCTAATTGGTCAAGTTTTGCTGCTTGCAGATTCTATTCCAAATCCACAGTCCTGGGTGAGTTTCATCATTTGAAGGATCCATGGGTTATTGAAGAAAAGCCATTGTTGCGTGTTTTAATTGTCTTACTCAAAGTGGCGGAACAGGCGCGTCCTTATGGAAGAAGACAAGAGCGATGATCGATGCCAATTGCGTAATCGGGCGTTATTTGAAGGGGGTCGTTGATTCTCAGTCCATCAAGGTTATGAGAGAGCAACACTTGTCAGCGCATGATTTATTATTGCCACGAGCAGAGCGACCACGTCACGCACAAATCGGGGGGCTGGGGCGAGCAGGCCGAGGCCCCGCCGGTTGCATTAATAAGTCCAGACGGTACGCGTGAGCCGCATTTTGGAAATTAGCCTTGAAAAATTATCATGTCATGATCAATGATCATCAAATGAGTCCATGGGTGGAGCCTAGCTTTTATTTAAATGCTACTCATCGTCACATTGGAGAAACAAGTGGACCGCTATTCAGATGTGTCAGGCGCCAAACATTTTCATCCTGGTCTTTGTCTTTGTGCAGCCGAGTGCGCCGAGCACACTGATGGGTGACTTCCAGGATAAGCCTCCTGGTTTTGTTGGCAAAAATTGATGGATTGTACATTTAAACACAAAAAGAATCACTTTGGATGCTTCCAGAGGAGCGGTGTGGCTGCTGTGGTGAAACAAACCACTACAGTGAGTGATGCCTATTTACAAACAAAAGTGCAGCGGGACAATGGCGTCAGCCTGCGCGAGCACAATGCTATATGGGAGACGAATGGAGCGGAAAGTGCATTTTTCATCCGATTGCCGTCTGTTTGCGCTCCACTTACACACGCGACACAACAGCCAACGTATGTAATGCATCACGGCTGGATTTGTGACAGCGAGGTGGAGGTAATAACTTTAGGAAGCCGCGTGCACCTCTCAGTGTGTTCATGTCAGCCATTGATCTGGCAGCTCCTGACAACTCATTTCATTGCCACGACACACCATAATGGACCGGCGCGCTCCAGACCCCTCGACTTTTCCGGGGGCCCCGCGCTCTTGCGCCCGGCTGTCAGAGAGGCAGCGTGTTGGCCGCTCGGCCGCTCTATCGATCTGCCGCGGGCGGGTAGTTGGACAGGCACTCAGGCCATTCTCTTTTGGCCATTCGGACTGACTATTCATTCGTAGAATATGCCTCCCACTTTAGTTTTATATAACTAAACCTTGTAAACTTGTCACCCATTGCCCTTTAGGGGCCTGAGCATCAGAGGACATGTTTCGCAACAAGGAAAATACATGAATCACTTTCATCAAGTGCCCTTGGTTTGAGTAACGTCACAGCATGGAAATGAACTGACCCTAATCATGAAACAAATCGTTTCATTTGCAGCATACAACCGGGAAATGTTGCAGAGTGGAAAGCAGCTAGCACTTCGCAGTTCTGGAGCCCGGAGCTCTGGCCTTGTACCCCTATGTGGAGCGAGATGGTGAATAGTTTTAAACTTTTAGGTATTATGATTACAAATGATCTCTGTTTTAACCATAAGTATTGTTGTTAAAAGGCCACAGTGAGGTAATTGCGAGCATCCTGACCTGCTCGGTCGGTGTGTGTTTTTTCGACAGCGTGCGACCAAACTGCAAGATGACCAGCGTTTGTCCAAACTCATTGCCATCCTGTATGCAGCGACAGGCTTTTTCACAAGAAATATTGTGAATGACCCTCCAGGTGATCCTGCTGCCAGCCTTTTTATTCTTGTCCCTTCGGGCATTTCTTTCCCATTAAATGCTCCGACTCTCATTTTGTTAAGGGTTGCGCGCGTCCTCAGTGCCATGCGCAGGCTCACCCACTCAAAATGACATGAAAATGATGTGCCTGTCCAGCACTGTATGGAGCAACTTTTCTTCTGAGCCAGTCTTTCTTCTTTCCGGTCATTTACTTTGTACAGTAATTTGTACAGTGCACATCATTCTGCTGAAGTTGAGTGGGGGCGACCGTCACGCGGTTCGACTGGCCCGTAACCCATTTCCCCGAAATTCCCGATGACCAGCACGCCAATGGCTCCACCTTAACCGTGTTACCAATGAGGAGAAGCATTGTAGAAAAAGGACGGAAGGACGATCCTCGGAAACCCTGAAATTAATTCTTTCACTCTAGTTGTGATCATTTTCCTTACTTGTCCAGACTTGAGTTTACATTTTGTCTCCAATAATTTCAAATATGCCCGTCTTGAAATACGTTCATTCTTTGGCACTGAGGAACAAGGTAAAATTTGAAGTGTAGAACAGCTGACACCATTCGAGCCTGGGTCTACCCATGATTCCACTGGATGAGTGCCCCGCCTCCATCTGTGTGTTGTGCTTGGTGTTGCAGCCCGGAGGCGGTACAGGTCATTCTGATTTCTGCACAAGTGTTGAACCTAACACCTGACCCCGAGGCTTTAGCACAGAGATCTAAACCAGACGAGACACATGACTACAAACGGGCATAAACACCAACGCTTCCCCCCATTTGCTGCCATATACAAATTAAGGTGAAGAGAAAACAAACAAAAAAAAACAAAACAGCACAGCTGTATGCTCAGGGAGTATGACAGAGAACACCTGAGAGGTCAAAATTGATGAAGAATGTTCATGTGATTACATGCGTGTGTTTGCCTGTGTGAATTGGATTGGAGGTCAGTAATGCAAATTGCCTTGTCACTTCATGTACTGCAAGACGGCGAGATTTGTGTTTCTGTGCGAGGTGAGTTGGGGGGGGGACGGACGTGTCTTTGCAGTACACAGTCATGCACAAACACACACATCGCTGGGTCCAAGCCCACGGCTACGCTGGGCCTCAACCTGAACTTGGGGAGTTCGTTTTGTTCCTCTGCATCTGCAGCAAAAAGAAATAGCCTCGGGGTATGTCAAGTGTTTTTGTCTTCTTTCCTGCCTGCCTGTTCATTTCCAGCATAAAGCTCAGCAATAACATGCGGGAAGGTAATTCTCAAGAAAGGAAGCGCTTCTGACAGGCATGCTTGCTTCTGAGGTCTTTCCTTTAGCTTGTTTTCTTGTGTATTTTTTTTTTTTTCAGCGTTGGTGCAATGAAATGAGACATGGCGAAAGACCAGACAAATAGGAGAACAAAAGGAGCTGCAATATGTCTTCAGGCATTCGCCAAATAACTTTGGGATTCAATGTCTGATGAATACGTTTTGGAAGATTTACTCGAAAAACAAGGAGAAGCCCAGCATTTGAGGAGCTGAAAACTGACCCGTTTCCACCAATCATTCTGGTTCACTTCTGATTGGTATGTAATGTTTGTTTCTACGTTTGTCATACGCACTTATTTTAGGGAGATCGTCGCTATTGTATTGCGCTTTAAGGGTGCAGGCAGAATTTGGTCCGTTGGTCAAAGCTAGAATGGAATGGAAAGAACATGAAAGGTATACTGTAGCCCCATTTTTTGTGGTTGATGGGACCAGAAACCCCCCGCGAAAGGTGAAAACCGCGAGGTAGGAAAGATGGTTTTTAGTGAAGAAAAAAAAACTCGTCAAGAGCTGACAGTTTCGGCTGTCACTTCACAGCCTTCGTCTGATCTGTCACTGCTTCCTTGTGACAGCTGCCTGGGTCGTGAAACCTTCAAAAAAAGCTCCCTGACCCGGTCAAGGCTGGGAACCAACCTCCCGCCGCTACCGTTGAAGCAATGTGTCCCTGTTGATGCTCCCACATACTCAGGACGCATTACTTCGGTCACGGTTGGAGTGTAGCTTACGTAATCAAAAAAAAAGTTATCGCTGAAACAAAAAAAGTTATTGTGAACACAACACTATAGGTAGAGTGTGCGACACAGTCAACAGACCGATGATAATGCGCAGCCAATCAGCTCGTGCTCTCATTGGTCGATGTCGCGCCAAGAACCAATCACGCGCCTTGTTTGAGCATCTGAGTCACGTCAGCTCTTTGTTCAGCATGCGGAGAAACCTTCAGCCCGTCAGTGAAACAGCACGCCTATCTGCAATATGGGTGTCGATATTTTTCAGTTATTAATTAAAAAATAAAAAAAGAGAAACACTGAAGCTGCAGAACTTGAAGCGCAACTGGCGAAGGATCACTGTGGTACATTTTTCATGATGTAATCATGTATGCATTTAACTGATAATAGGACTGATATGATGATTTAAAAGAAAGTACTGCATGCATTCCTTTGCTTACTGCGCAATGTGCCTCCTTGTTCAATTCATAATAATAATTCAGTAATTCAATGGTACAGATGTGCCACATAGTCACGTTTGAGGAGCACAAAGTGTCCGCTGTACACTCAGCGACAAGAATATAACATGCGTGAAATTAGTGGAGTAGAAACGGGCCAAAGTCAGAGCTGATGAGAGCATCTGATCCATTAGCCCGGGAGCTTTAAGAGAGCAAGTTCATTAACCACCTCGGGGATTAGCTGCCAAAGTCGGCACCATATCTTTTCAGCAACATTTAAACCTTTTGCACCTTCTTCCTCCCTGCACTGACATTCTGATTCTTCTCTTTCCTTTCGGAAGACACACAAAATCTTCACCTGAATGGTAATGAAATCAGCCAATTTAGCCTGAAAGCCGAGGGGCTTGGACAGATGGCATCGAAGCATGCACTCCGTCAAAAGACGAGCGCGGCACCCGAGCAAGGCGGCGTGAGGGTAAGAAATTCCGGAGAGCCGGGTAAATCTGTAAAAGTGCTGGAGCTGAGAGGGGAAGGCGCGTCACCTCATCACGCCTTGATTTTACAACCCCTGTTGCCCTAATCCTGACAAGCCGTCCGCCATTAGGGAAGCTGCACCGCCGACCTCCCCACCGCCCTCGCTGGGCGAGCTCGCCTAGCTCTCCTCTGCCTGTAAAGAAGGATGCGGAATGTTCATTTGCGTAAGCATGATCACAACGGCAAATGAGATCAAACAAAAACGGTGGGACTTTGTCTAGTGTCCGATTTGTTTTGGTTTTCCGAGTTGAAATCAAATCAATATTCTGACGGCGGGAGCCGTCAAAGGCAGCCCAAAGTTGCCGAGTGAAGACGCGCGGATCGAAGCGCAATTCATTTTGCTCACAGACAATAAATACGATCAGGGAGACGCAGGCAAACAACGCAACCGTTCAAGTTTACTTTTGATTAATTACATAATGCCAATATTATTGCCCTAATGTGACGCTAATTATGGGCTAATTATGTAAACGATGGTTAACTATGATGATCACACTCACATTAGCATCCACACATTCCAGGGAAGGGCCCACCTCCTATAATTACCTAAAAACGTGTGCGTTTCTTTGAATTACAAGCAGGACTTTTTTTTTCTCCTTTTTTTTTTTTTTTCAAATGGAAATGATAAAATAAAGAAACACGCCCTCTTCCCTCGCACACATCAACACACACGCCGCCTGTCCTCCACCTCTGTACTTTCATACAGAAACATCTGTTAAGTAGGAGCAAATGTCAGCTAATTATTTCACCAAAGCATGTTTTTAATTGATCAACAGGGGAACAGCTGTAGAGTGGATCCTAGCGTCACGGCGCTGGGTGAATAAAAACGGAGGCGGGGGAGGTTGGGAAGATGAGAGCGGAGAGGGGGGCGGGCGTGTTGGGAGAACCCTTCACCCACCTCCATCCTGAGAAGAGCTTTGACCTGCCGCTGCAACCTGCGAGCGCACTCGCAGGAGAAGCTCCACAGTTAAAACATCGTGCTTATTTTAAAAGGTTCATTCTCCACCAACTTGCCGTTTTCAACTTCAACCAAAGGTGAGAGATGTTCATTGAGCCATCAGTCATTTTTTTTCACAGTTTTCTTGAAAAACTTCAAACTACGTATGACGTGATTTGTTTGTTTCTTGAGATCCCATTAGGAGCGACCTCGCTTTTCTCCTGCTTTATGATTGTGATATCATGGGAGTCTGAGGGGTGCTCCTTCTCAATTAAAATGGTGAGCATGCAGTACCTTGCAACCCATTAATAATACAATCCTAATAATGAAGCAACTATTTGAAAACTCTTTTATAAACTTCATAATGTTTTTATTACTACTATTAGCTGTCTGTGAGAATGTAACATTCGATGAAGCTAATTATTCAGATTTCGCAGTTGTAGTGTTTTAAGAATTCCCACTGATGGTTCACAGACCTAATTATATCATCTTAACCATATTTCAAGCTTTTTTTTTTTTTTACCACCGAGTATGAGGAATGACACAGAATTTTTCACTATTGGATCATGTTAATCTTACATTTGAAATGTGGACAACTCCTCTTCGCACAAATCCGAAAAGAAATATACTGTCCATGATCTTTTTTTTTTTTAAACTATGCGATACATAATAATAATAATAATAATACATTTTATTTATAAGCGCCTTTCAAGACACCCAAGGACACTTTACAATAACAAAAAACACAAAACATACCACATAATTGTGTCATAAAATGACCCCTTAAACTTCACACTTCCAACAGCGGGTGACAACGGACCAGATAATACGTTGCATTGTGGGACGTGTCGTGCCAGTAATATATGTTTCAAATGCTGACTAGCCCAGTCACATAAACTTTAAAAAAGAAATTCATTGCACGACATTGTGCTTTTTCTGATGAATGAATCATAATTACATTGATCACCACTGGCATTTTTCTGGGTGATAGGCAGTCTTACAATGATGTGTGCCCTCTTTTTCAAACACTATTTTGGCTCAACGGGTAAAGCCAGGCATCCGCATCTCACATCAAACACCAGGGGTTGCCATGACAAGGTGCAAACCATTAGACATATGTTTGGGGGTTTTTTTAAATCTTTTTTTTTATTCCTTCCAGGTAACTCAGCGTTTATCGGTGAAAAAAACCCCAAACAGCCTCAGGGGTGTGATTCATCCTGAGTGCTTTTGTGCTCCTGTCACATCCAGGTAGGAGCAAAGCACGGAGGTCAGAGCTGAGAGAGACGTACAAATCTGGGTTAAGACCCACCAATGCCATTCCCTAAGGCTTGTTGGAGTCTGTTACACGGCAGCCAACCCATATCGCCATGTAACTGTGAGACCTACAAACACCAAATAGACACGGCCGCGGGCCATTCGACACGCTGTCCTAAATAAAGCACGACAAAACACAGAATCACGGCTAAGGTTTGCAATGCCGCAACAAAATTATTCCAAACCAGACTAGCATCGATGCACACAGCAGCGCTCTGAAGTTTAAAAAGCACTTGGAAAAAGGAACTTCTACACCGGGAAGAGCGGGAGAAGCTGGCAGCCGGATGGACTGCGGGAAGCTCAAGCATGACTAAAAAGTACATTCAGCGCTAGTCAGTGAATTCTGCTCCCTATTTGTCACTGCCACCTTGGAGAGCAGGGAGCATTAATAATACATGGGGGCCCAGGGAATCTATTAGAGGCTACCCTTGCGAAGAGGAAGCGGCATGAGCTATAGCGGTGAGGGACGCAAAGCCTGGGTGCTTTGTGGCCTCTCAACATGAGTGTCAGGTGTGCGAAATTCGGAAGAGAAAGTGCAAGCACAGGTATTGATCCAGCAGAGATTCGCTTTTGGAGTCACGAGACCAGAGGATAATTCAGAAGGATATCTATCCTGATAAGGATTTACAGGAGGAGAATGAAAGCTCTATCAATTAGCCATTCATTGTATTTCCTAATTAGGGTCGCTGCCTATCACAGCTGACAGCTGACTTTAGGCAAGAGGTGGGGTAAACCCCGGACTGGTCGACGGTCAATTGTAGGGCATGAATAAAGAAACAATAATACACACTGAGATATATACCAAAGGAAGATTTTGAGTCTTCAGTGGAATTAATTAACATGCATGTTTTTCTCCTTTTCGCCAATAGCCCTTAGAAACAGTAATCCATGACTTCATTACATCTCAGTTGGATTGCTGTAATTCACTTCATCTTGGAGTCAGACAGTCTTCCCTTAAGCATATCCAGTTGGTCCAAAATGCTGCTCAGCTCCTCACTGGAGCTCAGAGAAGGGAGCGCACAACTACAATTCTGGTACATTTTACAGTTCCTTTTAAGACTCTTTCAGGTGTCTTTTGATGGCCTCGTCCAAACATGCTTGTGATGGAGCTCCTCCACCCCTTTGCGCCTGATGCCACCGGTGAGCAAACCAGACTGAAATACCGAGGACTAAGTGGAGGGGCTTCTCTGTCACTGGTCCCTCCCCCAAAATGTTTTAAAACATTGAACACATTTTTATACGATGGTTTTTGATTCACCACGAAACACAAGGTTGTTGTACTGTTTATTTATTTACTCTTTTTGTATGTCAGATTTTTATTCCATATGCAGTGGTGGTTGTTTTTAAAGGCTCTGTCAATAAAGTTGAGTTGAGTTTTTTGAATGGGAGGGAGATAGACAGGGAGTACCCGGAAAAAAAGAAAGAACATGCAAACTCCACACAGGAAAGCCTTCGCCCAGATTGAAACCCTCAACCTCCAAGCTGCGCGATGCATGTGTAAACACGCACAGTGGGACTGCCACTGATCAGTTAATTGTGTTCACTAATGATGTCATCTTTCCAATAGAGTGATCCAATGAAGAGCTGTTTTTCTATTGCATACAGCCCTGGCACCTTTTAAGTAGCCTTGCTCGACTTTGGCCAGGTTGACGCTCATGAAAAAAAAGGGAGAGAGAGAGTACCATTTGTTGCTTCAGATGTGTTGCTAATCCTCAGATCGACACTCTCTTGCTCTCCAAACTTGTGAACTCGGCCAAGCCACTAATGAAAGTGGGAGGCCGGTGGTCGCCAGGCCTCGAGCCGGAGTGTGACAGAGCGGGTCCATCTGGTGCGTGAAAGACCGCAGCACGTCGCTCAGCGCGACACGTGACCGTACCGGGCATGCTCACACCTGAGAGCCGCAACTTTAACCCACCGCTCGACAGTTGCACCCCATCGGCACCAGCCAGTCCAACAGTCACTATTCACGCCATTTTCCACCATGGGCCACCTGCTCGGACTTGGAGGGAAACCTGTCGCAGCGCTTTAGTGCACAAAAATGGGGAAGGGAGGGCAGGGGCGCTGTGACAGCAGATGGTGGAAGGACTGAACGGCTTCCGACATCCTGTTTAGCCAAAGGAGCAGAGAGATACAAGCGATTGATGTCAATATCTTCTGAGCGTAAACAAAGTGAAGAAGCTTGGAAGGTGTCAAAGGAAGACTCTTTTCAATGAGCGCACAATGAAGACAGTTAAGCTCATTTATTATAATTGATACTGTAATACTATCATTAATTATGTTCCATTGTTACCTTTGTGTAACGCATCACAGTAAACATAAACTACTGACACATTACAGCAGTGGACAGCTTCTACCACTACTAGACAGCAATACAAACACCATGCAAGATTCAAGTCGCAATATCGTTTTAAATAAAATGATGTCTAGACACACCCTAAAATGATGTTGCCCCTTCGGTCCTACTTTGGGGGTCACCATCATCATGCCTAATGTCATTCGAGATTTTAGTTCAGTGAGTGATATTTTTTGATCTTTCTTGTTACACTTCTTTTGTGATGCCACGACAGAAAAGTAAAGCCAAACCCCAAGCCCAAAAAAGTTATCGGGACTTTGTCGGGCTAAAAGTGGTAACAAGTCACTGCTAAAGACTTACTATCAAAAATAATAAGGCAAGCACCCATTTCTGAGCGCCGTGACGGCTGCCAGCACATCAGACATCAGACCCTTGCCATCAGCCTTGCCGGCATGTGTCCCAGCAGTTACAGCACACAGCGCCAATTGGGCTTGGCCTTCTACTGCTCAATAACCACACGGTTGGTCGTTTGTCAGCACAGTTTGGCTGGTCAATATTAAGACCATAAAGTCTACAATAATAATAATAAAACAAGGTGATATAGGCCGCAAAGTGATTTGTGTATCGTTGTTTACGCTCCTGTCGCCCTCATATTCACCGTTTACCCTTTGGACTCTCCCTGGGGTCAAACATGATCCATCCTCACCCTCCTTTTCAATTTTTACAGTGCAGAATTTCAGTGGAAAGTATGAAAGCTGACATCTAATTTAGTTTAGTTAGTATTTTTTTTTCTTAAGGTCCTGCAGAGGTAGCACACAATATTATTTTAACCAAGACATAATTGACATTGCAAGGCCTCTCAAATGTAGGAACCTAGTTTTAAAGGCAGTTTTGTGAAGGCCCCTCTCACGATAGTCGAATTTGAACGAACAAACCAACAAGGCAATCTGTGAGGGCAACACCTACAGCAGAGGAACCACAAAGACTACTTGTCCAAGATCTCTCTTACTCAAGCTTGTTTCGCCGACACTCATCTTAATTCATGGTTACTGTCACTCTTGAGAACGTTTGAAAGAAAAAGATTTTAGTGGTTGTGTGGATCAAATAATTGCCCTCTATATTCTCAGAGACTCGATTATAACTGCTTGTATTCATATACACATATATTGGTATGGAGTGATTGCTCATCCATCAAGTGTGAAAGTCCATAAATAGATGAATATCAATAACCAAGAGTGATACTACAAAGGTTAACTATTTTGAGGACGCATGGCCTGCCACAGGAGGTGCTACGACAGTTCTACACGGCAGTCATCGAATCAATCCTGTGTTCTTCCATCACGGTTTGGTTTGGGGCCGCCACAAAAAAGGACAAAATCCGACTTCAACGGACAGTTAGGACGGCGGAAAAAATCGTTGGCACCGCCCTACCCACTCTTGAGGACTTGCACACTGCAAGAATCAAGACAAGGGCACGGAAAATCCTCCTGGATCCCCCGCACCCTGCCCACCACCTTTTCCAGCTACTCCCCTCAGGCAGACGCTACAGATCCATGCGCACCAAATCCAGTAGACACTTAAACAGCTTCTTCCCTCTAGCCATTAACTCCTTAAACAGTCACTGACGTAGTCACTCTTCTTGTACTACAAATACTGCTACTGGTTACTCTAAAATGGTTCAATGATTTGTTGTTTACGATGATACTAATGCAGCGTGTTATACCGGAGACAAATTCCTTCTGTGTTCTACATACTTGGCCAATAAAGATGATTCTGATTCTGATTCTGATTCTGATTCTTTTTCTGAAAAGGTTGGCCAGACTACGTGGAACCAAAGCCAAAGCCAAAGCCAAAAAAAACGTTGAAACAATCATGTGAATGGCTGACCGTGCAGTCAGTCCTTGCTGTTTCCTGCGATCTAGGTCTGAATCCGGTTCAAACTTTAATGGCTCTTCTGGGCTGCGTTGCCTCGGTCAACCATCTTTCACCCATCATTCACACCCACTAATTGTCAGCCCTAACCTGCTGAGGACTTCAACATGCATTTATTTTGTTCTTTCTCTTTTGCTGACCTGATTCAAAACTGACAACTTTTCTCAATGGCAGAAGGAGTTGGACCGGATGAGCTGAGACATTTTGGTTTTTTTAATGGATGACTGAAGTAAAATTGAACAAATAATGAAAATGTATGTCAAATAGCTCTTATACATCTGGTTTCTCTTTTTTGTTCAATTCTTCTTTGATGCCACTCTTTTTTCTTTTTCAACTAGCTCGTGCCTACTCACCCCACATTGGGAAACGGTACCGTGGCAAATCGACGCAAACCAAACTGCTGGGTGGAAACAAGCATGGCTAAAAGGCCTGCGTGTGCCTCTGTGGAAATCCGCAACACTGATTACTTTGATTGAATTCCGTCTTGTGTCTAAAAAGGCTGAGACGTTTTTATTTAACAACAGGGGTTTTTGAAAGGTAATTCACTATAGAACCAAAAGTGTGTATTTTTATCCGCGTAATCCAGTTAGGTTTGCTGGGAGATAGCAAGCAATGCTCTAATCTGCTCTAAGGTGTGGAGGAAGGGATAAGGGAGATGACAAAGATAAAAGCACGGTACATTTATTTGATCTAAGAATGAAACAAGAGAAACGGCTAATCATGTGTGACACTGTGTTAAGACAAGAAAAAAAAAAGGGCAGCAGTACGAGAGGCACTTTCAACCTGCAGGAGAACAATAAAATGACAACTCAACTAAAAATCGTTCTTCATGTCTGTCTTTAATCTTGAACTTCATGACAGAAACAATTATGGTTCATTTTAAAAGTCTTTAAAACTCCATTTGTCAAACGATCACATGGCGCCTGCAGAGGAAGTTTTCGCCTTGAAATGTGTCAAGACGGCTGATGTGTATGACACGGCGAGTACCGCTCGTCACCGAGCGGTGTGGACCGCTTGCAACACTGTGACATGCTACATTATTCTTCCAGTGCTGCTCTGTCACATCCTCTGACAGATCTGCGCCGCTTCGACCCAATTTGGGACAACTTGACCCTTTTTTCCTACGCAACGGTAATGCGACGTAGCTACGTCACGCGCTGTGCACACTGTGAGAGCGCGTGTGCAAAAATGGACACATCTTACTTTGTCCAATATTTTCAATTTGAAAAAGGAATCAGTGTCCAGATATCAGCGAGGTTTACAAGGTTATATTACAAAGGATATATTATTTTTGGGTAACCCCCCCCCCCGCCCCCCGCCTCCCAGCCCCACCCCGATGAAGTCCGTCGTTGTGTTCAAAGTGTGCTTTGGATCATTGTCTTGTTGCGTGAAGAAGCTTCTCCCAAATAGTTTGGATGCATTTTTCTGTAAATTGCCAGACAAAATGGTTTCGTAGATTTCATTCTGCTCAGACCGTCATGACTTATCATCAATGAAGATGAGTGAGCCCGTTCCAGATGCGGCCATGCAAGCCCAAGCCATAACCTTAGCGCCGCCATGCTTCGCAATGCCGATCATTTCTTTCACTGCACTTTTGCCTTTCACTAACCTTGCTAGTGGTTCAACTTGGTCTTTTCAGTCCACAAAACTTTGTTCCAAAACCTTTGTGGCTCAACTCTGTACCTCTTTGCAAAATCCAATCGGACCTCCCGATTCTCTTTGCGAATGAGTGGGTTTACATCTTGTGGTGCGGCCTGTATCTTTCTTCTCTCAAAGTTTTCTTTGAACTGTGGCTTGTGATACCTTCAACGCTGCCGTGCAGAGGTTGGCAGTGATGTCACCGACCGTCGTCCTTGGGTGTTTCTTCACAGCTCTCACAATGTTTCTATCATTAACTGTTGTCGATAGCCTTGGCCGACCTGTTCCATGTCTGCTCAGTACAAACGGTGCTCTGTCCTGAGTTGTTTAGCACATCTGCATGTCAAATAGCATGAATAAAAGCTGGAATTCTTTGGTCTCAAATTCATTTTTGACCCGAAACCCAAATGTCTTCAGTATACAAAAAAAAAAAAAAAAAAAAGAATTGACCTTAACGTTCTAATACTTTTGGACGGAGAGAATGTTTCTGTTTTCCCAGTTGAGTAGATTGTAGGGAGACTTTTTTTCCAGAACCATGTGAAGAACACTCTTTAAAAAAAGCTACCAAAATGACATTTGAGCTCAGCGTTCTTGGCCACTTTGTACGATAAACTAAAATAATCAATCCTTTCCGGAATCTCTCATTGAGCACCATTCTATCAGAAAGATTGAAGAGGATAGGTTGAAATGTGTCACTGCCATCATCCAAAAAGAACCGCAAATTGGGCTAATGTGAAAAACCAACATGTTTGTGAATCAAGCTCAAAATAGCAGTAGCAGGAGTTAATATGTGTTGGGTTTTCTTTTTTTTAATCCTCTAAAGCTGTGTCTCTATTATCCTCCGACAGAATCATGCATGGCTGCAACCAGCGCGGCCTGGCTACAGTTTAAGGCCGCAAGTGTAAACAAGGCGGCACAGGCAGGAAGGTGTAACGGCGGGGATGTTGTGGATGTAAGATGCAGGTTGCAGATAAAAGGCGTAATGACAACAAATGAGCCGGTATTATTACAGATGTGAAGGATAACGTGCTAAACGTGGGAGAGCGCCCGAGGGGGAGAGAGAGGCCTCGGCGGCGCTAGTTTGTTTGCCTCAGCAACAGGAAAAAGAAAAAAGAAAATAGCAGCCTGTAAAATGGGATGGCGCCCATGCTGTTCCCAGGTTACCTCAGCTTGACCGCATCATGTCGTGCAGCGCTAATCACTTCTTTACCTTCACGGCAGCTTGAAGAGTTTACCTCGTGGACAGATCGATATTATTATGAGTCAGCACGGTCAAGAGAGCCGTGTTTGAAGCGCCTTTGGAACATTTGTGTGCAGAGTTTGCATGTTCACCCTCTGCTTGGGTTCGAAGACAGAGCTCTCAAGTTTTAGGCAAGCATTTGTTGATGATGCTTTTTTTTTTTTTTTTTCAAAGCATGCAGAGGTGCGATCAAACCTTAGACCGGTACAGTAACGAATGTACCATCAAAGACAACATTCATATTTGTAGTCCGGTCCGTATGATGACTCTTACTCCTTTGGCGCCTCGCTGCTTCATGTGTACATCCGGAGTTAGAGTTGGTGTTGGTGGTGGGGGAGGCGGGGGTGGGGGGGGGGGGGGTCAACACTGGAGGTGGGGTTCACGTGAGAGGACATTGCTCCTACATGTCTAAATCTTCCAGTGATCAGAGGCTTTGTATTCAAGGATACGAGGACTGACTCCTAAACCCAAGAAAAATAAAGCCAAAGAGGGAGGAAATGTTGGCTTATCGCAGCTCGGGAACACACCGCAGCCCTCTCCCAGCCTCCCACACGGCTCCCCTGCTCCCAGAGGCAAGTTCAGCAGCACGTTATTATGCATTCCTTTGAAGCCAGGAAGAAATCTGATAAGATTTTCCTGTGTTTAAGTGTAGCTTACCTTATTAGTGCATATCATTATGTCACATGTTGGCAGTCTGACCAAAGAGCCGAGTGAGAGCCGTGTGGGTCGAGAAGCCGCAGACAAACAAGAAGGATAATTTATCACTGAGTTCTATTTATGAGCATTACAAGTCCGAGCAGATTTCAACTTTGACTTTGACTCTCACTCCTGTCTTCTTTTCCGCTCAGCTAGATCTGGCCAACCGCGAGCTCTGCCACTCAAGTCTGAACAGCGGAGTGGGCCAAGCCAGTAGTCGCCCGGAGGCAAGCTCTCAGGTTACTGTAAACCAACTGGTTTGTGAAAATTTAATTGAGAGTTTGTTTTAGCATGTAATGCACTCAAGAACAACAAGAGCTGACACGCACGTCCCGCTATATTATTATACTATACACATCCCTTTTGTTCATCGGAGTTGAAGTTCTGCAAGCGCTGCCACCTGCACAACTTGCTGAATGTTTGGCAAGGATTGTGACAAAATTTCAGGAATCCCTTTAATTAATTTTAAGAGAGAGAGACAGGGTGAAAGCATTGACTAGACAATTTTTTGTTACTTAGGGTGGCAGCAGAAGTCACAATAATTGAATACCAATTGTAGCAATAATTAAAAACACGACCAAAAAAACAACTCTGGTTTATTACACCCTGCCTGCAGCACAATGCAACAGCACATATATAAAAAAGTACAGTCACCAGTGTTAATACTGCAGCCAAGGATGCTGGGAAAAAATGCCACTTTTTGTTGTGAAGCCCCAGTTGACATAAAAACTACCGCTAGTCAGTATAATTCACGTGCATACGAACATTGGAACTTTTTACCTTGCGTTTGCATTTTCGCATTTTAGTGAGCGTGTTTCCTCTACTGTCTAAAAATGGGCATGGATGTGGTGTTTTTTTTTTTTGTGGTGGTTCCGAATCAGCTGTTCATCCTGCTGCAGTGTGACCCAACATTGCCCTGTGAGCTGAGGATGAATAGAGTCTATGTCCTGCATGGACAGAGCTTTGAGCATAGGGCAAATTATGTCAAACCGTTCTCATGTCTTGCTCTATATACAGTATATATACTTATATATTGTTATGATCTAATCACACGTTTCATTCCGACACAATGTCCTGTCCAAGATGGTTAGAACTGCCTCCGGCCACAGCTGCCAGCTCTTATTCATACCTACATCGCAGGTCACATCAGTCTTTCCGGAGGAGTTGATTCCTGGGCAGCTTAGGCTGGCCAGCCAGAGTAAACAGGGTTTGATGAATGGGAGTCAAGGTGTGCAGTCACCTGGAGCCGCTGGGCCGTCTGTGTTTTCACAGCTGTGGGCCGCCTTTTCATGTTGGCCTGATATGTCCCCCCACTGCGACTAACAGCTGGAAAACACACCTTCAAACACAAGCGTTGGTGGAACCAGGCCAGGGGTGGCACGGGCCGCCTCCTAGGCGGGAAACCAGAGGCAGTGGAGTGCCAAAAGAGGAACGATGAACAAATATTATATTACAGGATATCAATTTTGACCCATGCATGTGTTTGTCATTGCTGTCTCGTAAATCAAATATTAACATTTTGTACATGTTTTTACTGTTTGTTTGTTTTGTTTTTTTAGAAAAGTGTGTGGTTAAAATGAGAAAAAAAATTAGTTGTTCTAAACAACTGCGGGTGGCTATAGGGGGCTGCATTATATATGAGAACAGCTGCATGATTAAAAAGAAAAGTGCTTGTCCATGCAGGAGAACAATCAGACTCCGACCTTCCTGACTTGACAAGAGGGCGGGTGAGAGAGTGGGTGGTATGGGGAGACGTGGTGATGGAATGGAGTCGGAGAGCTCAGCAGCGCCATAACAAGATCTTGAGCAGTGAGCTTCAAGATACTTCCCGTACTTTGCTTTTTATTTTACTGCGTAAAATGTATTTATATATTTATTAAAAACAAGAACATTTGATTTTTACAGGTTTTAAAAACAAATAGAATTGCATTTAATTGAAAGACAGTAACCTTTTCTATTTGAGACAATTAACTGGAGACCCAGCCCCAATACGCAAGCACACACACACAATCACACACACACACACACACACACACAAACCAAAAGGCACCTCTTCCCATTGACTCCCATCTGTAGCCAAAGTAAGGTCTGCTGTGAGTTATGTCAGCTGGAGCGATTACCAGCGACGAGGCCAGCAGGATAATGAGCAACAGATGTAGGTCGATTACTCTCGCTCTGCCTTTCATTTCATCTTTTAATATTTGTCGTGCTCCTCCATCTCTCGCTCTGTTATTTAGCCATCCCTCCTTTCACTCGACACACCTGTCTCTGCCTCCGTAGGCCACACGCAGCTGTCTGGAACAAGGTGCGAGCAAACACACCCCGGAGTTGAGCTGCACTTGATCCTTGCAAAAAAAAAAAAAATCACGCTGAAAAGACCCTAGACTTTTATTGAGTCTTTCCTGACCTGTTAACTGTCACGTCTTGGAGATACTTTTGATGGCGCTGCAGACAGATTGCTTTCACTCACGTCATGGCCTTTTCTTGAACACATGAGGAGGCATGTAGTGATAGCTTGTCACAGATGTGAATCGTGTGACATTGTCTGCTTGCGACAGCATAATGCACCAATTATATTAAGAAAGGAAAGCAGTTAAAATGAAAGGAAAATGGTTTACAGCCACCTACAGGCGTTTTGAGATGGGTACAGCAACGTGCAAGGGACATGGCCGGAAGCTCACCTCTCCCAAGAGCGTTTCCAGATTTCATCCAAATGGATTCGGAGGTCATTCCAAATAAGCGTGAGTGTTTTGCCAAAGCAGCTGGAAAAGCTGGCAAACCTGTTGCCAAAATGTGCTTGGGTCCTTTCCCAACAGGAGCCGTCCAACAGAATCCAATGTGACACTACAACAACTCAAGCTCCGGGAATGTGTGAAGGCAAAATCAGCCACGGAAAAAGAAGCTGAACTTCCTTGGTGAGTTTCACCCTCGAGCCGGTGTCAGGTTGCCCCAGTAGCCCAACATGCTCCTCTTCATCATCATGTTCACCTTCAGCTTCATCATCGTCATCATCATCATCATCATCACATGTCCTGTTCCGGCATCTTTCAGCTGCCAATCACCAATTTGAGCGTCAGTTCAGACAATAGACAAAATGAGTGTTGTGAAGCCAAAAGAAGGCAATTAATCATCAGCAGACAGCAATGATACTGGATTTGCAGATGCAAGTTTAATCTGTACATAGAAAATTGCATTTAAATTTTAATTGCAACTGGTCTTTTTTGGCAGATGAAACGGCATGGCTTCCTCTCATGCGACGGGCCGAGCGAATACAGAGCCAGCTCAGCAGAGCTAGTGTTATGCTGCGGCTGCAATTTACATAAAAACTGAAGGAATCTATCAATTCGGAGCCTGGCTGTAATGAGTCCGTTTAGTACTACCTCTTTTTCAAACCACAATACAGGAGGAACTTGAATGTATCGCCTGCTTGGAGAAAAGGTGTTTCCACCAAAGCTTTGACAAAACACGACCGTTTGAAAGGAAGGTAAGCTATCCAGCGGTACAGCTGAGCTTGTGGTTGGTACATTTGCCATTGCCTGTGACCTGGGGAGAACGTTGTGCTCCAGTCTTATGCAGTAACACCGCAAACCACACAGCCATAAAGGGCGAGATCCTCCATGCTTCCACCCTGATATAGGTGAGATTTTCGAGGCTTTTGATCTACCTGGAAGGTAGGACACACTGGTTGATCTCCAATTTGCGCAGATTTAGAGCTGACTTGCAGGTGTAAGATATACCCTGGACTGCTTGCCAGGCAATTACAGGGCACACATACAAACAAATATATATATATATATTTATATATATATATAGATGTGCCCTGACCTGAGCACCAGAGCCATTGAGGCCCAGATATACCACACCAGACAAGACCCAAGGTGTAGGTTGTGCAAAGAGGCACCTGAGACGATCCGACACATAACTGCAGGGTGTAAGATGCTGGCAGGGAAAGCCTACATGGAACGCCATAACCAGGTGGCTGGCATAGTCTACCGAAACATCTGTGCGGAGTATGGACTGGAAACCCCAAGGTCAAAATGGGAAACACCTCCGAAGGTGGTGGAGAATGACAGAGCGAAGATCCTGTGGGACTTCCGGATCCAGACTGACAAGATGGTAATGGCGAACCAACCAGATATCGTGATCATAGATAAAGGGCAGAGGAAAGCCGTTGTAGTGGATGTAGCGGTCCCAAGTGATGGAAACATCAGAAAGAAGGAACACGAGAAACTGGAGAAATACCAAGGGCTCAGAGAGGAGCTGGAGAGAGCCTGGAAGCTAAAGGTGACAGTCGTGCCTGTGGTGGTCGGAGCACTCGGGGCAGTGACCCCCAAACTAGATGAGTGGTTGCAACAGATCCCGGGAACAACATCGGACATCTCAGTCCAGAAATGGAACAGCAAGGATACTGCGCAGAACCCTCAAGCTTCCTGGCCTCTGGTAGAGGACCCGAGCTGAATGAGGGATGGACACCACCCGAGGGGGGGTGAGACGAGGAATTTTCTTTTTATGTATATATATGTTTAAATATATATATATATATATACTTTTTTTTAAATTCCTGTACAAAAAACCAGCAACAATGTTTCATACACAGAAATATAATTCAAGGTTCTGTTCCCTTTCAGTGACAGCATTTATGCGTTCGCGAATGGTTGTCTGCCTTGTGTCCTTCGATTGACTGGCATCTGTTCCAGGGTCACGAGTGAACCTGGTGAGGAGAAGCACAGTAGAAAATGGATGGATGATAGTACAAGTCAAATACAATGAAACCTACCAGCAAGTGGGGCCCCCTGCTCTCCAAGACCGCTTTCAGCAAGGCCGAGGTTTCACGCAACAAAAACGATAGTATAGCTCAGGTACAGCCAGCATCACACAAAAGGGCCACACAAAGCAGGACTCGCGGTCTACACACATCTGGATGACCAAAATCGGGTTCATCATTTGTCAGGAGTGATTTTGGTGGAAGTACAAATTGCCATGGTCCAAACACGCCACTGTAGCACCAAATGAGCAGACTGTAGTAGGAGTGATCAAGATGAAATCTGGCACGCAGACTTTGGCTGATGCGGAAAAGGTCAACGGCGGTTGCGGCTTTGGAGAGGAGAGGGGCGTCTGTGTGAGCGGCTTTGACGCTTCGCTGACACATTGCTCAAAGTGCGGCGTCCACATCACTTTAACTATTCCTTCGTCTTTCTTTCCTCTGCTGTGATAAAGACGTTTGCGAATGTGCCAAGTGACTAAGCGGCCAGTTTTCATGACGAACAGAGAAAGCGTCACTGTTATCGAAGGATGCGCAAAAGGCGAAAGCTAAAATCCTCAGTGAGGCGAGCGAGGTCAAGGGGCAGCAAACGGACCCGATTACTCAGCTTCCACCATGAATCTACCTCCAGCACAACAGCTCTCTCGCTCCAGATGCTTTGTATGTTAGGCTATTATGTAGCGGCGTGGCATGATGCTCGGGGTGCATGTTAAAGGCACCCATAATAAGCAGTGGAGCACAAGTGGGTGAATAAGGCACCGTAATGGGCACGGACACTTGTCACGTCGCCTCTTGCTCACACAGAATGGGGCGTGTTGCCAAATGACCCGCTTGCTTTTTCTTATTTATGTAACAGAACTATGCTGCGGCCATTTGCATTCACACACACACACGTACACACGTACACACGCACACACACACACGGGCTCCCGATCCACACAGCGTGAGCGTGTCAGCTTGTGAGCGTGTCAGTTGAGGTGCAACACAATCAGGTAAATGTGACACCCCGTGCCCAACAGTGTGAGTGAGAGCTCAACACCTCTGGAATAGAATTCCGAAATTAAGGCATCGGCGCTGGTTTACTGCTCACTAATCAGTGCCGCCAAAAGCAAATGTGCATGGATCGGCCCAAGGGTGCAATCTTTGAGAAGGAGCGTCTCGTCGCGGAAGCTGGACAAGTATTTCAGGTATCCAAATGTTAAAAAGAAATATCGGCTTGGATGGGAATTGCCGTTTTTACTTTGTGACTTCCTGCATAGGTACAAAATGTGCACATTTGTCCTCCTAAGACCCAGCGTATTGCCTCAGATCAGCGGACTCTGCTTTCCATATTTTATAAATAGCCAGGAGAGAAATATTAATTATCCTTGTACAATTTAATGCACCGGTTGCTTTAACCTTTCAGCTTGGTGTTAAACACCGACATAACAAGGCATATCCATAGCAGCAAACATGATTTGTGACAGGAATACCTAATTCTTGTATTCAAATAGCTTGGGATGGCAATCTGCACACATTTAAATGCCAAACCCCACACCCACCTCCACTCCCCTTCCTTGCTTGTCTCGGGGCCGTTGTTTAATATTCAGGGATGATTTCTTTTTTTTCTTTTTTTTTTTTTTGTCCACATACATTTTGGTTTGTGTCACCTTAGATTAAATTATTACCGTTTTGCAGACTTTCGGCGCTGGCCCGGGGCCCTTATTTACTAGAATCAATGGAACAATAATGAAAATCCATTTTTCATCGTATCAGCCCCCACTGTCTTCTATTTAGTTAGCTGTGTCTAAGCAAGCAATTCATTGTGTGTAAATGGCACCGTGAGAAGAAGGCTGAGCCATCCCAAAAAGCCTTGTGACACCTGATTGTTGTGTAAGTTCAATCAGGAATATCAGGAGACAGAATGCAAGTATTGATGAGTCAGACCCCGCTACATGTGTGTGTCATTGAATAATACGTAAGAATACGTACACCGTACCCTCACCATGTAAAGGGGATTTGGCAGGGCGCCTGGGTTTCGTATGCAAAATGTGAGGGGGCGGAGCCACGAGGCAGAGTTCATTCTCTAGGTCGCAGTATATAACAGCGAGGTAATATTGCACACTCGCAATTTTGCATATTGAAATCTCTCCATCTCACGGGCGCAGAGCGGCCGCCATACATATTTAAATGGCCTTGTTTATTGGCTCTGTTTTCAGCCGCGTGATGAAACGACACAACATGAGGAAAGAGAATGCACAAGGGCAAACAAATGGGCGGGGTCACTTGAGGATGTGTCATTTCTGTCAACCTGGCCGGCGCAAGCAACTACGCGATTGTTTCATCTACGACTGTTAGAGCAGTAAAATGGCTGTAAAAAATGATTAATCCCCGCATCTCCCTTCAATTTAGTTTAGAATATGAATAATAATCTGATTGAATTAGCATTCACATGCGCTCCGCATTGTGCAAAGAAGAAAATACCGTTTTATGGATGTTAACCTTGTGGACATTTCGACAAACGACCAACCAGAAGATTAAATTTAGTAGCACTCATCAGTATGCTCGCTTTTGTCAGTGGTGGTATGCTGCCATTATTTAGGCAAATATGGCAAAATATACGTTAATGTGCGACTTGTAAATGGCGCTAAATGGCTCCTGGCATCATTTATCGTGAGGAGAGCACCGCACGCCGCCACACGCGTTTTTTTGCGTCTCAGCATTCGCCACAGAACATCAAGAGGAGGCCAACATGTCAAATAATACTGTAGGTTCTTACACATCCAGATTAGATGGCTTCACAGGCGCATAAGTCTGTGTGTGTGTGTGTGTGTGTGTGTGTGTGTGTGTGTGTGTGTGAAGCCCTCCCTAGCCTTCCTGTCTTGCGATAAAATTTAATAACTGAATAAAAATGTAAATAAAGATTTGCTTAAAATGAGTTGTCCATGAAATAATTCTCTTGTTGGCCTCCTCGCCTCCATCTTGGAGCTAATATTGCGCCGGCAAAGAGAAGGGGGGGAGACTTACATCAAGCCGTCCTGATGTGGCGTGTGACCTTTTGAAAGACGCTCGGTGAGAGTTGATTAAAGACGTATTAAATTTGTTTAAATAAACCTCCTTGTAATGGCACATCATTTGTAAGAAGCTATTAGTGGAACGCTGGGGACAAAAACGCTGGGGCGCTCCGTTATTTGCATGAAAAGGGGCCACAAGGATCTTTTTTGAATGAGCTGCGACACTTCTATAATTTCAGGCACCCCTTGGCGCTGTCACAACACGCTGATCAAACTTGCGGGGATGGAGGTGGAACTCACGTCATAAAAAAAATAATAATAATAACCAGCAGGGCCGCCTCCCCAATTGTGACCTGGGTGCAGGCCTTCCCACCTTTGAAGTGAGCTGTGAGTGTACCGCTAAATCACGATCAAAAATCACAGTCTGTCGGTGACTTCTTTCTGTGGCTAATGTAATTTCAAAACATTCAAACAAAAAATTGAAATGAGAATGCTGCATCCTCTATAAGGCCAAATGTGATCCATTCGGTGGTGCTGGTCAATCTCAGAATGCAATGGAAAAAAAAAGTCTGAATTCGCATACAGTACGCCCAACTCAATTGTGAACTGTCAGGCAAACACAACTACTAGAAACTGGAATATTGGATAAGACTTAATTTTGCATCCTCGTTTTGCCTGCGCATAAACTACATGTTAATAGTTGATTCATTAGTAAGAGTAAAAAAAAAAAAAAAAAGAATTCCAGATTCAGTAAAAGTAAAAATAAACGGAGGAATTCCAGACTTGAAGAAAAGTACCCCCACAAACAACTTGGCTAATTTAGAGTTAGCTTTTTTTTGTTTTTGTTTTTTTTTTTTTTTTTTGGGGGGGTGGGGGTCCTGTTGGTTCGATCCGGGAAGAGTTTGACTGCAGTTTCACAGGCGGGAGTGAAGTGGAGCGAGCTCAGCTTTTTTAGATGAATGTCTGAGACCACCATCAAGTGGGAGTGTGCTCAGCAGAGCGTGAGGCTGAAACTCAATGCACTGACAGGCAAACAACTTTAAGGGAATTTGTGGGAGTTAAAAAGAAATACTTTTCAAGTTGGGGGCAATGTGGAGAGAGGCCAGGTGACTTGCTGCTCAACGTAACACTTCAAAAAGTATAAAGACCCAAGTAAGCCATGGATAACGAAAGGCATAGAAAACGCATGTAAAAAGAAAAACAATTTATATAAATTGTTTTTAAAATTGAGAACTGAAGAAGCAGAAAAAAAATATAAGACCTATAAAAATAAACTAGTAAATATTATAAGAACCAGTAAAAGAGATCATTATCATGCACTATTAGAGCAGAATAAAAGTAACACACAAGAAATATGGAAGATACTTAACCAAGTAATCAGAAATAGTCCTAAAAAAATGGATTATCCAGAGTATTTTATCAAAGGCAAAAATACTATTTTGGAAAAAACTGCAGAAATAGCAACTGAATTTAATGAGTATTTTGTCAACATCGGCAGTAACCTAGCAAAACAAATTCCTGATCCAACAAACTTGTTTGAAATAGATAGATATGTAGAAAAAAACTCCTCCACGATGTTCCTTACTGCTGTAAAACAAGAAGAAGTATCAAATATTATAAAAACTTTTAAAAATAAAAAGTCAACTGATTGCTTTAATATTGACATGACAATAATAAAGCAGATTATAGAATATGTAGTGCGACCTTTCACGCACATATGCAACCTGTCATTCAAAGCTGGTATCTTTCCATCAAAAATGAAAATTGCTAAAGTTATTCCAATCTATAAAAGTGGAGAAAGACATCGGTTTACAAATTATAGACCAATATCACTACTACCACAATTTTCAAAAATATTAGAAAAACTATTTTCTCGCAGACTTGATAGCTTTATACAAAAGCATGCGCTGTTAAGTGAGAATCAATATGGCTTCAGGGAAAAGCGGACCACCTCAATGGCAGTTATGGAGTTTGTGGAAGCAATAGCCACTAATATAGACAACAAAGAATTTACTGTTGGGGTTTTCCTAGATCTAAAAAAAGCTTTTGACACAATAGATCACAGTATATTATTGAAAAAACTAGAACGATATGGCATTAGAGGTGTAGCTTATAAATGGATAAAAAGTTATTTAGAAAACAGATATCAGTACGTGCAACTCAACAATAAAAAAACTAATCAACTAAAAATCACTCACGGAGTTCCTCAGGGGTCAGTGCTTGGTCCAAAACTATTCATCTTATATATAAATGATATCTGCAAGGTCTCAAAACAATTTAAATGTGTCCTATTTGCTGATGATACAACTTTCTACTGTTCTGGAATAAATCTGAAACAGCTCCTGACAACCGTAGAAAACGAATTAAACAAATTAAAAAACTGGTTCGACAGAAATAAATTGTCACTTAACCTGAAAAAATCGAAGTTAATTGTTTTTGGCACAAGACCAATCAAACACCAAGCTAAAATTATGGTAAACTCAATTGAGATAGAAAGAGCGTATGAAACCAAGTTTCTCGGATTAGTAATAGACTCAAAACTATGTTGGAAGCCACATATCGATAACGTAAAAAGAAAAATAGCCAAAACCGTAGGGATCCTCTACAAAACCAAGGAAGTGCTAAATAAGAGATCTTTGTACACATTGTACACTTCATTATTATTACCATATATGACCTACTGTGTGGAAATATGGGGAAATGCCTGCAAAACAAACACACTCCCTATTCTCAACCTACAAAAAAAAGCAATTCGAATTATTAATAGATCAAAATATACGGAACCCACAAATCCACTATTTATCAAATTAAATACGATGAAATTTTATGACCTGGTTGACTTTAAAATCGCCCAATTAATGTACAAAGCACACAATAACCTGCTCTGCCAAAACATTCAGAAGTTTTTCGAAATTCGAGAAAGCAGCTATGATTTAAGAGGTACCAACTTATTCAAAAAACTCAAAACAAGAACAAACATCAAGCAAAGAAGTGTATCTATCAAAGGTGTTAATCTGTGGAATAATCTCGAAACGGACCTGAAAATGAGTAAATCGCTTGCTGAGTTCAAAAACAAATTCAAAAAAATAGTACAAACAACCTACATCAATCAGAGTTAAAATGATAAATTCAAAACATTAAATATAATGATTAATCAGAACTAAGTTGATAAATAGAGAAAGGTATATAAATATCCATTATGAATTTAAGAGAAAATTGACACAAGAGTGTCAGGGTGTGGAAGTATATAATCCCGATACAAACCAAAAGTTGTAAAAATATCACGGTTAAGGGTAAAGTATGAGCCTTAATGGAGACTTCTTTCTTCTTACTTTTCTGATTGATATAAAAATGATTTATTAGATACAATCACATAACGGGGTAGGACTAGATAAGTTTTTTACTTCTTCCTACTCCCTTGAACATAATAACTGTGTTGAATGAAGATTGATTTCTTTCTTTTTACTTTTTTTAATCTACCTTATTTTCTGTCAAATTATTACTGTATATATGTTTTATGTTCAATAAACAAACAAACAAACAAACAAACAAACACTTGAGGTTGCTTTTGTCTAGTTTCAATATTATCAATAATATATAATTATTACAAATGGAATAGGGGCAGAAGAGACAGAATGATAAAAGAGAAGGATAGCAGGTTGAATTTCCACGTTTGAAAATTAATTCACACAAAAGTTTTATACCACCCCCCCAGGCAAAAAATAAATAAAAATAAAAATAATCCCCAATTGACCTGTTTTAGCTGTTTGAGGTTGCACTGCACTGTCAATCCTGATGGGCCATGGAACTTGTGAACCCAGAGGAGACAAAAGTGAGGAGGCTGCAAGAAACACTGACAGCCTGTCAGCCTGACACGACTGCTAACTCAACAATACTCAAGCAATCCAGCACACAGGAAGAGGATCCAGGTTGGGTCGAGGCCTGACGACAATGTTACAGGAAGTATGGCCCGTGCCTCCCTTCACGCTCACGCAGCGTGAGAACGAGGGCCAACTGGAGCTGTGAGCTACGAAACTAAAAGAGGTGAACTGATTGAAGACAGAGAAATGAACTGCAGGTGATGTGACGTATTTGTGCATGTGTGGCAGTCCGCTTCAAACGCACACATGAACACAAACACGGCCTGGGGCTACGTATTTTTAAACCGCACTAATTCATGCACAACATCTAATTCCTTGGCAACTGCGGAGCCAGAATATTAAAGCAATGTATTTCCTGTCGATGGCGATGCTGCGCTCTTAATCTTAAATGTGCGGTGTAGCCGAACATGAAATGGAAATTTCCCGCAAACTATGTTTGTCAGCGAGCGTCGCCTGCGCAATGAGCTTACATGCATCCTCGCCGACCCACACACCTCGAGATCTGCGAACATACTGTAATTTTCTATTTGCATTCACTCCGCCCCGTGTGTGTGTATGCGTGCGTTGGCCAATTGGTCACACACAATAGACAGACACAACCATGCACATACCTTTCTATTCGCATTCACTCGTTGTTTGTGTGTGTGTGTGTGTGTGTGTGTTTGTGCATGTGTGTGTGTGCGTGCGTTTGTGTGTGCGTGTGTTTGTGTGTGTGTGCCTGTGTGTGCGTGTGTGTGTGCGTGTGTGTGTGTGTGTGTGTGTGTGTGTGTGTGTGTGTGTGTGTTTGTGCGCGCAAGACATTTTGTCTTTTTTTTTCTCCGAAAAGCCGTAAGCTTTTCTTTTTTTTAAACACAAAACGGATAGTCTCGGTTATTTCAGCACACGTAATTTGGCTCTGGTTAACAATTTTAATCTGAACGTCATTGAAACGCTCAAGGGGTGTTATTGTATGTCAAGAGTGTCCAACCAATTTTTTTTTTTTTTTTTTTTTGTGGTGCCACATCATTTGTGGTTGTACTCCCAGGCCTGGTTACAACCATATAAACACTCATCATATTACCACATAATTGCCACAATATTTGATTATTATCAATTAGCTAACAGACACAAGGCTAACTAGCTCTGAAATTTGATGACAAGTTCAATACTCCCAAGTTGAAACAGATAAATACTGTGCGATTTATTCAAAAGGCTGATTAAACCGTCGTTTGTAATCTTGTGCCATTTAATATTATTAAGTTAAAAGCAAGGACGCAGTCAGGTAGTTGGGGCCCCTCGATTTTTCTTCACGGCACCCGTGGCTCCCAACGTTCCTGATTTCTGTAGAAACTGTTGAAACTTGTTAATTTCAGGATGTCTCAACGGTGCACCTCAAATGACACGGCGGGACACCTATGGCCTGCAGGCCTTGAGTTTGACATCTGTGTTCGGGTCAAGGTGAGAATCGTAATTGGGGTCAACGGTCATAATGTTTGTGACAGTCAGGTTACTCGGTAATTCTCCAGGATGGGCATACCAACATTTGATCTAAACCATGGAAAAATATTTGCAAATACATTGCCGTAGTAGGTGTAAGTGTTCATTAAGAATGACGGAGTGTTTTTTTTTTTTAATATACAGTGCCACGAAATAGTATTTGCCCCCTTCCTGATCTCTGTGTACTTTGCATATTTTATCACACACAAAGATTTCAGTTCTTCAAACCAATTTTAATAACACATTGACAACCCAAGGAAATACAAAATGCAGATTCTAAATGCCAATTTAATTTATTTAGACACAAAACATAAAAATAAAAAAATCCAAACCTATGTGAAAAAGTAATTGCCCTGTGAGCCCAATAATGTGTTGCGCCACCCTTGGCACCGATAACTGCCCAACTCGGGAACGATCTCTCAGCGGTGTTGGGCGTGCCTTCGGGCTACGAACAGTTCCCAGTCAACAGCCGACAACTGGTCTGCGGGTACCCGGGTCGCTGCGGCTTTTGGAGCTGCTTTGGGACCCAGTTGGAGGTTGCTCAACAGCAACAACAGTAACAGCGCCAATAAGTTGAAATCAAGCGTTTGTGATAATTGGGTATGAGTCTTTCACATTCATGTGGAGGAATTTCGGGCCACTTTTCTGAATTGCTTCAACGCCATGAGGGGGACTTGTTGGTGTCTTTCGGATCATTGGTGTGTGATGGATATGGGGGAAAAACAAATACAGATATCAGGCGGGGGCAAATATTTCTTGACACCACGTAAATATATTGTAAGCCACTGTAACATCATGCGCAAATTCCAAATAAACCATGCGCTTAAATATTGAGCGGGCGGACTTCATTAAATTACTGATGAATAAAAATTTATTACACAAAAGCTAAAACAGGAACTAAAATCAATGTTTGAAAAAGAACAGTTCCACAAAAATCAATGCAAATGTTTTGCACTAAAAAGGTTCTCAGTACAGTATAACCTCCTTAATTTAAATGAGTTGAATTTGTCCTGAAGCCGCGGTCACGTTGGTGCCACCCAGTCAGCGAGGCCAAAGGTAACATTTCCTGCTTTTACAGGATGAGACTTATCAGGCATATGGGCATACGGACAGTTTACATCCTGCCAAACAAGAAGGAAGCGATGCGTTTATGCTGTGTAAACCTCTGGTGAGCATACAGGAGACGCTGCAGCTGTTTTACCTGCTAGATATAAACCATGACCGAACATGCTTGGACAGTCCAGATGCAGCCTCACTTGGCTTTGTCCCGCCTCCTGACACCTTGATATTTCTTCCACAGCGATGGCCATTTGCGCATCCCCTTGCACACACCTTCCCACTGTCCTGAAAATTGCTCCAGTTGGATCTGATCTGACAGTAGGAAGTGGTGCAACACCCAAACAGAGAGCACCACAGGCAAGCGTGCACACGAGTTAACTTCTTCCAAGTATGGCATACGTAAAGTGACAAAGAAACATGGCAAGACTGGAGACGCACTGGTTTGTGCTTTAAAAGTAGAACATTCTATGGTGATGACATCATCTTCACGCACAAGCCACAAACATTAGGTACGCAGGCGCAGTCTGATCAGATCAAAACAAGACTCGCGTCAAACACATTCCCCTTAAGAAAATAACGTCCACTTTAAGTGACACACTCATAAAAGTCTATTTTTCTTGAGGTTACAGTTGGCAGCTGTAAATGTTATTATTTTCCTTGGTCATGGTGACGCTGGTATTTATATGACACGCCAATTCAGTCATACAATACAAGCCAGCTCATTTTCCGATCCGCTATAGAGATAAACAACCATTCGCAGTCACGATCACACCTAGGGACAATTTATTATTAAATTAACCTGCCACGCATGTTTCTCAATGTGGGAGAAAATCACGGTACCCAGAGAAAACCCACGGAGGGACGGAGAGAACATGCAAACTCCACACGGGAATGCTGGAGACAGAATGCGGGGTGGATGTGCTAACCAGTCGATCACCGTGCTGCTTACTGTCTTTCACGCCTCTTGAAAATATTATATTGGCTTTCGTCATGCCTGTGAACACTTGTTTTTTGATAGCGTAACCGTCATTGAAAAGCTGAAAGCTCTCAATTGGATGAAAAATATGCAAATGTAACGTTATGTGAAGATTAAAAATCACTCCAAGTCATTGCGCGAACAGTGGCCCGAGCCGTTACAACCGTGTGTAACGTCCAGAAGAAGCAACAGACCACGAATACATGAAGAAAAAAAACCTACCATTAGGTGACAACAAAAGCCCCAAAATGTCAGTGACGTCATCAACAACAAGTTCCTCCTAAACATAAACAATATGATGCACACGCTACACTAGAAAATGAAAAACACTTTTAAGTGAAGCAAGAAGGTCATGTTGGAATTTGTTGGTGACGTCTACAAACAAGCCATGTGAATTGATGAGACTAAAATGAACCGTTACCAGTGTGGAAAGGCTAAAAGCTTTTTCTCATGATCCCAAACAAAATGTGCATGGAAGCTGGTCTGAGAAACAGTGGCGGTAATGTCACGAATTGGGTTTGCATGGCTTCTTCTGGAACGGGCTCATTAATCTTCATCAGTGTAACCCATGATGGCAGCAGCAAAATGAACTCAGAAGTCCACAGAAATGTTTCGTCGGCCAATTTAATGGAAGATGCAGCCAAACTGATTGGGAGATGGTTCATCATGCACCAAGATAATAATCCAAAACACACTACTGTAACAACAGCGGAGTTCATCAAGGGAAACGAGTTCAACTCCAAATCAATCTTTAGAATTAAAAGCTTCATAGATGTCAAATCCAAAGGTTTAGGTGAACATATATTTTTTTTTAAACGCTGGAGACTATCCCAATGGAAGAAAGCATATATAGTAAAATATTGCATATAACATTTGTCAAAAAGTATCGTAAATTGTGCACTTATCCAACTTACCTGTACTTCACTGTATCTCATATCAGTGCAATTGTATTTTATTTTTTTTTTTCTGGGGGGGGTTCCAACCAGCATGAGACATATTATTGTGAGAGTAGGTATCTCTTTCCTGTGTTGTAAATCATATTATGAGTGTTATGACTATCATCATTTTTTCCTCTTAGCGGTCCTATCACTCCTTTCTCTGATGGCATCACAAAAGAATCCAAGAAGCACTTTTGGAGGTCATTATTTCAATGGTGATTAAGGCAAATTTCAGCTTTGCACAACTTTAGCTTTTTTTTTTTTGTTCCCCAAAAAGTGCCATTCAATACATTTTCGGAGTGCAGTGGCCTTCCACTTACCACTGCATAAGCTCACCATGATGACGATTAGGGCATGCCCTCAATAATATCTTGAGGTTGGCTGCTGTATCAGTGTCACTTTTCTTCCCTGAATGTTCAGAAAAAAACATATTTATTCATATTCATATTTATGCTTTCATGCACACCAAAATGAATTCTATTCAGAGAAGAGTGCACACACATGAATAAGACACACACAAACTGGACAAGCACAGAGTTTTCATTTTGTAAATACTGTACCAAGTGTGTTCGTGAACAATGCAGCCATTCTGTTTGGAGGATGAGAAAAGGAGAGAAGAGTAGAGTGTAGCTCCACCTACAGGCAGAGGGATCCGCCCTTGTCATCTTCTCTCTCTTGTACAGGCACAGGCACACACACTCACACGCACCCACAACAGCCCCCTTCACCTTTCGTTCAGTACAATCCAACACTATTTTTAACAACACCATTTTCTTTCCTTAGCTTTGCAGAATAAAGACCAAGTAACAGGATGAAAGTATATTTTATGAATGATGAAAGCAAACATTTTAATGTCCTTCTTCTGGTTCAATACGGACAGAGATAGGTTGCGAAACAACCGTGTTAGAATAGGAGTTTAAAGTCGTAATCCGGCCCTATAAAATATCACATTTTTCCTTCGAGGCCTTCATGGTGAGCAAGTTATTTATCCAGATGCAAGTAAGTGTGGAAAAGAAAGATGAAATCCCTTGCTCAATTAAATGAAAACTTGAGTAATCAGCTGCAGTTGACGATCCCGTCGCCACGCAATGACTCCAAGTTCAGAGTGAATATTCAGGTTGGAAAAGAGCGCCGGTATGAGTCTGGTTTTCCTCCACCTTCAAATTGTTTTAGGCAGGAGGCCAGTTGGTTCTGCTCCATCATCACATTGGTTTAAGTGCACGCTGAAGGAAGTCGGCATCGCAAATCTGGTAACAGGTTACCGGATACTCCAGGAAACGTGCGGTGAGAGCTGATGCTGTCATTTTTGATGAGCTTACAATATTTGCATCGTTAGCTCAAAGGCGGCATATCGCCTTTAACTACAAAAATCCTCCATAGATTTTCAGCCGTCATCTATTGTATGCGCTGCATCCCGCTAGCAAGTAACTCAGCTGGGATGTCGTCAACTGATCCTCTCCGGCAGGAAGTGAAGCCAACATTGCGGAACAGAGCAGTAATTAGAGGTCGGGCCTCTGCCTGACAGCAAATCAATACAGTTTTTCCGTGTTATCAATTAAAGACATGTAATTACATGCATGGAGAATTGCCAGAACCAGATCCACCTCCCGGCACACTTTGACCCCAGCACCTGCATTGACGAATGGAGGTGTGGCCACACAACTTGTTTACAGACTGTTCCCCCGCTCCCTCTCACAAACTACCGCCTCCTCCGCCCTGCAGCCTCCCATCAGCACCTGGGAAAATGGATTTGAAACGAGGGTATCTCCACCCACCCCACCCCCACCCCCACCAACCCTTTCCGCCGGATGAGCAGATGGAGGCCTCTGCAACGATTATGACCACATTACCTGTGAGTGCTTTGACGAACAGGAACAATACAGGCGGTACTAATAAAGCCCAATCTAACATGATGACTCACTAATGCCCCTCACTCTTTCTCCCCACACGACAGAGGTGGGAGCTATTTAGTTCTCATCAAGCAGGCCTGTGTCCCTGTTCTCACTCTTCTTTTGTTTAAGTGTCAGCGCTCAGTGTTCTCCCTCTGGGACTTTCACTCTCTGCATGCCTCCGTCTTTGTTTAACCACTTGAGTTCGAATCAGGCTGCAGTGTTACTGGCCAAATGCATTCTAGATCCTTACTCGGGTCGTGGCTGAGGTGAAGCCAATCCCAACTGATCGGAGCGAGGTACCCCATGGACTAGTTGCACGGCACATATACTATAAACAGACAGATCTGATTCTGATCTTTCTGCCCGTTCAGATGTGCAGATCAATGTAAAAGATATAGGTCTGCAGATGCATGCTATGACACTGTTTTTGAAACGTCATCTAATTGGCTAAGCGAAACCCTTGAGGGTGGAGTAAATAATGTTAGCTCGTTAATTAAAGAGCCCCATCCATCATAATGATTGTGTGTTTTGCAAGCTTGTAAAATAAAACAAAAAGCTTCAAGCGTTTCAGTTCACATTTCATTAAGGTGCTGTTGAACTTCAAAAGACTGTTTTTGATGTGTCTTTGCATCCTTTACTTTTTTATGATTTGTCTTTTTTTGTTATCTGCTTGGAATTATTCTACCTTTTGTTGTGTGTTTGCCTTTTAAAGGCAAAATGTTGGTGGCCCTGGTCCAAAAAGCATTGTCCTGCCACTGGACACACTGCCGAATCACTATTATACCACAATATCAACCAAAACTAATGTCTCCCTGTAGGATTCACGCGGTATAACTACATATCTATTAAAGGTCCTGACTGAGAAAAATGTTTACTTTATAATTTCTGTTAGCTCTTGCGTTTTCTCAGCTGCGGGCGCTCGACCGCGTTGCACTCTTAATGCGATTCCAACTGGGAAGAACCCTATAACATGCCCGTCCGGATTCCTCTAGGAATGGCTGAAAGGTATGGGGAAGATTCAGATAGCAGGAAGTCTGTACGCATGCAGGAGGTTTACATGCTTGTTAAAGTGCATCGTCACTCACCACGTACACCGACCAATACATTCTGTTCATTTACGGACATATAAGCTAACGTGTACGCGCACTGGGCTTTTGAAGTCGGAGCTGATGTTGTCTTACAAGAGGATTTGGCTCCTTGTCTCATCAGCTCATGCTTCCCAGGTGCAGAAGAGACTTGATGTCTTTTATCACACGCCATAAAGCTCCGCAAACAAATTGTGATTTGTTTCCAAAGCGCCCCAAGTGTTTTTTTCTCCTGATTCTTTGACTCTCCTTTTTAGTCTGTGAGACATCAGAATGGATCGACTCGTTCGCTCACCAAAAAAAAAGATAAGGTGAAATTTACTCCGATCTGAGGCAAATAGTTGAATGGCTTTTTGTAAAAGTCCGCAACATGTTTGCTTTCAAAGCATCCGCCACGGTAGGTTGTGTTTGATACTGATCAAGCATAATCATCAGAGATCTCACATACACATACAGCATACAAACACACAAATACACTCTCTCACAAAGCCCAACACCCCAACCCCCTCCAGTGCAAGTGGAGCTAACCACTCCAGGGAGCTGGAGACTCAATTAATGACATACAGTACATGCAGCACTTGAAAGATGTCAGGAAGAAAGAAAAACACAAGTGCACAAACTCACATTAAAGAGCCGTCCGCACACACATATAGGCTACAGCCTTTCCACCTCTGGGAAAAACGGAACGTTTGTTTAGATTCTTCACCAATGCAAGCGCACTCACTCCGTGTCCTTTGCATACAAAAGACAAACTAAAACCTTGCGCTGAATTTTATTTTGATTTCAAAAGTAAAATAAGATGAACGCAAGGGCTCGTAAATGACTTTTGCTTGCAATCCCACTTATTGTCCATCTAATAAATCCTCCTTGTATTCTGTCATCACACAATGTTCCGAGGTAATCTGTCCCTCATTCACACCTACCTGCTCGCCGCCTCTCCGTGGATGGTGACTGCTTGCGTATCTGGAGGTGAAAGGTCACCGCCGTCTTCCAGGCAAAAGGTGAAAGGAGTACAACATGGGTCAGCGGCGCTAAAATCACATTTAATAGGTTGACCCCTGTGTGGGTGTGTGTGGAGACGGGGCTCGAAACAGTGGCATCAGAGCAGATGATGTATAACATTGGCCCCACAGCAATGAAGACACTTGTTCCTCTGCGCACGCACCAGGGTCAACGGGCACGGGTGCATCGAGTGTCTGAGCGGTGAACACAGCCCTGCTCAGATACGATGAAACTGACGTGAAATAACAAAACGAGATCAGATCATTCCAACAGATTGTGGAGGTCAGTGAGGGAAGCTTGCAGCGCCGCTTCTGTTTGGATGCGCCGATTGCCATCTTTTGCGTCTCCCCTTCGTGTGGCAGTGCGCAGAGCGCTAATGCTCAGTGACTGCGAGGAGAAGGAACAGAAGGGACCCAAAACCGGCAAAAAGAAGCCGTCATTGATTTAAATGCTCAGAACATCTGCAACAGACCTTAGGCCATTGTTAAGCAAATGAAGTTTCTGTTAGTTTTAGCACTCAAACGCTAAACTTTCACCTCCAACAGCTGGAACTTTCAATGCATGCATTATTAATTAAAGCAGTACTCTTCAGAAAAAAAAAAAGTAATTAGCCTACTTGAGAGAGAAGTTTCTGCTCCTGGAGAACATTGATGATATCGAAGGCTGTAACAAAACCCGAGTTCTTTGAGCTGCCAAATTCTGGAGCTTTGCGGTACATCTGTAATCAAATGAATGTCTCGGGTGTGCTTTGGGACGGTATGGAGATCAAACGTCGGGGGCCCCGCTGGAAACCTGGCGTAATTACAATGGGAGGAGGGCTGCGGTTCAAATATTTATCATACGGCGATCCTGCCACAAGATCTGTTTCACACAAGACCGGAGTTCTGACGGGCTTGACGAGCTCCCTCACCTCCACGCATGAGACAGGAGCGCCAGAAGCTCGAACGCAACCATGTGGGGCTGATTACGCGGGGCGGAGTGTTTATGAGTGACCCAGATGTGGGCTGGTTAACACGGCGCGGGCCGCACGGCTCCTTTTTACAACTCACAGTTCAGACCGACCTACATGTAGGCTGTCGTGCTGCTGAGACATGCTGTCAAACATGGAAGGTAGGGACCAAATAAATGACACCTGCCACTCAATAACTTGACTCTGCTGAGAGGGAACGATATGAGGCTTCAAGAGCCATCCGCTTGCACCTAAATATATATTTATAAACAAACCATTATTAAAAACAAAATGCAAACATATTTTACTTAAAAGTTAAAAGTGAACGGAACTGTATGTAGATAATGTACTCTACAGCTTGGAAAGTAATTTACTGTACTGAACACAAAATAAAATTTGAGCCGCTGTCAAGTTTTTGCACTCTTTGAACAGTACGTAAAAAAATAAATACGACATAAAAAAAATCAAATCGACCGAAATAATTATTTTATTTAACTGTATTGCACTTTATCCGAAAGCAGCTGGGTTAGGCCCTTGCATACACCCCCTGTAAAAATATGCAGTAAAAAATGGATTGAGAGATGTTCCTGATTGTTTCTGAGGAAAAGTAAAATCCAGATTTTTTTTTCCTTAAGTGTTTGGATGTGAAATGGCATTTGAGGTGTAATAGATTAATGCATCCGTTGCTAAGAACACTGTGAGTACCACCCTTTGAAAATAACTGCAATTAACCAAGGTGCCCTTTAAAAAAAAAAAGGGCGAATCAATAAAGACAACAAGAGGAAAGATGAGCCGCTCATCTTAGCAACATGTTCACCAATTGTTCAACAAAAGAATCATTAGTGTGTTTTAAAAGGTGGGTGGCACATAAAGGCATTGTATATGCGGGCCTGAGGCCAATCACACATCTCAGAATATGCTGCTGTCAATTTAATATCGTTGGCCTCTGAAAGGGGGAGAGATCAGGTGACGGCGGTATAAATAGGCCATCCGCCATCACCTCACGGCGGCCAACTCCTTGACAGCATCAGAGTGACTGACGAGGGCCTCTGATGTCACTCACAATCAGGACATTTGTGGCTGAGGGACCTCCGAGGACAAGGCCGAGGTTCACGTCTGCGTGCTCCCAGGCGACGGGGGCGGGGTCCGTGAGGAAGTGTACCTGAACATAATGTAACTGCCAGCCTTCAGTGTGTGTCAGAGGTTGGAGAAATCCGTCTGGTAATCTAGGGAAATTTGTTTGAAGCCTAATGAAACGCCTTACCGATTGTGGCACAGTGTTTGAACAGTGCTCATGCCAAGATAATCAATAAGAATCATTCCAGCCGCTCACACCAGAGTCAGGGCATGTCTCAGTCCGGGGGGTCATTCGTCCAATGCGGGCATTGCATACTGTTGCACACAGTGCACCTCCATTCGATTGAAATATCTTTCAAACAACAGCTGAACCAAGTGGGCCTTTCTTTTAGAGTGGATTGTGCGTCTGAAAGCACCTTTTCCCAGAGTGGACAATAAGTTCTCATTGCCAACAAATGCCCCCCGATGACGGTGACAGCGCCTCACACGCAGGGCAGCAAGCCGAGAGTCGGATGGCTTAGATGACCGGTATCAATGCCAGAGTGGTTTGACGTCGATGTAAGAAGAGAGGTATTAGAGGTGACCAAATTGAAGGTTTAACACCCAGGGGTCATGATCCATGCCCTTTTCTAGTCAAAGCAATTGTCACTGTCACATACACTTGCTGCACTAAATTAGCCAAGCATCTAATTATCGGACTGTGTGGAGCCACAACATCTGTGTGAATGTACACTTCAGACACAGCAATGTAGCGCTTTAGTGAGTCGTGCCTGAAGGAATTGTGAAAAGAAAAATGTTGGCGCTTGGATGCTCAAAGAAGCTTTTGTCTCAACAAAACAAGTCATGCTTATGAAACAATTTAGAGCAGGGTTGGACAACTGCCGCTTGATTCATTTTCAAATTTTTTTTTTCTTTCATAAACTCAAAAATTCTTCAAAAAAAAATTTAACGCTGATAACCATTCAGTGTACATTTTCCATTTAAAAAATAAATAAATAAATAAATAAAGGCATTCTAAATATGGATGGAAAAGAAATCTGGATGCAAATCCACACTGTGAATATGCCAGGAGTTGACTGTAGTTTTAAGTTGTAATATCACCGATGGCCACTAGATGGAATGCCATAGCTGCACTTATGCCGCTCCATATTACAACGTGAGTGGGTCTAATAATTTTTGGGTGGATTTGGAATGGTATGCAGGACAACTCGGGACCGCATTAATATTACCATTTTGAGTAAGTTTATTTTGGTGAAAAAATGTACAGAATTTGTTTTTGCACCTCTGAATGTAAGGCAGGCAAATGTGCCACTGAGTTCCAATAAATATGTGATTATTACGCAATACAGTAAATTTAAAAAAGGACCGCAAACAATACGCAGCGTTTGAATTAGCCTCAGCTAGGCTTACTAGTGGTTAGTGAGGTTGTAATTGTGACTCATTTAACAAGAGCCAAGCAGGTGCAACCGCTATATTGGTAATTAGCACACTAATCTGCTTGTGAACTGCTAATTTAGGGCATCCCCAACAATCTCTGCGGCTGCTGTTTCGCCTTGTGACGTCGATGTGAAGGAAGTGGCACCTGCGCAGGCAGTGCGGTGAGCTCCTTGCGTGGAGGAGTTCAGTCATGTTTCCTGTCTCATTTTACTTCAGCTTAGTTTATAAATTGTTAGTGCTCACTCCATTATGCCATTCTCCTGGAATCCCTGGGAAATTCAATGCACCATTTATAATTACTGCACCAACTGCCGGCTGACAAGGCTCATCTGCCTCCACAGGAGGAGGTTGTCTCTTTGCTGAGGTACCTCTGCTGTGCCGACGCCCTCCCCTTGTCACTACAAATTCCCGTCTTTACCTTCGCAGCCGGTGGCGCAATCAAATATGGATACACGAGGTGCTTAAGGAGAGTGCTGTCAAGACAAACAGCAAGTGGGATCTCTTACGGTTGAATGAACCCGCGGGAGAAACATTACAAGTTTGCTATGGAATAGGTGGGCCAGGTTACGTCGCCAGACATGTCACGCCAGGGAGGAACGTTAGCCTGCCACTAATATGCCATTTTGACGAGTGCACGGTGTGGCAAAAATTCAAGTGCATGTGTTCAGGTTGCTCCCTGGTGTACGTTGCTGAATGTGTGTCAGCCCACGATGTCATATTTCATTTGTCACATGCACAATATACACCAGAAATCATGCTTCATTTTTACAAGTGACATTTACCCTTCACATTTTAAATTAAGTTACCCAATTAAATGACTTTTCATATGCTGGTTTAGGTTCACACTCCTTATACCTTAAAGAGACTCACCTGGGTGAAGGTAGCGGCGGGGTATGCCACAAAGACGCACGATCGGGTGTTCAAGGGGGTCTCCAAGTGCTCACTTTGCAGCGGCCAAGTTTACTTTTTCCATAAGTGGAGATCTTGCAGTTCATTATAAACTAAAACAATTTGTGCATGCTGATCTCCTGTATTGACTCCGTCGAGTATGCGATGCCTCCACCATGTGGACCCCGCCCCTCACCTGTGCTGAATTTAAAGGGAATGAGGGGAGCAGCTTCGATTGGCCAGGAATCAAGTCGTCTGTGTTCAGTCCCACATTGCCACCCATTTCTAACTGCAGTTGCAGTTATAGATGGATACATGGATGGATGCCAAAGGGTGTTTTCAGGAGGCCTATATTAATCCATTTCAAAGGTTCTACATGATCAATTTATTTATGAGCATTCCTTTTGACAGTGTTCCACATTTGTGTTGTCATTTTCAACTCGGATGGATGCACTGCTTTCACATGACAGATGGCTCCGGCAGACAGGTAGCTGGTAGAATTGGAGCATCAATGTGATATCTTTGTCGAGGACCCAGTTGTCTCCATTTGCCCCCACGTCACCAAATCTAGGATGTCTTCTTGTCCGAATGTCTCATCTGTTAACATTCTCCCCTTCTGTCTCGCAGAAAGCGAGCACATGGTTCATGCATAAATCAGCAGCACGGTGATCGCAGGTTGTCCCTGGTGCACCGCCTCCGGTGATCTGACTACTGGAGCCGTGCCATTACGCCGCCGCGGCGAACCAGTCACTGCTAAACAAATATGAGACCGCGCCACTTTGTGTCACAAATTTTTACATTCAACAAAGGTCACATGGAAGCGAGTGAACCTTTCTCGCCCATCTGTGCGCTAAAAAGGTGGGCGAGCCTCATGGGAGAAGAATAGAGACGGGGGAGGATGTATGCCATTGCAGCCATGCACATCACACTGTTATCCGAGATGCATTATCGGTGCTTGAGTCAAACATTCACAACCTCACCTGAGGATCACGGTCGCAGTAAGGAGATGCAGCTGCAATTTGTCAAATATGACTCTCTGTCACTCGAAGCCTGCTAACTCGTTACCCTTCATCGCAATTAAATTTGATCATAATTGCTTCGCCGACAATACAGCTGCGCACTTTGAGTGGGCTTCATGCATCACATGTGTAAACTGAAAGTGGGTCAACTTTGAACTGGAGTCGCTGATGGCTGTAAGGCAAACACACACTAATATAAAGAAGAATACATGAATATGTTTGCAGGGTAACAGCTCCTTTAGACCCGACGTCGGGCCACCCTACATCAGCCTGACACAACTTCCAGATACATAAACAAAAAGATTTCAGTTCATAAATAATGTAACGGCAGCACCAGGCTGCTCCGGCAAACACATTTGCATATTTGCAAAAAGGCACCAAGTGATCAGATGGAAACAAAGTATGTGCAATATTTAGAAGGTGAAGAGTCACTGGTTTAATATCTGTCTTGACTTATTGGCCTTTGCACATTTGGACTTATCAGCTAACAATGATTTGGGAAAAAAATCTAAAAAAGTCTACATTTTAAGTGGGGCAATCACAGAACTGATTTCTTCAGGTCCGATTTCGTAAGGTCAAAGTCAGCAACGGCTCGTTTATTCAATGTCAAAAATATCATCCTGAACGATTGCTTTTTCCCCATCCGCTGCAGAGATAATGATCAGGGTGTCGATCGTGAATTTCAAATTTTGGTTTGCGTTCAAAAACGAGGTCAGTCAAGCCGCGGACTCGGTGATTGTGACACGAAATTAGGAAATGACCTGAAGCTGCCACTGTTTAAGGACACAAATAGCAATTGATTATGTTGAGTGCTTCTATAGCGTATTCACAAAATTCATTGATCACAATAGAAATGACAAGAAGATTAATTTTTTTTATGTATATGTGTGGAGCTGGCTTTACATGCGGCGATAAGGTGTCGCTGAAGAGCCAACTTACCACCGGCAGACATGAAGGAATGTCGCACATGCGTGCACACAAACTCTTCTTTCATCTTGTTAATGGGTAATCCTTTGGAAACGCTGGCGAGACTACCTGACTGCAATCCTTTAAACTTTAATTCACTCTACATTTCGCCTCGGTCATAAATACCATATTAGGGAGCTAGCAGCAGCATGTTTTATGCGTTCCCTTTGGCCGTGCTTTTCTTTTAATGAAGCCATTTGCAACTTATGAGCAAAAAAAAAAAAAAAAAGGGAGATAAAGTCACATATTAGATAGGATAGATCAGTCTAACTCATTCCCACAGTGTGTTATATGCAGATTCTGAAAACAAGCCCAATGCCCATCAATGGGAGATGAAGGAGCACATTATTTTGGACATTTTTTGCTTCATGCTGGTTGAAGTCAGATTGTTATTATGCATAGATGGCAGTTTACCACCATTTCTTGACTCTCATTACAATTTTTTTACTGATTTGATGTTTTAAATGAATATTTTGCATTATAAAATGTGAATATAAAACTCACTCGTGTTCATTTGTACGCAAAAATAATAAGTGAAATGAAAGCAAAAAAGTATAAAATAGTGACATGTATACGTATCATCCCATGCCATTCATTGTGTAGACCATCATATTTGCTTGAATAAGTTCAGAAACTGACAATTCATTTAACTCAATGTTCAAAATGTAAAATTAGCAGGCGGTGTCATTTTTCGACCAGTAATCTAAGTATATTCATAGCCTTTTGGAAACAATTTCCTTAAATGCTCTCCAATTAAAATTAATGTGTCTTTTTCTTGATGCTGTATTTTCTATCTGGGGTATTATTTCAGTTCTCAATCCTTGTCATTGTGACAGATGATTCATACTTTGGACTTCCTGTGAAACAAAGAGAACAGAAAAGGACTGAAAATGATTGAAACTCTTGGAACTTCAAAGTTGAAACTTTGCTCCCATTTGAGCTGTATGAACTGAGCATCAGGACGGCATTATATTTCACATCTTAAGAGGCAGTCTTTAGCATTTATGTTAAAGTCAGCCATAAGAGATGCAAATTTATGGACCAATTGTCACCTCGCTTTAAATGTACAGAAGTGGTCCAAAACACATGCTGCCATCCCCCATCGGCTTTTTATTCACAGCGACTCGTGCATCAAAGTTGTCACGAGGAGCTTTGAACCGCGCTGTGACGCCACGTCTTTTGTTTCCTCTAATATCCCTGGAAAATCTGGTTAAAATTTGAAGATAGAACAGCGAGCCATTTTCTCTTGAACAGATTCCACACTGTTTTCACAGCTGTCTCACTCTTGGGATGCCACTGAAGGCGGGCGGGGGCGGAGTTAGACAAGCCGCCGCGATGTGAAGAGATGAGAAGGGATAAAGCAATACATTGAGCGCTAAACACAAAAACGTGCTGGAAAAAAGAAAAGTGCCCGAAAAGTGAGATGCGAGGCAGCTCTCTCCTGGACGCAGTAAAATCACTGAGGGCTCAAATGACTGTTAGTGGCTCACTGAACGGTTCATGCAGGACGTGGCATCACGCGGCTGGATGGCAGCTGCTCCCAGGTAATGTCCCTCTCATGCTGTTATTAGGCCTCTGGTCAACAGCCAAAGGCAGCAGCTGTCCGTCCAACAGCAACCAATAAACCCCTCCGCCCCGTCCAAACCCCGCTTCTGTTCATAAACAACAATATGCGAGCTAACAGGGTGGCCAATGTCAGACATGGTCAGATAAACACAACAAAGGTCACCATTGCCAACTCATCTTCACTTCCATGCAATCTGCACTGTTAGTTTGCACCCCTGCACCATGTGGCAGGAAGCGAGCGCTGCACCGGCTACTTGAATCGCTGGCGGACGCAGGCCTAACGTGATGTGACATTTCAAACAGCCGTCACAGGTTTCTGTCTATAAATGATTCACCGCATCAAGTGGAGAGATGTGGAGTTAATGCCACGATGGTGGCATTGATCTAGAACTTTGACTCTCCCTCCAGGGGATGGACAAATGGAGCACCCCCCCCCCCCAGCACATACCCCCCTCACCCCCAGTCACTCCTGCATCTCAGTTGCCATTATCGACTTCGTGAAGGAGGAAAAAAGAACTGCATAATGACTCGACGTCCGAACGCAAAGTGCTACACGGTTGCTTTTATACGCAAAGCAAAGCTGTGAGTCTTTGCACTGCCAGCGAGCTGTCGGCGGGCTCGCAGCATCTCAAAGTCCCTCAGAGAGGTCTAATGTGAATTTAATGACCTGATGCCGGCAAGTGTCGAGCGCACAAGGTGAAGGTGGCGACGCTGTTGCCCATCCTTTGGAGTGTTCTCCCCCTCTCCGACCCCTGTCATGCCCTCAGAAAGCCAAGGTGAGGTGACATCTGCAGCAAGCTTCCTCTCCTGCAGCACGCCGCCATCAGGATCATTTGAGCCACTTTGCGGAGCAGTGTTAGAGCCGCTGGCTAATTAAGTGGAAAGCAATGATTCATAAGCGTGCTGGAGACAATTTGAGGTGGTCAGCGGGCTCAATCGAATCTCCTAAATATTACATTCACATGCAGCTCATTTATGCAACCCGACAGTGTGCTTTTAATGGTTACGGAACGGATTGTTCTCTGGTGGGCCTCCCTGTGGCTATTTGAACACTGCAATGTTCTAAACTTCATCATCATTCAATCAGCAATATCACAAAAAGCAACCTCGGACTAATTTCCCACAATGCACAGCAGCAGGACCACTAAGTGCGCGCTTGGTAACTCACTTCTGTGATGACAATAACGTGCTCCCAGTGGCACAAACACATTACATGCCCACAAAAACTCTTTTCATACTTCAATGGGAAATTTTGTATTCAGACTCAAATCAGATTAATGCTTAAAGCAATTACAGCTTCCTCCCAATGAAGGGAAATTACCAGGTTAAGAGCTTTAATTTATCCTCCTCTGTTGGTTCTCATGATGAATTTGGATGTTTGAGAACGCTCGTATTGGCCGACTTGAACTTTCCTCGGTCACGCTCCACCCCTCCCCTGTCTGCCAACACGTAAAGGAAACATGCAAGTGTGATTGTAGAAATGACACGGTGATCTAGGCTTCTAATTAAGAAACAGGGAGCGGGCGCATTGTGCACAGACGCATCACTCAGCCAGTAATGCCCTGTGTTGTCTCAATTACACTTTCCATGATGTAGAATAACAGCATTACCCCAGAGGAAGACATGCATTCATATACTTGTAATGAAATAAAAGCCAAATCAAGATCAGAGCCGCTGCATTCATTCAGACGCGTGGCGACAGCGCTGACCTCTTGGCTGACACTCAAAACGACAGATCCAAAGGTCGCTGTCACTGAAAACATTTGTCACTTTTTTTTTTTTTTTTTTTAAGATCCTGGCCACTTCAGGAGGCAAGCTCCATGAGGTGGGACCAGTGTTCTCTCTAAACTGCGCCCGCGTGAGCAATTGCGCACTACTCTGACCCTCTTGGTGCACATACTAGGGTGATTGTCTTCATTTCATAAACCTGTTAACTCTCTTGAACCCTCAAATGTCCCTTCCGTCACTCTGCAGGAGCTACGCAGCAGCTCCTGCAGAGTGACGGAAATTGTTGCCTGGAAATTGGCACCGTCGAGAAAAAATTGTCCGGTTAGATACATTTTAGTAAGCTTTTTTTGTTTAAAAAAACAACAACAACAACAAAAAAAAGATGGCTGCAATGCTTCAGTGCAGCCGGAACCTGTCAGCCACAAATGTTTGCATGGCAATTCATTTAAGCCAATTACATGCCCAACTCATCATCACTCGTGGCTCTATGGCCTTTGGAAAAAGTTTTGGGATCGATAATGTAACGTAGTTTTTATTTTTATTTTTTGTCTCAATGGGTTTTCTTTATTCCACATTCAAGAAAACACAGACTCTTAACTATCCTTGGGTGTGAATGTGAATGGTTGTTTGTCCGCATGTGCCCATGTAAACAGCTGGCCGGGGTGTCCAGTGTGCGCGCTCGTCTCGCCCGCGAAGAGAGCTGGGAGAGACTCCAGCTCACCCGCGACTCAATTGAAGAAAATCGGTATAGAAAATGAATGGATGGCTCTGTTAAATCAATAAGGTGCCATCGTGTCGCATTCTTATGCACATCATGAACAAAACCATCATGTAGTGCATCAATCTCTGAGGTCCCCATTTCATGTGCAAATCATTTGTTGACGCTCTCCCCACAGCCAACACGCAGAGGTCAGCCAGATGGAGATGCATCCTCCCACATGCTGCCAAGCCATTTACCTGCATGGGCCCCTGCCCTGGATGGAGGCTGCGCTAGCAGGGGGGTGTGGGAAGGGCACTTGTTTGTCGCAGCGTGCCGCGCCAACGTTAATGGACCTGCACACCAGTCCAGGATGGATTGGTTATTTTTTGCCCAAGTCGAGTCATTAAAGTTTCATTAATGCATTGTCCTGGCGCTCGCCTGCGCCAGGGCCTACGGGCTGCAGCGCACTGATGAATACCGCATACTGGCAGCTCTTGGACCTCTTCTTTCAAATTGCACAATCTGTATGCACTCAACTAATATATGCCTTTCGTCCCAGCTCAGTTTTGCATTCATAGTGAAATCGTGACTAACTGCGCACACTTTCACAATGCTCAACAAGCATTGACATGTAAACACCTCAGACACGTTTGACTGAATTCATTAATGATGTTGTTAGTTGGCAGGATAATACAAAAAAAAGAATTTCGACGACAATTTGCGGCGAGGGCCAAAGGGCCAAAGAACCGAGGCAAGCAGCAATAAACGTCCATCTGTCATACCCGCTCTGTATTTGAAGGAGATGTAGTAAATCCTTTGCTTAATTAATGACTATGTAAGGAAAGTAGAGAAGTAAGCAGTGCATGAATTTCTTTTGGATCATCACGGTTTGCTACTAAGCTTCATTTAATCGAGCAGGACAATTTGAGTCGGCAAAATGTATTAACATGCGTAAACATACAGTAGCTAGCCTCAAAATAATAAACCTGTCTGCATCAGAACATTCCAAAGGAGCAGTTAGGTCACCTCTGGAAGAGAAAATTTAAGTTTTTTTCTCTGCTCTGTTGAAATGTTTCAAAATGTCACCATAATTATTTAAAACTCTGTTTAGACACAAAGTTTGCTGAAATATAAGCTGTATATTTCTTCGACTGCTATATATCTGTTGACTGTTGACCTCTGGACTTGTTTTACACCCTTTCCATCAAGAACCAGTGAAGCATGTCAAAGTGGGCCCAGGACCATTCCGTTTTTCTGCAGCTGGTCGACAGCGGAGAAAATGAGGACGGACATGAAATTAAAACACATCAGTAAGTTGATTAGGCATAGATGGTGGCATTGCCATGAGTGAAAAGAATGCTGAAGTGGGAAAAAAAACGGATTGCCAGCGCTGTATATTTTACATTTTACTCAAGTCACAAGTCCAACCACAATCCGTTCCATGCCACTAATCAAAATTGAATAAGGGCATCAGGCCAAACAACATTTTCCAGATCAATTCTATTTGGAGAAATTATCCGAAAATCTAGAATAGCTGTATGGACAGTGCTACAGATATAATCAATAGCAGGGGTGTCAAACGCATTTCACATGGTGGGCCACATACGGCCTCGGTAGATGTAAAGTGGGCCTGTGTTGGGTCTGTCTCAGTGACAGACTGAGGCTGCGGTTGTCTTCTCTGATCAAAACATTGTTGTCTTTTACTGTGATTAAAACAGTGTGTCCCCCTAGCGGATACTCCATGAATTGCACTGTATTAAAAATATAAATTCCGTGTTTTTTATGCATTTTTTCACTTTTAAATTACCCTGCGGGCCTGATCAAACCTCCTTGCAGGCCGGTTCCGGCCCGCGGGCCGTATGTTTGACACCACTGATCAATAGCCATTCAAGTGTAACCACAAATCAACCACTCTTATATGATCCCATTAAAACATGCCAGGTTGATATTTCAACGGTCGTAGACGGGACATTCCATACAGACAAACAAACAACCCCATGCCGATGAAAACACGATTTGGACGGAGGAAATGAAACTACGTTGCTGCTTAATCTGTGATTGTATTTTTCTTAAAGGAACTTCACGTCCACTGTTGGTGCAGTAAACGGAAATCTCGAGGAACATTTGTCCATGCAAATGCCTTGGACTGTTCCGCTGCCGGCACTTTGAGCTGCCAAGGTATTGGCTTGTTTGTGCATATATGGCTACACAAGTCTGACACAATATTGTAATTAGAAGCATTAAATAGACATAGATGTTTATTTAATGCATCCTGAGTAAATTGCTGATGTGAAATTACAGCTAATTAAGCGCTGCGTTAATAAGTAATGCATAATGGCAGCCTGTGTGTTGACGCGCACAGACGTGTACGTAGGTAATCATCATATCTGTGTCACTTATGAAGCTTTTTGATCTTTATGATAATGTATGCCGCATGCCCAGGCTACTGCATATTCAAATCCGGAAATATTTTGGAGAAATGCCACTGCATCCAAAGAGAAATAATGAAGTGTCAAAAAGCAACAATTCCGTGGCAACTTGCACAGCAATGAAAAAGAGACAAACAATTCTCTCTCTTTTCTGGACCAGTGAAGCTGTAGGTAGTATGTTCATCTGTCATTGCTTAACAGCAATTGCAGGGGAGGGGCAGCCCAAAGTGCTACAGAAAACGAAAATGAGGCTTCATCTGATGGGTGTGTGTGTGTGTGTGTGTGTGTGTGTGCGTGTGATATATGAGATGGTTTGATGATGGACACTTAGTTCTGCCATATGGTCGGACCCGCCTGCCAAGGTACAAGGACTCAAAACATGGAGGTAAGCGCTCGGGGATGGCAGAGAGACCTCCCAACCAATGAAAACGAAGATGGGTCTGATTTAAAATAATGACCTGGACACCTTAGGAATGCTTTTCAAGGGCATCTCAGAAATGGTTGGTTCCAAAATTAGGGATTTGTTGTCAGGAAATGAGGAATGAACTGTAAGTCTAGCACAATGCACAGTCAAACACTGTGCATGGGTGGCGTTTTAGTTCTTTTGTTATTTCCGCAGACCTGCACAGTTAGACACACTCCCGCGGTGCTCAGAGTCTGTCTGCTTGCACCTCGTTCAAATTCACCAAAATTGCGTTACACCACCTGAGCCACAACTTAAATCTAATATAAAGGCCGTATCTCGGTGAGTGTTTGCGTAGGTTGCGAATGTTGAGTTTTCTTCCGGATTCCTTCAAAGTTGCAACCGGTCGCAAAGACACAAACAATTCTTCTTGTCGTCTAATGATTTGTTCCAAATTTTTAACATTTCTTAAAACTGTTGGCAAACATCTGGCGAACATCTCTTATACCATTTGTGACCTTGAACGAGCCCTGCAAACATTTGCCGCTCAGTGAGTTACAGGCTTTAGATGGTCAAAAGAATAGTCTACTTCATGTTACACCACCTGCGCCGCAACTTAGACCTGCTTCGAGCTGATTTCAAATTGCGTTTACTTGTAGCCACCAAATTGGCAGGTGCGCTAGGGCATGTAAAAAAAAAAAATGCCCTGGGTTCATCAGAACACCCAGCATGGCGTAGCGTTGTCTGCCTAATTTCCGAACACGTAAAGCTAGGCTTGCGCCAGCATGCAAGTTAAGATACGGCTGTTTTTATGCGCAAATTCTGTCTACAAAAATAGAGCTTATAAAGTCACACAAACATTCACACTGATACTGACGCATACATTCAATAGAGTCTGCAATTAACTTACCATGCACGTTTTTGAAATGTGGGGAGAAGCAAGGGAACCCGCAAACGATACGCACGAGCACGCAAAGTACAGAGTGATGCATATCACACCTGTAAAAGTGTATCAGCTCCAATCGTCCAACAAGGCGGGTTTCCCAATGCAAATCGTAGAGTAAAAATGTATTGGCATGGCATTACCCGCACCTGAATCGGCTAGAGAGTAAAAATGGGTTGTGATGCCCTCAGGCAGATCCGCGCTCACTTGTTCAGCAGCTGATGGTGGAGTTTAAAATAAATAAATATAAAATGGCAAGAAATTGTTTGCTCACAAAATGTCCGACCCATGGCCCACGTGCAGAAGAATAATCCTGAATAACAGAAAATGACTTTGGATATTGCAGTACAGCATGTCAAATGCCATCAGACTTTTACTCAATCAATAACAAGAAGACTTCTACTACTTCTACCAAAATCATTTGCTTTAAATCTACCGGTACTTGCCCCTTTATCCAGGTATCGCTTTAAGGTACTGTGTACACAACTGCCCAATTTAATGGCAAAGGGCTGGGAAAAGTTTTTTTTCATGTGACTCGAGAAGGAAGAAATTGTATTTTCTGTCTCATGATTTTCTCAAGACAGCCCCTGGCACTGATCAGAGCTGTAGTGTCGGATTCAAGCAGGATCCCGTCTTTGTTGGCTTATTATTCGAATAATTATAACCATCTAATGAAGAGCAAATCAGTGGGAGCAAAGTCTTCCAGAATAAACCCATAGTGCCGGATCTTGTCAGCCTGCACCCGAGAGGCTCCCGATCGGCCCGATGGATCTCAGATGGACAGGAAGTGTGGGCTTTGAGGGATGTGTGGTTCCAGGTGGCCAAGGGAGTGTTTTGGCAGGCCGACCTGCGCAAAGCGAGCGGGGACCTGGAGTAGGTGGAATGTTAATCACAGAGAAAAGAGAACATGTGTGACAAAGGGAGCGGATGGCAAACACATGTCCTATTTCACACTTATTTACCTTCGAGAGCCGAGCCCCCCGCCAGATTAGAGCGAGAGGAGGTGGAGGAGAAACCGCGGCAAAGGTGCAAGCCTTTAAAGTTTCCCACTTTGATGGCCACGCCAACTCTTTGATAGCATTTCAAACATTTTGGGAGAGGAAAGAGGAGACCTTGAGAGGCAGGATGGCCAGCAACTGTACAAACAAAAACTAGCGAGGTGAAACATTTTGTTCTTTGCTTAACTTTGCTGCTTATGGGATGTCATCACGCCTGTTGATATCTCTAAACTGTATTTAATCAAAGTGCAATGAAAAGCAACAGTATTCATCTCATACGTTGTTTGAAGCACATCCTCTGTTCTATTTTTAATGGATGCAGCCGGCGAGTTTCCCCTTAAGGGACAATAAAGGCAAGCAAATATGCTATGAACATCTTTAGTCTTTCATCCAATCCTGCTGAGGCTGGAAGTCCTACTTACAAACTCAATTTGCACCGCAGCTAACGGAAACCCGTATAATGCCGTTTGTATCGCTTTTGAATTGGCTGATGACCACTCGGTTTTTGAGGACACAAAACTGGAGAGGAAAAGTTTGAAAGTCTGCATCACGTGACGAATAAGGGGGAACTTTTTCTATCTCTTAAATTGACGCCAGCATCACATACTGGCGCAGCTCTGGAAAGGCAAATGAAGACAAGAGACCAACGTGGACAAACCACCACCACTCCCACACCGATACTACTCATGCTCTCGCTGCAATGCCGTCCGACGTGGGCATTGACTTTTGTTAAATCAGCAATTTAAAAGGACAAACAGGGCCATTGTCTCATCAGTTGCTTGTCATTAAGTTTCCAGGTTTCTTTGTCAGTTCATTGTTTTTGTTTGCTGCCCTTGTCCAAGTCATGCTAGGGGGTTTTCTGACTGATTTGTTTTGTAACTTTGAGAGAGGCCTGTTTGGACTTTCATTAATTTAGTTTTAACCCTCATCTTTCTTTCTTTTGCGCCTTTGTAATCAAATACGTTTTGGCAGCACACCTGCCTCGCCTCCCTGCTTCCCTGCAACTGGGTCCCTGCCAAACCACAATACCGAATAATATCAACCTTTTCCATGCATCTACCACATTCCTCTATACTCAGGTTTTCTAATCAGTGGTCATGTAAAAATCACGGGGATTATAGAACGATTCCATCATCCAAATCATACTCGGGTTAAGCATGCGAGAAGAATTTGAGCGGAATATTTTTCTTTCATTTTCCACTGAATATGAAAGTCGAAGGCATATGCAAAATGTGGTATCCATCTACTGTATATCATTCAGCTCTGATCTAAATAAAGATTGTTTGGCCTTGGCAGAAGACAATCGTACAATTAGTACAAGTATAACTGATGTACTTTTTGAATGTGAACATGCAAACAAAACTGCTGTGGCCAACCATCTTTAACCCCTTCACGTTAGCATACTATGCAGCTTTCCTCGCTCAAACATCTCCGCAACCACAGGTGATGAAACAAAATGCTGCGCGGGATGATGTGTCACAGTTTAAAGAAACACAGGGTTTTTACTAAACTGAGCTTGACCCTGCGAATGCTCCTTAGGAATACACACCCAGCTCGCCTTCTCTTAGTGCGTATGATGTGTGGATGAAGGCTCTCTGCCTGCCATAATGACTGTACACACACGATTTTCAAGGGCCCGCTCATGACAATCCCATTTTCTGTGTAATTTCATGGTTGTCTTCTTGAATGAAGATATTGGCTGCTCTGAAGCACGAGGTCAGAGTCTCACTGCTCCGTTTTCTGGATTGTTCCGGAGTATGTTTCCCCTCACTTGATGAAAAGTAATTCATCATTTACACCCCAGAATTCTGCCACTTTTTCTTCCCCCCCCCCCCCCTTTACGGTGCTTTCCCTTAACAACTTCCTTCACCGCCCCATCCCTTCCAGGCTCCCGTGGTGCTGAAAGATAGATCGGCTCAATACGGTAGAACAGGTTAGCACGGCCCTGCATCCCTAATACAGTTTGTCACCTTGCTACCTCCGGAAATCAAAACCTTTCAGAGCCAGCATCCTTCCAGTCTCCCCGGAATGGAGTTGACACCCAGTGGAGTTCGTGAGCTTAAAATTGATTCTGCTTTTTCTCTTCCTTGAGATCTGCCAGGTTCTCTTCAGGGAGGAGCTTGACAGCCATGGAAGGCCTCCAACCAATCATAAAGGTGAGGTAAGAGACACCCAAGTGAACTTTCCCCTTTACTGCCAGAAGGGGGCAAAGGTTGCTGAGGAGAGGGGTGAGGAAAGTGAGGGGTACTGCTGCTAAGAGACTGTTTTGAGTTCTCTGCCAGAGTGAAAGTAATGTATTCAAGGGCCCCCTAAACTCACTTGTAATTGTTTTCATGTCACTGACGGCCTTTGTGCGCTAAAAAGTGCATACATGCTTTCCCCAAAGCTCCTCGTTCTCCTTCTCTCTCTTCCTCCACAGAACGTGAGATTTGATTCTTTTCATCATTGCAGCCGCAGTGAATTAATTGGGCCCACACGTACAGTATATAGATTCCTTTCCATCTCAATGGCAGAACATATGTAGACCCCTGCATGTGGACTGCCACATTTATTAGCAAGCAAAATGAGGGCTCACATGGCTTCTCATTGGGCCAGCTGCTAACATCTGCGTGGTTCCCAGAGTCCATTCAGTGAGTTTTTAATGCAGAGGATAGAGGAAACTCTTGAGACTGCACAAAAGAAAGAGCCTGATCATCTTAGTTCTGGCACTCCTGTGAACCTTCTATGAGCAATAAAATCTCCCCTCATACCTACTCAGGAACTAATTCTGAAATGTAAATATCTGACGTTGGTCCGTGCAAGATCATTCATGAAAATTGGACTTTTTGATCGGCACATTTGTAGTCGGAGTCAATCACTCATCTACACTAGCGCATTAGTAAAGTCATAGTAACAGTAAATAATACAATAATTATGAGTGAACCTTCTTGTGCCAGCTTTGTCATAGTGTGTCATCAAAAGAAGAAGTCATACAGTGTATAGAGGAATAGAGGCATGGGTAGTTCTCTGAGCAGAAGTAACAAGATTCTAACCCAAATTGTGTTATTTTTCAAAATACTGTTGGTCTACTCGAAACTTGGTTGCAGCTACATAGGGCTGCTTATATGCATGGGGGGAAAATCAGTGTGCAAGTTTGCCTCAAGTCATTCTTTTTTTCTGTCGGCTGATGAAAATATGTCTCATGCCCTGAGACAACCAAGTTTGATGTGCACATCTTCACCTTGGAGCCACAAGAGTACCCAGGTGGCACTGGAGAGGCAAAGCACTGCATCATGGGAAGGGGAGACGTCTCCGCTCTTTGCACGTTTACCATGCCTGGATAACCCAAGTGTATTAAGGGAAAGAAAAGAAATACATGCACAGATGGATGTTCAGCTTGGGGCAGCGGGTGTCCCTTGGCTATGTTGTCATGTTAGAATGACAGCTGCTGCAGGCAGGTGACACGAAGGTGAAAGAGAAATGCCATACTCTGTGATACCTTAATTTTTTGAGTTTAATTTATTCTGTGACACAGACAGTATGTGTAAATGAAAATCAATGAAATGAAGTCAGGTTAGTTTCCCACACAGGCTGTGTGTTGGTGTCTGCACAATGCTCCTTGCATGTGTTTTCATTTTGTATCTGTATGTTTTACTGTTTGGCTCATTCGATAAACAGCTGGAAGTGCATCATTTTTTCTCTCTCTCTCGCTCTCTCAAGCGGAGGGCTATCGAAAGCATTACATAAGCCATTTTTTTGCAAACAGCCGAAAACTAAAATTGACCAAGCGAGAGCTCAAAGTAAACAAAGTCACACCTTGGGGCCTTTGTAAATCAAGTACCACTGTGCTCTGTACAGTGAAACTCCTCTACAATGAAACCGACATGGGCGAAAATACCCCCTAGTGTGAAAAGGTGTTCATGCATGAAAGCCATTCCCACTTTTCTGCTCCCCATACAACGAAAAGTCCATTATACGAAATATTTTTCTCTGCTCTTGCCTCGCAACGAGATTCACTACAACGAAAACAAGCCTTCCGCAAAAGTCTAATCCACCCCTCAGCATGCCACAGCGACCTCTACTGCTTCTTTCAGAAATGGCAACAGCAACCACCACACTGGTTTACACATGCGCAGTAGTACAGGAAGTATTTGTTTAGATGCAGCACAAAGTGTATGCTCATACCTATGCACTATTGGAATAAAAATAAAAACTACACATATACGTTTTTTGTGTGTGGTCGTGTTTACATCTGAGATACAATTTGCTACAGTGAAAAGTCCCCTGTTGTGAAAATTTCTTGCTGCAAAAATGGTTTTGTTGTAGAGGAGTTTCACTGTATTGAATACGTAGACAGACTCCACTTGCACCAATGCTGCCATATATCTACATGTAGTAAATCAGTGGCTGGTTGCAAGTTTACATGTACTTTATGAACAATTCTTGTTTTCATTTTGTGGGTCACCTGAATGGTCCTGGATCTTGTCAACAGCTTGAAATTTGCTGTTTAAGGTGCCAGAGCTTTTGCAAATATTCTCCTGACCCAGCAGCAGCAGCAGCGCCTGCCTGAAGACGATTTCATCCCCTGCCGCATGTTTGTGTCCATGCTTTCACAGCGGATTTGTTCCAGAAGCTTTGAGTCCACCTGCCAGTAGGAGTGGTTGCAGGTGATTTAAGTGGTCCTGCTCCACCATGGAGTCACAGTGTCTCAGTTACTATTAGCATCTCATTTCATACTGTTAGTTATCATTAGCCCCACTGCTCTCACCTCATGTTTACGTTTAACCACTACCAACAAGCATGTCCGGCAGTCACACCCTGATAAGACGTGTACGGCTTGCAGGTAAAGAACCTTGCTCATCCAGTTACTATAATTCCCAGCAGGCAAAGCTCTTCTTCTTAGCGAAGGGCTGATGGGGCGCATATGAGACGTACACGTGATAAGCTAAAGCTCATGGGAGAATGGTGAACTTGTTCGCCGTGGTACACCACTATCCCGCAGCCACTGATGAGCCATTGATACATTTAATTAGGGTGGTCCATTTCCCCTCCTCCCACCACTCTCTGGATCCACTACTTCATGTCATTTACACCAGAACTGTGACTGAAAGCTGGCAGGGGCAAGCGAAAGATCCCCCCTCAACCCCCCCAAAACAGAGATAACGAAAAAAATGTAATACTTCCACATTTTCCAGTGCTCCTTTCATCATTATTCAAAAATTAGTTTTTAATGCAATGGAGTAGCTCCAATCATGTTAAGGTCTCTGTGATCCAGATAGTATCATAATTACAATTAGATTACATTACTGCAATCAGAGAAAGGGGGATCGTTAAGAGAAGGAATATAAATTGCTTTAGTTTTACAAGTACTGAGCAAGCAAAAATTGGAATTAATCTCCACTTAAACATCTTCTCCCTTAAAAAATTGCAAAGTACGCTGAATTCTTCCGGGCCAGGGATACAAATTAAAACGGAAGTAGGATTTCTTTCCATTTTTTTTTTTTTTTTTTTTTAGATAGTTAAGATTTGAAGTTTTAGCCAAAGATCTAATTTCCACATCCAATGCACTTTGGGTGCAAACTTGCAGACAAAACATATCGGCCGTGTGGTTTTGCATACCATGGGCCCTATTTTCATAGACAGGCAAACACGCTGAGGCAACTTCATCTTTGTGCCAGGGTAACTCTATACGTGACTGAATCCACATCTATACTGTACGCTATTTTGCTAGACTTGATCAAGGTGCAGGCAGACAGATTCTAAGATCCACTGACGCATGTGGTGGAGGTCATCGTATTTCCAGAGCTGGGCATTCCGTCAGTTCTGACGGAAAGGCCGTCAGTCCGCCACTTATGGATGGCCATTTTGCTTACAAATGATGAGAAACTCAAAAAAAATAATTACAGACTAAGCACAGACGCGACAGTGGATTGTCTGTCGTTCGTCAGTGTAATCGGCTGCCCAGGCCGCTGACGAGCGATGAACTGGCAAAAGTTTGTAAATTGCCCACCTCTACGTATTCCATTCATAAGTATGACAACAGTGTGGAGCAACTATGATGAATCATTGTTGAAATCAATTAACTGAAAGAATAATGATTATTATCATCTTAAGAATATTATTAAAAGCAAAATACTGGGAAACACAGCTGTGTTCTGTCCCATAACACAAGATGCCGCAAACGCCCCCCTTTACCTGCTGCACCTGTCTACGAAAATACCAAAATAACGAAAAATCCACCCATCCGCACGGAAATTAGGGCCCTATGACTTGGTATGCAAGAATTTTGAAGACGTTTGTAAAGAAATAGGATGGATATTGTAGGCCCACATCAGTGACTCTGAAACTAATGAATGTTCTTCTGAATTAGACTCACGCAGATGAGTGGTTGCTGTTAATTATCCATACCAATTGGATATTTTCTTCTATTGTTTACTTGCTGTGGATTTGGGCTTGGTGTCCCAACACTTTTGTTCATTGACGTTTGTTTTTTTTTGTTTTTTTAATTACAGTACTGTTGATGAGCCTGAAGGCATGTGAATGTGATGTCCTAAGTGTCCTCTGTAGCGGTCACATTGTGCCGGATTATCCCAAAGTGCAGGATAGAATAAAATACAAATCAGCCACAGACACAACTATGAAGCATCAGTGGAGCGATTAAGATTGAAGTCGGCAAATCCCTGAGCTGCTAATGAATCAAGACTTTTCCTGATGACAGCTGACTATTTCTACACACAACAACAGTTTTGCTTAATTGTACTTGAATGAAGACTTAAAGCACTTTTCTGTCCTGTTCTGCTCACACGCCGCAGCTTGTGCAATTAATAATGCAGATGATCGCCTTAGTTTACATCTGCGGAAGTTTTTCGGGGGTTGTGCCCATTTGGCCACATATCAATTACCTATTTTATCCCTTCTTAGGCCACAACTGGAGATTAATGTGTGCCTCTAAATTAGCTCACGTGCCAGCCATTTATCAGCTCCCAGAACAATCCTGCAGATTCATCCCAAGACTAAGTGGCAGAATATTCATGAAATGGTGAAAAAAGGGGGTAATTTTGTTCATGCTTTGATGAAATAAAAAGAGGAATTTCTTCTTTCGCTCATTTACTTTGTGAGTATGTGTCATTGTTTTGCTCATTGTCTCAGCAAATCCTTCTTAATTTAGCTCAACACACAGACTTATATTTACGGAGGCAAAACAGGGCGATACATTACTCTCCAACAATGTGATAATGGTGATAGTGCGGTGCATTGTGCTTGTTTGTAAAGCCGTGGTTCACAGACCCATAATGGACCGGCATTCAATGGTTGACTTCAGTAATGAGTTGGGTAAACAAAATGAGTTTCTGAATCTGCGCAAATGGGGGGGGGGGGGGGGGGGGGGCAGGGGGGACGGCATCGGGGGCCTGTGGTCCTTGACTCTGCAGCTTTAATCAGGCATTGGAAACCAGGAGTGAAGATGTTATGAAAATGTGGTGCCGGCCTTTGTCGGCGTCTGTCATGGCATTGACTTTGCTGACACAATGCTACAATGCATGACGGATCAAAGTAATTAAAGTTCCAATAATTCACCTTCCGCTGTTGCGTGTCAAGTCTGCCAGACCGGCGACTCTCGGGCCTGTCATTGATTTCCTTGCCGCTATCTAAGCGTCATCCTTAAAGACGGCGAGGCTTGGGGGCAGTTTTAATAACGCGCTGATACAATGGCAGCGCTTCACGTTGAACCATTGATGATCACGGACAGACGACGGAGAAGGAGAGACAAGGAGGAGGGCGTTACTCTCCCAATCACCACCCCTCTTGAACGGCTTAATGGGGTCAAATCACAGCGCACTGCTTCACCTTGTTAAACTTTCCAATCCAGGAGAAAACTCGGCTTTACCCACAAATCCGCAGGAGATTCAGGCATCGGTGTATGAGGATTGTGACATCATCGTTCCGTATCGGGCCCAGATTGACGACTCCCTGCATGGCCGTGGCAGCTCCACTTCATCGCTGTGCCGCCCTCCTTTCGGGCTCTCGGCTGTGACAATGTGTCATTGTGGTGTTCAAGCAGGTTCTTGCGGAATAAGGTGCTGATGGAAGTGGGTGCTGGTGTGGCTTTGAGACTTTTTTGAAGGCTTACTTCCTGAGCACATCTCTCCTCCCTTGACGAAAGTTAAATGGTTGAAGTCTTCCTGTTCTAAGACATGATTAGCGTGTCACACATTAAAATGCCACATTAAATAATCCCATCCTTCAGGCTTTACTTCCTCACCAGGTATTAGCTCCAATGGAGAATAATCCTAAGCTATTTGGAAGTGGGGAATCCACAGAAGGATCTTGGCACTCTGCTGTTTGAATTTTCGATCTGCATCGGTCTCACAGCGCAGACGGCGGAAGACGAAGCCGAGCTGCGGCGCTTAGAGCTCACAGTGGTGCCGCCAGGTTCTCTTGCTAATCTCTTTTCTCTGCAGACATACGTGACGGTGATTCTTCGCTGCAAACAACTTGTTTTCTATCACGGTCTGAGGTTGGAAGTTGGTTACTCTTTCAGCTTCAGGTTGATCCTTTCCAGCAACTCCGGAATTCTTAACATCCACCCAGAAGTTGGTGTTTTCATGACTTTTTGTTCTTTTGTTATGAAGGAGGATTATGCAAAACGGACTCAAACGATTTGTATAAAATTTTGTGAACGTGTGGGGCTGAGTGAACAATGAATGAATGCTAATGACAAAATTCAGAAGTGGGTGGAGGTGGGTGTCCGCGAAGGTGTTAGATTTGGTGCTGATCCAGATCAGGGTTGTTCACCTCAACAACTGGGATTCTAGTCATATATGTTATTAAAACGATGGCACCTCACAGAATACCCCTGCCTTTTTTTTTACTTTGTATGTGGCTTCATTGAGGAAATGTCATGATTGCTACAACATAAATTTGTCAGTGAACAACCCCTATCACCGTGTAAAATGACTGTCCCCTTATAATAACTCAACACGCAGTCATTACAACAAAGGTGAGTGTCAACACCTTTACAATATAAATAATAACAACGTTAATATCATTTAGTCTTGAATTTGAATTACAACAGCTGGTGGAGCCGTTCCACTCCTCTTGTTTGCGTGATTTGTATAAAGGCTAAGAAAAGGTGCAAGAGCAGATAAAACAACGGTTTGGTCTCAAACGCGGCAAGTCCTTTATGCACTGTAGAGCACACAGACCACACGGTGCAAGAGGCACAATCAAACACAGAGCACGATGTTGACCGAGAGCGCCGCTAACGCGTTGTCACAATGTCCTGCACGAATCTTTGGGTTTGTTTCTATCCTCGGGTGGAGGTCAGTGCCCTGTGGCTGCCGCTAGCAACCATCGTGCAGATGGGACACACTTGTCATTATCTCCAGTCATGTGACCATGTTTATAGGACATGTTTTTATCATTTCAGACCCTGCACAACAATGGCGCTACAGTGTTGGGGGAACTCCTCTGAATTTTCCCCGCAGCTAAAGATTTCGAACAGAAGTATTCTTTGTTCAGAAATATATTTAGCGCACATAATTAGCCAGCACCGTGCCTGCTGACTAAAAATGCACATCATGCATTCTCTGCATTTGGAATGAATGACATTTACTTTTGATTGGTTTAAAAACAATTAAAATGTTCCAATTCCACTCTCGAAGGTTTGCAAAGGAGATATGGTCATTTGTTAAAATAAAAATAATAATATTTTTTTTCAAAAAGAAGAAGAAGAGGGAAAGGTTCATGACATTTAATTATAAATATTTTAAACTGTTATGATGCCACAAATAAGACAACCAAGCAGACACTGAAATACACAGCTCGGATAGTTGTGCTCCTGATTGTAAATCAAAACTGAAGGAATTCCACAATAGCAGGCTCAATAAAATTCAGCAATAAAGTAAATAATGTCACGCTCCCCATTCATTCATTCATTAGTCATATTCCCCCGCAAAATCGCCAACCTTTCACGCATTTTGCCAGAGCATGTAAACATTTGAGCAGAACTGTCTACTAATACAATCTTTCTCCACTCAGAACCCGAAGGGTATTTAAGACCAACCTCTTCCACAGAAACACAGGATGAGAATGGTCAAAAGATGTAATAAGCACAAGCAAGCAAACCCCAAAATAAAACCGAGAAATTCTAAAACGATTAGCTTGTGCACTATCAGCGTGAACTCCAGTTAAGCGAGCACAACAACGAGCCCTTCATACAAAGGACAATATGGCGGATTCATGTCAGATGATGAGTTAAATGCAGCTGTTGTTCTCCATGTGAATGAAAAATGGTTCTAGGGCCAAAGTGGAGACAGTGAAGGCTTCTTTTGGTTTGGACTGTCCAAAGGCAGCAGTCATGACAGGATGTGAGTCCACCACTCACTAATGCCGCTTCTGTTCTGCCTGGATAATAAACAAACAGAGTTGTAAGTGTGTGGCATCCGAAAGAAACATGACTGCACAGTTCAGTTGAAGCCAGGTGGCAGATGACGCCGGGAGGAGAGCAAATCTGTTTGTTGCATCGGTGAACATTGTCTATCCACTCCGGGCTTGTCGTGATGTGACTCCGGGGCACCGAAAGTGCAGAAAGACTCCATGTGTTCCGTCCGTGTGTCCCTACATGTTTTTCCTGCAGGCTAGTACGCTGGGCTTTGAGAACATTTGTTTATTTTTTATCCAGGAAACAAAGCCCCCCCCCCCACCCCCTTTTCTTCATATGCGACAAAGCAGCAGTGGATTACGCCCAGAAACCATGAGTTATTCAATTTCCACCTGGAGAAGCTTACCGCTCACATTTTGCATATTATGAGCGTATCTGCTCGATTGGATATAATTCACACCTCAACGGAAGCTTACACCTGCTTGAGGGAATTAGGGCTGAGGCCTTTAATAAACGTTTAAACCTGTCAGACAAATGAGATAAGTGCATTCATGACCTGTTCCCCCTGTTCACCGCCTTAATTCCGTCTGAGGGATCCTTACCCATACCTGCGCAAAATAGCGCTCTGCCATGCTCTGATAGGGGCCCTGCGGGCCTGCTAGGCCACCAATTCACCGTCAGAAGCAATTAAAAAATACTTCTGATGAAGGTCGCCAGCCGACGCACACGGTGACAAGACAGACGGTGTTTGAGAGGAGGGAGAGCGTGAGGTAAATGCTTTCCATCATCATCTATTAATGTGTCTACATGGATGGAGAGGGAGGAGGGGGCCCACAGAAAGAAAAAAAGTACAGTAAGCGCTTACTTCCACTGAGAGAATTTCTCCAGGTCAAATGCAAAACGTTACTGACTAATCATCCGTGCCATGCAAACGCCAGCTGCGACCTGTGGTAGGATTATCAGTCTCGTGGACCTCGTACCAAGCTTTTAGCTAAATGAAAAATCTGCTCATAGCCGGAAGGAGACGAGTGCAGATAAGAAGGAAGACTGTTTACTGAGAGCTGGAGGAGGGCAACAATCTTTATAGGAAGCAAAACTAGACAGGAAGCATAGACAAGGCCAATGCATTTACATAATTCATTTATGACCAAAAAACAAACAAACAAACAAACAAAAAACCTCTGGGCTACTTCTAGTCAATGTTGCGTGTACCTTCAGTCCAATGCTTTCCCTTTTCTCGTCATCCATTCCTGATTCTGCAAAGAATGAATCACAGTCGTGCTGGATCTGCAGCCACCATTGGGGATGACGGAATGAAATGAAGTGCTTTTGAGGGAGGCAGAGGTCAACTGCGAGTGTCGTAATCTTGTGAGCTTCACCGCCAAGCAGAAGCTAATAGATCTCTATTAGCACTCTATTACCAACATCTGTAACACTGCAACCATGCGCCAAACATGGCTAACAAGGGCAATGTATTTGGAAGTCACTGGCTGGCTCCCTCCGGACGCCGCCTCTCATTACGAAGCTATCAGGACCGTTCTGTTTGCCCGGACGGCGCAGGGGGGGGGGACTGTGGGGGGTGGTTTGGAGGGAAGATGCAGCGCGCGGCTGAAATAACAATTAAAGGCCTCAGCGGCAGGACTGCCACAAAGCTGCTGGGGAGTTTGGGCTGGTCCCCAGAGGTGCCTGGGGGGCCAGTTGCTCTCGGCCCTCGTCCTGTGATCTGACAGGAGACAATGCCTGAGTTGAAGGTTAGTTTATTATTGTGAGGCCTAATTCACTCTTGACTCTGAGATTTAGAGTCAAGCGTGAGTGGTAAAATGCATGAATGATTTACAAGGCAGGGGATTGGTATAAATATTACTGAGGAATGCCAGTGAAGTCTCCTTGCCTGATTTCTCAAGCTCCACTCCGGTCTTAATCAAATAAACCTCGGAGTTTTAAAGGAGACCAAACCAATTCTGCTTGCAAAATAAAGTGCCTTTCTCCCAACTACTTCAAAGTGATTACTCTGATTACGGCTGAGTGCAGCAGCATTAGACACGCTCTCTGTCAGTGATATTTTCATCTTGACACGGGTCTTTTTGAACCGGGGGATCAGGGTGACAAGACCGCTGATATTAAAAGACATAGCCCGAGGGCGAGAAGATGGGTCCTATCTTTGAAATAAAAGGTTACAATCACTTCCTGTGTTCTGATGGAGCGAGAGAGAGTTTGAGGTGGTGCTCTAAAGACTTGTGCAGTCGGCACAACGCATCCGGGCGAAAAAGAAAAAGAAAAAAAAACAGCTCAACCCTGATGACACTGGTGGCCACGATGCCTTCAGCTATGCACGCAAAACAAGCGGGATTTAGTATAAGTCCATCACAGCCTGACCACATGTAGACTGTCAAACAATGTGGAAATACCCCCAGCGTGATGAATGCTAATCCAATTGGCACCGAAGCCAAACTTGTAAACTAATCTATGTATTAGCCAAGATGGCACCGAGCGCCTAAATGCTCCTCTGGAACCTGGAGCTGTTTGTTCGTCCGCCAGCGATAAGAGCCAGTGAACGCGCCGCGTCACAGAAAGTGGGCTTAGCTTCTATTCTTCTCCGCTGGAATCACTTGAGTCCATTTATCACTCTACCTGTGTCTGAGACCTATTTAAGATTAAGGTCAGTGGGGGAAAGGCTTCCCTCTGCTTGGATAATTTTAAAATTCATAAGTCGAGAAGCTTAGCCTTTCTCAATTCAAGTCTTCATAACAATGAATATTCGAATATTTTATGTAAGAATAGCTGACAGGAGATTTTTTTTTCCTCGCGCTCTATTTTGTCAAGAATAAAAATACACGCGTTTTTGACTGCTGTTGATGGACACAAATCCCACCCAATCACATAACACGCATATTCCAAATTTGCATTCTTTGACTCACATCTTCCAAATTAAAGAAGAAATAAACATTTTCAATATGCAACCAGATTCTTTGTCTCCTACTTTCCTAAAGTCCTCTGTTCCATCATGATCTACTGGGCCGAGTTGCACGACATTCCAGGTTCAACTTGCAGCATTGCAGCAGCTGCCACATCGTCTCTTATAATTCTGGCTGTTTTGTCTTCTTTTAAACGCTTGGATTATTTCAATGCGAGCTCTGAATCTCACAGCAAAGATACAGCGGTGCGCTCTAACAGGCAGCGGCTTCAGAAGTACATGCTGCCAAATGCACAGGAACTTCAAGAACAGTGGAGTGCAGTGCAAGAAATGTTCATGTAAAAAAAAAAAAAAAATACAAAAACAGAGCCTTGCAGTCTTGGTTGCTCGCCACCAGCTGGTGCTCCAGTCAGTTGTAGGTGCCGAACATGTTTTATCTAGGATAAAATGTGGCATTGCTATTGGAGCAGTGTCCAATCCCTCCCCAAATTGATCAATTCTCCCACTGCATCTCAGATGGCAGTGGTTGTGTGGCACAAAGCCTGATTGGCTGGAGATGCAAAGCAGCCCCGGTTCATTTGGTTGCACATTTAAATATAGGTTGACTGAAAGTATTCATGTTTTCGCTCATGTTCTTCACACCTGCAGTCTGCAGGTAAATAATTTTATTTTTTAGGGGGGTTTTTTTCTCCAAATGATCTTTCAGGATGACTGTTTGCACACTAAAGGGTGTTGAGATATTGGGAGGGTGGAGGCGGGGGGAGGCTGCAGTTTGTAGGGGTGTGTGGGGGTCGTTTCCTCAAAAGGAACACACCAATAAATATGCCAAAGCGCTTTCTTCTGAAGGAAGGAAGAAAGGGGAGATTGACATGGGCAACACAATATTCCTGTGTGTAAATGATATTTAGGCTAGTGTGGAGAAACATGCCCCCGAGATAAATTGAATAATGGACTGCCCCCTATTGAAGCTCAATATTGAAAGGACAAATATAGAAATTAATTTCTCTTCACTGGCATTTTTGTCGGGAGGAACAGAGTTTCACAGTTAACTTTTGCACATTTCTTTTTTTTTCCCTTTCCTTTTTTTTTTTTTTGTCACTGACTTTCCCAGAAAATTAATATTGCAGATCGGATAGAATGTCTCTTTTTGATTGTGGGCCAAAAGTTGATGCATATTACACACATCAGTCCTTGCAATACTTCAATAGGAAAGTTCACTTGTAATTTCTCTCCAATTTCATGTTTAATGGTGTCTATTGTCACAGGTTTCAAACAAGGCTGTCCCCTCTGCCGTCCTTAACCGGGGCTCCGCCAACTAATATGTCCGTGTAATGAAAGCCACTTCAATTAACACAATCACTTCATGTTCAAAATGGAAGTGCTCAGTGGCAAATGACAGGCTAATCTCAGCCGTGCTGGATTTTGTTCCCTGCCGCAGGAAAATGGGGAGAAAAGTTCATTTGGGTACAGTAGTTTAACAATACCTCCTCATCACCTTCAAGCCATATTTAAATTCACCATTGAAATACGAACCCTCTTTTTTTTTTTGTCCTTTGTCACCCTGTCTTTCCTGCCTCCATCAAAACGAGGCAACCTAGAAGCGCGGCTAATTAAGTGTGTGAATATCTGGACCCTAATTAACATATTTGTGAGACAGGGAGGGCCGAGCCAGAGCTGCCATGTTTGCTCACAGCTTGAGCTGCGACACTCTGCAAGCAGCTCAGAAGGAAGCACGGAGGCTCCAGGTCTGCAGGCCCCTCCAAACTGGGGGGAAAATGCCAGTAATTGGATGGCCGTATTATTATCCCTTTGTTGGTTGCAATTCCCTGATTAGCATTTTAGAATATTTTAAATTATAATCCAGGAATTAAGGGATTTTACTGTTTCATTCCCTCTCCCCGCCCAATTAGGCCTGCCGATAAACTGGGGTCTGCCCAGGGTTTGCACGTGCAGCCAGGTAAACAGCCGCACACATTTGCATCCAAGTGGAAATATCCAAGCAGCTTTTCTGTTCCTGCTATTCTAGATGCGTTGACACATTTCACCATTTGTCTTTCACAGCTCCCTCAAAACAGATTTGAAAACTGGTACGCATATGTGAAATTTATCAATCAATGTATGCGGCGTGAAAAACTTCAAGGTGAAACCACATTATACTTTGTTACTGATTTTGCCTGTTGGATTACTTACTTTCTATTGTTATTATTGTTATTGTTATCATTACGATTATTATACACAGAGGTGCAGGGTTCGATTCCTGCTCCGGCCTTCCTGTGTCGAGTTTGCATGTTCTCCCTGTAACGGCGTGGGTTTTCTCCGGGTACTCGGGTTTCCTCTCACATTCCAAAAATAGGCATGGGAGGTTAATGGAACACTCTACATTGTCCCTAGGTGTGATTATGAGCGTGAATGGTTGTTCGTCTATGTGTGCTATATTGGTTGGCAACCCGTTCAGGGTGTACCCCATCTACTGCCTAAAGACAGCTGGGATAGGCTCCAGCACTGCTGGGGATAAACAGATTAGAAAATGGGTGTATGGATTATTATTATTATTATTATTATTATTATATGTCAAACCTTAGCTACGCAGAACACTCCAAATGCCTTACCCTCAAATACAATTGCACAAACAAATCTTTTGTTAGTGTGTGTGTGTGTGTGTGTGTGTGTGTGTGTGTGTGTGTGTGTGTGTGTGTGTGTGTGTGTGTGTGTGTGTGTGTGTGTGCGTGTGTGTGTGTGTGTGTATATATAGGGCGGCCCGGTGGTCCAGTGGTTAGCACGTCGACTTCACAGTGCAGAGGTACCGGATTCAATTCCAGCTCCGGCCTCCCTGTGTGGAGTTTGCATATTCTCCCCGGGCCTGCGTGGGTTTTCTCCGGGTACTCCGGTTTCCTCCCACATTCCAAAAACATGTATGGCAGGCTGATTGAACACTCTAAAATTGTCCCTAGGTGTGAATGGGAGTGTGGATGGTTGTTTGTCTCTGTGTGTCCTGCGATTGGCTGGCAACCGATTCAGGGTGTCCCCCGCCTACTGCCCATAGACAGCTGGGATAGGCTCCAGCACCCCCCGCGACCCGAGTGAGGATCAAGCGGTTCGGAAAATGGATGGATGGATGGATGGATGGATGGATGGATATATATATATATATATATATATACAGTATATGCATGTGTGTGTGTATGCGCGTGTATATCTGTGTCCTGTGTTGTGATGTGTTATTTTTCTTATTTTGACTTCAAAATGGCGCCGCGAGAGTGGCTGCCTTTCCAGCAGCTCCTATATTTTGTTGTTCTACTTCTTTCTTTCATTACTTTGCTGCTGTAAATTGGGAATTTCTCCATTGCGAGACTAATAAAGGTTTTCTTAATATATACATATATATACACGCACACACACACACACAAATGGTCAGTTTTATTTTATTTGACAATGTCAATAAAGCCTTAACATCAATTGTGGTATTATTGTGGGTGTAGTTTGCACTGTTGTAAATGGGCACTGCATGAATACCTTTTCGCAAAAAGGAAAAAAAAAGTTTACAAATATATTCGTTCACTGATTATTTGGCGTGCCATTTAACCATGTTGTTGTCATTCCCTTTCACTTAATTGAAAATGGAGATTACAGCTTCACTGCTCTAATAATGGGCCTCGTGGTTGGGGTAAATTTAACCCACTTCCGATTAAGCGAGGATTATTTGTGAGAGTGGGTATATGTTGTAAAAGACAGCCAAACAGGCAAATCAGACACGTTTACTGTATCATGACTTATGAGGAAACTTTTAGAGAAGATCTGGCCTGAGAATACATAGAGGACATATATGAGCCCATTAAAAAAAATCTGGCCATGTTACAATATCGATTCGTTTTTTCGTGATTTACCTTACTCAGTCATGTCCACTGAAACAGCAGGCAATACCACGAAATAGCTTTCTCGAAAGCTCTTAAGACAAACAACAAGGGCACATTTGCGATCAGAAAGTCGTCAAATGCCATATGAGAAAATGTCGTCTTTTCAGAGACAATATTAGCACTCACACACGACTTTGTGGGCGTTTTTTTTGTCATGCTCTCAATGCCACGCGACGTTTGTTCCCCGTGTGTCCTTTTTGTACGAAAAGTTAAAGATGTCACGGGCATAATCTGACAGCAAAGGTTTTAGTTAAAGCAAACGTGTCATATTGGACTTCTATTAGTAGGTCGCCATTGCACTATTGGTGACATGAGAGTCAGTGGCGTGTCACCTTAATTTAAAGTTAAGTACTGTGACAGTTTAATATGCCAGTGAGATGAAAGCCGCAGCTCGTCAAACCATTCTCAAATGGGCGATAAATAGGGCTTATTGTTTCAGCAATCATGAGGAACTGTCTATCTAATGTGCCTTTATTCCAACACACAACAGCAGCCAAAACCCCCATCGTCTGCCACCTTCTTTCTCTCTTATGGAGATTTGATGTTCAAGCTTGAGCGGCACTACCTAGAGGTTGAAGATTATGCTTTGAACATAGACTGAGCGCCTGTCAGCCAAGGGTTGGACAGAGCTATGCTGTGCCAAAGAGGGAAGCGCGGCTAAGGGAAGTGAATGGAGGGGGGCTGTTGAGGGTCGAGTCTGAAACCATGAGACAAATCAGAATGCTGCTTCTAAATTTCTTGCCTCCTCTTTCTATTTTTGCAATCCACAAGCCCGAATCAGCGTACTGAAAACAAAGACTGTTTTTATTTTTTGTTTTCACATGTATCCGTGTCATTATTTGGCCTCTTGGCCTGGACATTTTTAGAAAATCTTGTGAGGTCCCACTTCTTCTGACTGCGACCACTGAACCATCCTCACATTCCTCACATCTCCTAATTCCACCGGTGCCAACAGACAGCTACGGCTTCTGGAACACATGGGTGTCCTCTGACACATAATTAGCAGTCGAGGTGGTGGGAGGGACACAGGTTGCTTGCTCAACAGAAACCCATTAAAAATAAAATGCACTCCTGTGTCTGCTGGCTACAGGTGGGCAATTTTTGGCGGCTGCACAAAAAGGTGTCGAGAGGATGCTGTTGTTGAGATAAGGACTATTAGACCAGTGTAGGGTGGTCGTGTTGGGCATCCGTTTGTTTTCCCAATGATCACCCCCCCGACCCCCCTGCCCCATTCTATCCTTTACATGAGGTGGAGGAAAAACGAGGTGCCGTGAAGCTTGAAAGCGTGCCTGACATCTGAAGTCTTCTGATAGCTCCCCGCCATGCTGGGGAAAAAAAAATTAACTCTGACATGCGGATCGTGCCTCAGGAGCTTAATTACATCAAAGAGAAAAGGATCCTTGTTAAATTCCACCCAAACAAAAAAAAAAAAAGAAAGAAATAAAATGATCAGAACTTTTCAAGGCTTTGTTTGACATTGAGAAGACATGACTCGAGTGTGTGAATCAAAAGTGTGCAGCGCGAGGAAGTTTGTCATGCGGAGAGGCTCGGAGGAAGGAGAGCGGGGATTATCCAAAGACGAAGAGCTGTTCGAGGGTGACACGTCACGATGCAGCTATGAGTTTGAATAACACGGCCCAGTGTCCAGACAAGACGCTGCACTGGCTCCTCAGTGGCTACAAAAGAAGGTAAGACCCTCCCCTCCCATCTCCCCCTCAGCCATCCTATTGACAGGGATGACAATAGTCCCTCGACACACCATTATTCTTGACCGTCAAGCCGACATCAAACGGGCGGGGAGCTGTCCCTGTCAAGGCAGAGAGAGCGGCCGCAACATGAGTACAGAATAGCGAGAGAGGAGCTTGTTACAAACGTTGCTCTCCACCTTGCTTATTGGGCCAGTACACAAGCCTCCGGGGAGCATTCCTCCAAAGAAAGAGCAGAAACAGGATCGAGAATCAAGACACGAATTGTGTGACTTCTTCAATGGGGAGGGCAATACTCTGCATGTTTAAACAGATCTTGACTTTACAGTTTACTATCCAAAAGCCAAAATATTGGACTCTCTCGTTATCTCACCATCCCATTGAAACTCAAAGGGTTACATTCCATTCCTCCATTAGGACGTACGCACATAACAGTTGTCACATTCAAGGCGCGGGGCCAGATCTGGCACACCACATCATGGAAAAGGCTCGCTACATCAAAAGTGTGGAAGTTACACTGAAACTACCTGGGAGTCCGAAGATCACTCTCTTACTGTTGGTGGGTAGAACTGTAAGAGGGTGATTAAACATCTTCTCTGCAATCCATAGGATCTCATCTTTAATACATCAGTAGCTTATTACTAAACAGGTGTTCTTATTTTAAAGGGAGACTTGCCAGGAGATACGCCTCACTTTCAAAGGACCAAAATGAGCAAAACGGCCCATGCTTAACTGGCGCGCCCATGCCGTACAATATTACGCAGCCCTGCTCCAATCAAAAAGGTCTTACTGGCTCCAGGCAGCCACTTCAGAGCCGTAACCAATCACCTTTCCAAATATTTGCACTGGTTCCGAAAGCAAGGAGTGGAGGCGAGATGAGAGGCTTATATAAGCATGGTGATGTGTGTTCTGGAGACATTCAAACCGCTGGCCTCAGGCTACTGTAGCATGAAGACGAGGAATAAAAACATGAAATCATTTGCTTTAATTTGCTGTATAAATTCTCTTGTAGCTTCAATTGAGCCAAATGTGTACATTTGTTTTGTGAGCTATATTTTATTCATTTGTTCTGGCAACAGAGATGACACATGAACACCTTGACAAGTCAAGAACGGAGGAATTGAGGAGTTTTTTTCACTCATTTCAAAAGATCAAAGGTTTAAACATCAACCGTGCAACCAGGTCAGGTGAAAGCCTTGCTAATTTGAGCTCATTCACACGCTACTATGCCATGAGAGACCAGCAGAGGTGCAGCAGGAAATCATCCAATTTCACTTAATTTATCTGAAAATTATTTTTTAATTACAAATATATCTTTCCTCATCTATCCAGGCCAGTGACATGTAATGACAGGCTGAACAATAAAATGGTCTTCCAATTGATGGCAGAAGGTGCAGTTATCCTGCGTATCCACCTGTTGCCAATCACACAACACAATAAGTGAAGGCTTCCTGTGAAAATATCAGCTCTTTGCTCGATTAAACAGGCCTGTATTTGACACTGGGTTAAGTATTTGCGAGCAAGGTGAGACAAAAATCAGCATTTCAGTGTTCTTACTTTTTGTGACATTCTTGTTGCGAAAGACGGTGTCAATACAAACAACATATACTGTCTGAGAGTTAGTCGTGGTCGCAAGGCAGGGAGAGTTCACACTTTCTGAATCTAATCAGGACAAAACACCACAGCGCATCATGTGACCATAATAATAATAATAGTTCCCTTAACCTTTGAACTAAACGTGTCAACACGGACGTCAGTTCAGGCTCCGTTTTCCACGCCGAGGCCTCTGTCATGGCACGGCCGATCACGATCAGTAGCCACATCAACTACTGGCCTGGAGGGTGAACATATGCTTCACCAGACCTCCCCCTCGCCCCCCTCATGCCTCACCCCCCAACATCCCCTGCTCCCCGCTGGCTGTGGCCTTCATCCCTGTGTGGATGAGGGCGCAGCTTGTCATTTTGTCATTGTTGCGCTCTCTTGGGGGGTTTAAGAAGTCCAGAAATCTTCCACCTTTCAGTCAAAACATTATCTGATCTTCCCATCAGAAGAAAAGGTGAAACCCGGTGGCACTTCATCATCAAGCCTAAAGTTACACTTTGGTGTCCTTGACACTTCAGTTTCTCCACCTTCAAAAGTATCAACGTGGTCCAATGAGTCTAACTTTTAACACCAAGTTCCATTGCCACCAAAAATAACAATAAACTCTCTGATGACAGAAATCATGACCAGCATTAAACTACAGTAGCGTAATGGGTGGCCAAGTGTGTATCAAAAACAAGGGTGTGGTTTGATTTCTTGAAAGTATGTGTCAATTTTGATAGGTTTTGAAAATTAATGCTGCACACACAGGGAAAACACTTAAATTAAATACAAATTCAATAAAAATGTATTGCACATAAAAAGTGACTACAGTGAAACTCCTCTAGAACGAAACCTACATGGGCGAAATTACCCCCTAATGTGAAAAAATCTTCATGCATTAACACCATTCCAATTCTACTGCCCCCCATACGACGAAAAACCCCCTGTTGCGTTAAACGAAATCATTTTCTCTGCTCCAGCCTCGCGAAGACATTCACTACAACGAAGTCTAATCCAACAGCGACCTCTACTGCTTCGTTCGGAAACGCAACCACAACATTGGTTTACATATTGAACAATGTTTATTTCGGTCACAGCTGCGAGTTTCCTGAACGCAACATACTCATAGCTGCTCTGCCATTGGCTTACCGAGCATCATCCTGGCCTCCGATTGGCCAAGAGGGACCTCACTGTCTATGTGTGTAGATACTGAAGCTAGATCCATAGAAGGTAGAGTGGAATGCATCCGATTAGCTGCACAGAGTAAATTGCTTATGGCTCGACGAACATTCAAAGAAACGAACGTTTTCCTCGAAAATGCTTTACTTGTTATCATGCTAAAAACCTTACACTAACTGGAGCGCTAATGAGAAAGAAGCGCTCCAGTTAGCGTAAGGTTTTTAGCCTTCGAGAGCTAACTATGGCCATGGAGGACTACGAAGCATCCCGTGGCTGGCTTAAAAGTTCATTGCATGTCATCAGCTGAGCAACGCTGTCTTGGGTGGCAATCGAGGGGAAGTCGAGTTAGAGACAGTGAGAGGGTGGAAAGAAAAGCCACCGGGTCCAAGAAGTATTTGTTATTGTTAGATTCAGACGAGCATGGACGTTGCATTGCTAAAATGGCTACAAAACGGACCTTTGGATGTCAAGCAGCTAAGACAAGAAGAGCTCTGATGCTGGAAGAGAGGGTAAAAGTTATCAAAATGAAAGACGGAGCAAGCAAAATAAAATACATTATCCAAGAAATTGATGTCAGTGAAAGTGAATGCTGATCGTAAATTTCGCAATTTCTTTCCCTTTTTTTCTTTCTACACTGACAATATGAAGTGTCAAATAAGTGCGTGCTCATACTTATGCACTATTGGAAGAAAAATAGAGTACACATACGTTTGTGTGCGTGTATGTGTGTGTGTGTGTGTGTGTGTGTGTGTGCTTACATCTGAGATCAAATTTGCTACAGTGAAAAACCCCCTGTTGTGAAAAATGTCTTGCTGCAAACATGATTTCGTTGTAGAGGAGTTTCACTGTACTAACTGTGTTTGGTCAGCCGTGTGTATGGCAATGTTTCCATGCCGCCAGTTGGATGAAGTGAAGACAACGAAAGTCTTCATACACGCTCACTTTTTCCCCAGATTCTCAGCTCCACTTCTACAAGTGGAAGCTGCTTGCCTCATTCAACCACCTAGCAAAACAATACTTTGCACTAGTTCTGCATTAGAAGAACGGGCTGAACTGTTACTCATTTTCATGAGACATGACTGCAAAATACTGGGATGATTCAATAATGTGTAAAGAGTCCTTTAAAATCCTCACGCATAGGCCTTATAGTTACACCCTGTACTTGCAGCAAGACACCATACAGAAAGCTGCAAAGCACACCCAGAAACGTCGCCGGCTTCTCTGGACCCGAGCTCACCTACACTGGACAAATGCTCTGTGGTCAGACGAGTCCACATTTGAAATTGTGGACTCGGGACAAAGAGGAAAGAAAAGAACCATCTGTTTAGGACGCAAAGTTCAAAAGCAGGCATCCGTGATATATGGGGCTGTATTAGTGCCAAGGGCATGGGTCAAAAGCAGGCATCTGTGAAGGCACCGTTAATGCTGATAGGGAAATGCAGGTTTTGGAGAGAAATATGCTGCCATCCGAGCAACGTGTTTTTCATGGACGCCCCTGCTTATTACAGCAAGACAATATCAAACCTCATTCTGCACGTGTTACAACATGCTAAAAACCACAGTTGGAACAGTAAATATCTTGACTTTGTCGTGTGGCGTGTAAAATTAAACATAGGTTGAGCAGGATTTGTAAATCTTTCTATTCTGCTTTGTATGGTTAACTCAATATCCCAACTTCACTGGAGTTAGGTTTGTGGATGGAGAGAGAGTTAACTTTCACCAGATCAAGTTGTAATTTGGTGTCCCTGTTATATGTGCTTTTACCTTTTGTTCCCATTGTCGTCGACATCCTGGAATTGAATGACACATCGGCTGCTTTTTGCTAATCGAATCTGCGAGAAGTCTTTCAACGACTTGGTAGGGAAGCCTCGATTGAGGTATTTGCTTTTAGTGTGCATTCTTGTTGCCGTTTGAGTTGACAGGGTTGTTTATTGGGAAGTTGTGCATTTAAAAAAATGTTTGCTAGTGCATGTAAAAGAGTGATCTAGGAGTTACCTCCTATATAAGCATGTTTTTAATTGGGTGGGAAATGGAACAAGGGTGTCAAGAAGTTTGATGCAGGATCAGCGTCATTTGGCGACCTTCTCCTTTGAAATCCAATAAAAACAAGTAGCTGCAGGCAAATGGACCAGATCTGATTGTTTACTCTCAGAGGTCACACACTATAGTGCATCATCCCCAGACAGCCACAAGCAAATCATATTTTTCCTTCCTGTACATGTTTGAAACGTTCTTTTTTGTTTACCCTTCAGCAGCTCCGACCCAAAAGTGCAACGTCTTGCAATTACTGGTGAACTTTTTAAAGTATTCATAATTGGATTGGGCACAGAATAAAGGTTTTTTTTTTCCTTTTGGGGGAGGGGGGTGATATTCATGGCTTGTGAAGAAACATTTGGCAGCCAACGGTCATTAAGAGGAGTCCCGCCAAGTGAAAAGTTGCACACTTTACCAGAATACACGCAAAATCAAGACATAAATACTCAGAGGGGAAATGCTGCATGCTCGCCTGAACTAACTCCAGCTCTCTATCATAATTTCATTAATTGCCCCGGCAGTCTATGATATGCAGCAACCATGAAGGCAGCAAACTTACTGGGGCCAAATGTACAAGAAAATATATTTTGTTTTGCAGAAATCCTGTCATATCATATCTGTTCACGGAGTTAAAATCAAATACAACCAGAAGCGAAATGCCACTGCTGTATGTCAACGAGTGTGTCTTGAACCGAAATGAATCCAACCTTATTTATTTCTAAAAATGTTTTGATGTATTCACTTCAAAGCGGTAGCGTGCGCGGCATTGTTTGTCCAGCACGATCGGTGCAGGGTGGCTGGCATGCATCCACTCACAGGCTGTTGAGAATATAAGAAGAAAAGTTTGCGTCAGAAGCGAAGGCCGACGCTGGCTCCAATTTGCTTTGTTACCTGCCACTGCCATCCGACGGTGAGCCACTGGGGGCCATATCAGGGCCATCTTGGCCCCCACGGAGCTCTTCGTGCCACGGCCTTTAAAGTCGTGCACTGCCATGTGCGCCGCCTTGATGTTTGCCTTCTACCCTACATGCAAAGCTATCATTATCTGTGCCTCCTGACAATCGGCAGGCCCCGTCTTTGTTACATCTGCGGCTCGTTGCCGTGGGCTATGACATGACTGCACGGTTGATCTCGCCTGCTTTACATATCGCACCCGCATCTCTTTTCCTCGCCCAGATTGTGAGTCGAATTTGAGCACGACTGACTTGACAACTTCGAGAACGTTGCACCTCGACACTTACGTGGAACCTGAGGCTGACGAACGATTTGCACGTTTGCGTTGAGGCTTGCTACAGCATTCCCAAAGGCGCGAAGGGCTCAAGGAACAATCAATTGCATCACCGGGATCAACAAATAAGAAAAGGCATTTTTTGAAGCAAACTCGGAAAACAGAGACCACAAAAAAGGCATCCAGTCATTGAAACTCTGCAAATGATTTTTCACGACCGATACCAATTTACTGTAAAATGTTCCAATCTATCAATAAAGAACAAATCTTTTTCCAGCATTCTCACATTCATATTTCAGTCCAAAGTGGAAAGCTTTTAATTAGCTCAGTCAACGGTGTGCCAAAACTCTCCTGACCTTCACTCTGCCTGACGTCTGCTTTGGACTTGTGTAGCTCAGAGCTCCTCCCCAACACGTGAAAGTTTAAAACACTTCTGTGCAAATACTGATTGACTACTAAATCCGGGTTGTTATCATTTCCCATTCCCAAAAATGATTGCAGAAGAAAATGTTGAAGCACAACATGAAGCTGCCGGTCCAAAGCCGCAGCCAGACAAAGAGCGTGCCCGATGGAAAACAACATGCGGCGCTCATTAACTTGCATTGTATTACCACGGAACGGCAGTGAAGGCGAGCTGACACCAGAGGCCCTCTAACACTTGGGCCCGATGTCTATTTCACAACTCCAACCCAAGAAATGAATAATGGATGCGTTCTATCCGTTTTAATTTAGCGCTAATTAGGTCAAGAAAGTTTGGGGAGAGAAAGGTGCGGTCCAGGCCACGTGGTCGGGTCTCTCAGCAGGCAGCCACTTTCATGTGGAGAGCAAAAGTGGAGTGGCGAACAGAGCAGGCCCAGGCCAATGCCAGCAGCAGCAGCAGCGGCGGCAACAGCAGCAGCAGCAGCAGCAGTGTGGGGATGAAGGGCCAAGGCTGGAAACAAAGATAATGAACCCAAGAAGTGTCAGCCTCAGTCATCCACTGAAACAGCCACCACCAAGGGGATTTCAACTGTGGGCCATCACCGGGCGCAAAAAAAAAAACCCTGAAAAGAGAGCTGTCAGTCTGTTTGTTCAGAATGTGGCCGCTGAGAAATAATTATTCGATTTAATTACAATTGCAGAAGAGAAATGCAGCAGTCTGGCTCTGATGGCCCCTGTCTGCAGACCGGGGACAAACAATGCTGTCCGCAATGCACTGAAGCAACGTTATCGTGCTTTGCACACTGCGAAAGCAAAGACGACGTGACTTTGATCACGCACAAAGTGCACTTTGGCTAACTTAGGTGGCTCGAGCTGAAACTGTCTGGCAGGAGCAGTTGGGGAGAGCTGGGGAGGGGAGCGGACAGATGAAGGTGACAGCTTTGGAGGTTAACCTCGATTTCAAGTCCCAACAGGGCTGGAAAATCCCGCCAGGGTAGATATCACTCTGATCTTTCACATCTAGCTCCAAGACATGGTACCAGACGGTGCCAATAATATCTCCGTGACAGAACTAAAGCATACTTCAAAAGGCCACCACATGCACATCACATTTTTTGCCCCGCAGAACAATTGGCTGCACAAAGTACACGAGTGAGTCGCATACGTTTGACTAGCGCGATTTTCTCGACAGACAACATAGAATGACAACCTGCTTAATTCCGGTTCCATCGTACTCCCTGACGTTCTTCACTTTGACTGAAACCGTGGGAATCGACGAGCCACGTGTTGTGCAGTGACACTTGAACTCAATGTGGTCTAGGATGCAAGGTGGGGAAGTTGAGGAGCAAAGCGGTTCGAGAAATTGGCTGGAGGTCGGCGGGATGTGATCTCCTGCTCGGAGCGGTGTCAGTCAGTGCCTGGGAAACCTCGTGTTTGTTTACTCTTGCACTAAAATGGACGGAAACCGAGGCGGTAAGCATTACATGCGGCAAAGAGTAGATAGTATTCAAGAACTCACGACAATCACTGATGTTTTCTGATAAAACCTGATTTGGACTTTTCTCTAAAGTTGTTGAAGGGTTTGAAGAAAACCCCTCAATATTCCTTGATATACAAAGTGTTGATACACATCTGCCCTTTTCTACCAAGTCAAATAAACCTATTGTGAATTAATACAAACACGTCGAGCGGACGTTTACCTCTTCTGGAGCACTTCTGAATGAATGAATTGAACTGCAGATCGATTGTGCATCAGGAAATAAGCAGGAAAAGTTTTGTGAGCGCTGCGGCACGAAAACAGGATTCACCATTTGCCTTTTTTGGAGTTATTCAGGCCCAAACCTGGTCACGGGATTTTCATTTCAGACCTTTCCTCATCCTCAGCGAGGAGAAAAAGTCAAGATATAATCCTTTTCCCCGGAGAAATTGCCTGCAGGAATCAAATTATTCTATGACCCGGCTCGACTGTATTCAGGGCTTCTTACCTCCGCAATTTAACTGCTGTTCTTTTTTTTCTCAGACGCAACTTCTTGCCATGCATGAATCGCAGGTTACGCGCATTCCTTTTCAATGGCCACGCACCCCAGCGACAGAAATATAATTATGTTTTACAAGTCGACTCTTATCTTCGGCCTCCCTTTCGTTCCCCCGCTGACTGGCTGCGTGTTTCGAGGGCTTTTCAGAAGCACTTCATGCGGCACAGGTTGACAATCCGCCGTGTAAATGAACCATTGCATCGTTCAAAAGGTTTCCATAGCAGGCCGCTAAACTTAAACAGGCATCGACGTAGCCTCCGTTCAAAAGATGCAAGTGCGGACAAAAAAAAGGCACACGTTCCAAAATTACGAAAAGCTGCCCGCATTCCGATGCAAAATATGGCTTCAAATAAGTGAGAACAGGAGAATCTCCAAGCAAATTCAATCCAATTTGCCCGGAGTTCCGAAACGGAAGCTGCCATTCCCCAAATATGAGCCAAATTGCCGCGGAGGACTACGTGTCGTTCATGCTTGGACGCTCGCTCCCCAAACGCTCCAGTCCAGCTCGCTGTGATCGTCCCAGGTGTAAATTTCACGTGGGGCCTTGCGTCGAGCTCAATGACCTAAGATTGAAATTTCAGACGGTGAATGCTTTGAGTGAGACGACTGCAGACAGTATGCGACGTGCAGGACGGCGCTTCGGGGTTGACATGCGTCCCAGCAATGCCAATTCATCACCTCAGCTTTATTCATCCAATCTGACTGAAAGCGCACACAGCAGAGATGCGGCTGTGACGTGAAGACAGAAAAACAACAAGAGTGCAATTTCCACTGAGCAGAATGCCCTTCGTTCCAAAATTTGAACAAACGGTCGAGCCGCAATCAGGCCAATTAAGCAGTTTAAATTGCGAGAGCGCAGGTGGCTTCAGGTAAACACGACTGTGATCTCGCCACTGAGCTTTAGCTAATCAGCGTCCATTGTACCTTTTCATTAGCTACCTTTGTTCAGCGGGCCCTTTAATGATGCAGCTTTCAAGGCGGCTTGTGAATAAAATAATAATAAAATCCCCCTCCAACGAATCTCAGTGTGAAGAGGCGAGGGAGAAAGGGAGGTTGAATGTAGAAACGCTCCCCGCGAAATAAAACAAACACTCTTTGTGAGAGAAAATACCTGCCAGGCTGCCAGGCTGCCGCCACGGTTCGTTCCCGTGGGTCCCTGGGGAGACGCTCTCCCGGGTTCCTAAAACATTACAGCAGAAGAAGAAATAAAGACGGAGGAAGCTCAAAGCGCTCCATAAATGATCCCGCCGCTCTTACATAAGATGTTGAAATGGCTGCACGACAAGGTGTGGTGAATGTCACGGACCTGAGAGCATTTGGATAATCAACAGTTGACTTTAAATTCTTTCTTAATCATGTTTACTTATAAACCACACGCAAACAAATGACAGATTTTACAGTGCACCTTATTTTGGACGTTCACACCGCAATGGAATTAGGAACCTTTTATTTCACACATTGAAAGAAAGAGAAAATCTGAAAAAGATTGTTTGTTTCTCTATTTATGAAATAATGAAAAAAAAACAGCATCCATTAGTCATTCAATATTCATTTCAAGTTTTCATCCATGTGCTCATATAACCTTCCTATTTTTCATTTTTCATTATGATTAGAAATTAAGCCTCCTGAACAGTTATTATCCAAGTACAGTATAAATATTAGATTATCCAAAATCTGGCTTTGGTTTTCATCATGGAAACTTTATCTGAAAATGATGGAATTGGAAGTATTAGTGGAGGAGGCAAAGGAACTGTTGATATTTCGCCACAACATTTATTAGGACCCCTTTTGAATCACACAACATTCAAAGACTGGGTATGATTACACTTACAGGAGAAAAAGTCCATGTCTAAGGGGGGAAATAGTTGATGGTGGGTGCAGTCCACTGCTCCGATCATTTTTGGAGAGGCCAGCAACTGCATAAAAATTTTAAATACAAGCCCATTTATCATTGCCGTTATGGCATGACTCCTTCTTGTGACTGGCAAGTCACAAAAAAACTCACATTGCTGCATGGATGATAGGTCTCCATCCATTTTGGTTTCAAGTATTTCGAAAGTATTTACTCAAGCGGACAAGATCTTTTCTCTCCATGGACTCATGGTTTTGCCTGATTCTTGTCACACTCATTGCAGTCGGTGATGCACAGCTGCGCCACTTTGTACCTGACTTTCACATGCGTTCTGTGAAGACACAAAATCAGCCGCTGCGATTCATCTCAGAATTGGGAAAAGAAAAAAAAAAATCACACTGTGCATCGACTCTTCCTAGTATTTTGCATACCGGAGTACAAACAGCAATTTCGCCCGTTTGGATGCACCCTGCTAGCAGATCAACTTTAACATATGTTTGTGCATGGAATCAAGTTTGTTGCATGTTTTTGTGCATGCAGACTTTCAGTAAATCATGCCTGTGGTCTTCAATTGTTCTTCAATAATTGATCAAGTCAGAAACCGAATTCCAAGTATTTCCCTGGCAAGGGTGAAAATGGATTGAGATGTTACATAAACCGCAATAGAACGGAGAGCCAATTAAAACAAACTGCTGGAATATGATTTGCTAATTTAATCATCGGGATTAAATAAACCCTACCCACTGAGGTTTGCCCGAACCAATGAGCTGCTTCCTGCTGTTTAAAAGTGTGTCTGCTTGCTTGTTGGCTCTTCCCGCAGAGACCAGAGGACAACATCGGAGTGGGTGTGAATTATAGGAATAATGCCGGAACACAAACTTGGAAGGGGCCTCGCTTTCCCACTCCTCCTTGCTCCACCACCTTGAGGAAGCGGCTTATCTTATTTGCCACCGATTTTAAAAGAAGTGTCTGGATTAACATAAGCACCTCAACCATTGTGCTCGCGCTCCAAATAAATTTATCAGCGCGAGCTCTCGCCGAGACAGCTACAATTGTCATTTTATCAGGTGAGCAAATATCTCCCACAACCTCTTGCTATCACATGAAATGTGCTTTTCTTAGCACTTTATATTTAGCGGGGCATCACTTCATTCTGTCACATGTGCAATTTATTAGTTGTATGTGACCAAGCTCAGAACTCGATTTACTTGCTTATCAAACCAATTTTTGTTTTGAAATAAAGCCCCCAAGAACACCGCCAGTTGTTTGTTACGTGTTTTTAAAAAATTGTACTATTATCATACACTTATACTTATTCACAACAACAACACTGTCCAAAACACAACTTTGATTTTTTTGGGCCAAATAAATTGGGAAAACTTTCAAAAACAAAATACTGACATTTGGAGAAAAGTTCGCGCAGTTAGCGCAACAAAGGAAGCAAGTTGTTTTTACGTGGATCTTTAAATTGGGGTTCAATAAAAGCGACAACCATTCAGTAAACTTATTTCTGAAATGCAGGAGAGCCAATTTTTACAACAGCAAGTCTTTAACCATATTGTTGAATTGCCAATTCAAAATGTTATGTAAGTTTGTTGACCTTAAAATTTTGAGGTCACTGAGTGTTTTTTGTTGTTTCTGTTATGTTTTTTTTACATTGAACTGTATATCATGTTATACGTTTTCCCTTGAAGGGACGTGACCTGCTGCAGCTGTTTCTAAGTAGCGCTGGACGTGACGTTCGATTTCTGCAATTTGGTACAACCAAACTAACGGGCACCACCAATTTCAGGATTATACATGGAGTTTTTGTGTTTCCGTGATAGCTAATGGGGATTCCACACAAACCCCCGCCCCCACCCCACCATGTCCCCTCCTTCCCCTTTGGCATCCCAAGTCCATAGGAAGCAGAACAGGAAATGCTATAATAGCTGCAGATTGCAAGGAGTGCGTCTCCCGTGCCCAGCTGCTCCTCATATGACCTCTGAGAGCAGGAAGGGGAGGAGCTGGTGCACTGGGCATTGCTGTGCTTCAAAATATCCATTGTCTCCTTCACATTGGGCAGAAGAGGGCTGCACAAATGATAACAACATCTATTTAGCCCCAAAAACAGGGACAGAAAACTACGGTTTTGCTACAGAATAGATTTAAGTTAAACAGTCATTTCCATAGGTGATGACACCTTTATTTCTTACGTAGGCATGTAAACGTGTTGTCCAGGAGAAGGGTTCAAGTAAAAATTGTCCATATTTAAAGGAAAAGTGTGCTAAAAAATATACGGTGTTTGCATGTGAGAAATGGAGACAGTGTGTGTTTTTCGAAGAATTTCTCCACTAATTAGGCGCGCTGTTTGCCAGCTCATCCAAATTTTTTCTAGACTGGGGCAAACGGAGAGAAACCTCTGAGCCAAAGTATAATATGGAAGTTTTGTGCCCCCCTCCCTCCTTCTCCATCTGTTACATTTGTGCACAGAAGCTTAATTGGAGCTAAACCTTGTCATAGCCTCCTTCAGTGAACATGAACAGTCTAAAACGTGGGAATGGGTGATTTAAAAAAAAAAACTTTTTTGTGCTTTTTATTGAATGGCAAAATATACTAAAACCCTCAGAGTATTTCTTTAATATTTTTTAAAGTGTCAATAATGACAATATTAATAAAAAATAACTTTGAGCAGTACAACCGCTAATGATTATACATTTCTTTCAACATTTTATTTTAGTGGTCAATGATTTGGATGAAAATAAAATTTAGCAAGTAACCTTAGCTGGGAGTCGTCAAACTGCGGCTTTGCGGCTCAACTTTAATGTCAGCGCTATCTTGTAAATGCCTCTCAGCCAACGTGGACGTTAATAAACACACACTCCGTTTGTGCGAGGGCTGGAAAACAAATTGTAAAAACGTTTGTTTGGGTTTGTTTTACTCGAAGCACTCAGTAATGCATTTTGTTTTGTTCCGAGCGACTCTCCGCTGTCAGCGTTTGACGAGAATTTGTCCTCCTGGGGTTCGGCAACACTTAGACACTCGCCGTGATAGCTGTGCATTAATGTCACTCACTGCTGACTGCACGCGCACGGGCGCACAAACGCGTGTGCACGCGCGCACGCACACACACCGACGCTCCTTAGGTCACAGCTTTAGTCACAGGAACAAATATTTGTTCATTAAAGTACACTTGTATACTATTCTTCTTGCATTTTGCAGGACGTCGTGGGCATTCTAATCTTGAGGTCCATTTCCATAACATATATTAGTCCGTTGTGTTGACGGTCACGTAAGTACTCAAGCTCATCCTGCTGCCTTTTCATATTTATGTTGGCAGTGATTTAAGATGGACTGATTGTGGGGATTTAATTACGGGGGACACAATGGGCCACACAATTCAGTTTTCTTCCCTCACCGTCTTGCGAGGCGCTGACATGCCGCACACTCGGCTGCACACTGCCGAGGAATGTTTTACACTCCAAATGAGCTGTGCTTGCAGAAGAATTTAATTTGATCTGCCGCCGTAATTGTGCTCTCAAAAAAAAAAAGAGCGAGGGTGGAAGAAGGAAAGAAAAAGAGGAGAGGTGGTGGTGGTGGAGGGGTCGCGGTGCATGCAACTTAAAAATGTAATATGCACAAAAAGTAAATTAACTCGAGAGGAGAGGCCCTTGTGATGCGTTGACACTTGCACTGGGCCATCTCCCAAGGAGCCGAGGATGATGGGGAAGGCAGGGGGGGGGGGGGGGGGGGGGGGGTGATACATGGACGGGAGAGAGTGGGGGTAGGGGGACCGGGGGTTGGGGGGTATGATAAAACACCACAAAGAAAAGTGTTATGAATTTTATTAATGACTTGCAAGACAGTATGCAAAACATCAAAGGTCCACGGGAAAGATTAATGACCCTGCGTGCGACTGTTTAATTACACCCAGCTAATTAGATTCTTGACCACATTTTTAATATCTGCATTCATACACGACGCCTAATTGAGATTCCACCATATTTATCAATATATATATATATATATATATATATATATAAAGAAAAAATACAAACCTTGGTGGTGATTTTCTTGTTCAGCTTGTCCTCATTTAAGGAACAATTAGGGCTTAGTCAGGTTTTGAGTGTCTTCCACGTTTAAAAAAAAAAAATGCGGAGCTGTGAAGGATACTTTATTTACTCACTAAAGAGGCTTTTGTCTTATCCAAGTGATCTTTGTTTCTAATGAACTTGCTAATAGACTTATAGAGAGCTCTGTCAACTCTCCTTGTCGTGCCGTAATTCTCTTATCTGGACCTGAGCTGAGGAGAGAAGCGCTCTCAGAGGAGCCGCTCTCCATCGACGGCTCTTTTCTCCAACATTTTCCTCTGCTGGATAATCCTGCCGCTATTTACCAGGACACACACACACACACGCACACACGCAACCACCGAAATGAGCGCCTTTGAACTCGCAGCACTGTATCTCCGATATCTATTCGGTTATGTTCAAGTCTCAGTGTTGTGTGACCCCGTTGTTGTTGTTACCGCCGCTGCAATAATTGCGGTAGGATTATTCTTCCTCTGGGTCGTATCGCGGCAAACAACTTTCACCGGTGTCAGTTTCCTAACATACAATTTGAAGCGCTCCATCTCCCGTGTCCGTCTTGCAGTTCTTCCGAGAAACAAGCGAGAGTTGGCAGAAGTCATCAGACCTTGAATAGCACCATCTGCTGTGAAAACTCAAGTACTGTACCATCGCGCGTCAAAACAACACGCACGGCACGGGGGCCATCAGCCCTGTGTGTGAAGCTTTGATTTGAATGGATTAGCGATGAGGATAAAAGGACCCCATTGTTCCTCCGGTCCAATTTGTCCCCCCTTTCCTTCTCTTTTCTGGACTTTTTCATGTAAACATTGAGCGGTCGCTACGTCCCCTCTGTCTCCTCTCCATTTCTCTCCATTTGACTCTCTGTCTCCCTTGAAAAGAGTGAGATCTAAATAGGACTGGATCACCTCCCTAGCTGGTGTTTCATTAGAGGCAATTAGAAAGCCGACGCCGCAACGTCCCATAAGGCTCAGCAAGAGGCAGGAAAGACGTAGCCCGCATTAACGGGTTGAGATGAAGTATGTATGACAACACTTTCATCAGCGCACAACGGATACTCACCAAGTGTCAGAGGTACCATTCTGACAATTATGACAATTAACACTGTCAAAATAAAGCCATTAGCTTAGCGAGAGGGCGAAGCAATACACTTAATTACAGGTCTTTCCCGTTCAAATGGATTCCCTCCAGACCCCGTGCACACCGGAATGGGAAAATGCAATAAGATCGTTTTGAACTCAGGACGAGGGTAAAGGAATGACATCTGCTCTGGTCTGAACACTGGCCTCGGGTCACTGTGTGCTTCCTGTTGGATGGGCACACACACACACACACACACACACACGGACAGTGGCCTCATTCACTTTTTAACTGTTATGGGAGGGAATATCTTCCTGACACAGGCTCTTACAACACATGTAACAGATTACAAATATGTCATTACTGTACCTAAGTAGAGTTCATACATATTAGTCAAAACTTTGTTACTTTCTGTCCATTTCTGTCAACTTTTACTTTTACTCCACTACATTTTCAAAATAAAATGTCCATTTTTACTCCAATGCATTTGCCCCCAACCATCTTTTGTTACTGGTGCACGGCAAAATGAAATCAGAAGGCGTGTTGATGTAATGCGAAATAACAACCGTCAGGCCTGTTCAGAGCGAAGTATGCAATTTTTCGACACACAAGTTCGAGCATCTATCTGTTGTTTCTGAAAATATTTTGTGCGACCATTTGACAACATAAAATTGAGTAGAGTGGTCATCCAATTTGATCGGTAGACATAACTGCACCCAAAAAAAAAAAAAAGGGTGTCATCATTTTGAATAATAAAGAATAAAATAACTTGAAGACTGAAAGGAAGACAGTCACATAACCGATTTTATGTTATTACGATAAATTATTATAAATACTGTTGACTTGACTTGACATAAGACCACTGTTATCTTGAAGCGAACCCTCATTAATAGAGTGACTATCAGCCGTTGGGGCACAAAGGTCACAGGGGTTTATGGCGGGGCTGTGACCCCTAAATGACCTGCCATGTTCACAGCCAAACGGCGTTCGTCTGACCTAATTGCTTTTCATTGACTAAAACACTAGGGGAAACTGTGGCGGGTAAGCTCGCGATGTCCGTCCACCCCCTTCACCGTATTGATTGGCTTTTGATTAATAAGCACTGCAAACAGCAAAAAGTAGGCTAAATAATTGGAACAGATTTTTAGTCATGTCCGCAATTAGCTAATTGTCACTGCTATCTGATAAGCCGCAAGTGTGGTTGGTTTTAAGTTTAAAGTATGATTGTTGGTTGGTTTTCAATGACATTATACACTAAAAAAAGGAAATTTATAAGCCCACACCTATGACTAATGAATAATTGGAAGCTTGGACATTTGTTCCAATTTTTATTGGGGTGGCCATTTCTGTTCCAGACTGACAAAAGGTCCGTGAAGCCATGTTTGGATGGACCTCAACTCCATCAAACAATTTGGGGATGAACTAGACAGAACAGATATTGTGAGAAGGATCCCCTCTCGGGTCCAGCATCAGTGACCCCTGAACTCAAAAACATTCTTCTGGATGAATGGGAAAACATTTCGATCCAGACACATTTCATTTCAACCTTAGGAAGAGTGGAAGCTGTTCTATCTGCAAAGTTGCTTTTTCATTTCACTTCCTGGAGGGGAACTGGACATGTGTACCAAAACCTTCGCAATGTGGTTTAAGATTGGCAACATGGGCCGTGAAGTGCTCTCTTTTGTTGGCTTCACTTTCAGACTGCGGCTGGCTGCTCCTGCCTTCAACTAGAAATAAGAAGAGCAGCAACTTCGGTGCAATGTGCAAAGCTCAACGTGATCGAGATAAGAAGTCAAGGTCTGTCCATCATCACAGTTCGGCTAAAAAAAAAAAAAAAAAAAAAAAGTCTTCCCGTCTTATTTCCTGAGGTAATCCACATTTTGATGGAATCAGTGTCTGTAAATCAGACCACTTTGATTGGCTGCGGCAAACACGCAGCGCCATCATTGCCGCCGCTTCTACGCATCTGTCTCAAAAAGGAAGCCGATGGCTCCCGTCAGATAAGGATGTGAGCTCTGCGCTTAAAGCACCCCTGCAAATAAATGAATATGTTCTCCATCATGCCGAGCGCTTATTGTGTTTTACGGAGGCCAAATGCAATTTGTATCATTTCTGTGCCACAGATCAAAAGGAAGTGGGCCTCACCAATGAGTCACTGCGGCCAAAACACTCTGTTTCCAATCGAAGAAAATCAGATCTGCGCTGTTTGTTCATTTCTTTTACTTCTCCATTTGCTCGATAAGGCGAGCAGTGACGGTAAATGGGTGAATAAACTGTGACATGGCCCTTCTGCTGGCAAGCGGTCCGCCGGCTTAACGATACCTGACGTCATCTGGACGCCAAGTCCCTCTGCTGTCACGTTAGTGGCATTCAGGCTAAGACAAAAGACCAAAATAGACATCTTCTGTGCCCACGTCAGTCACACCGGGCTCTGTTTCTCAAAGAACATTGAGGGACTTGTAAAAGTCATTGCGAAGTTGTAAAAACATGCAGCAGAAGAACAGTTTGACCAAACTACGCCACGCAAGTCATTTAGGAGGACCGATAAAAGACCCTCTGCCACAACTCCAAAAACAGAGCATGGCAAGCGCTTCAGCCAGAGACGGCATATCTAAGCAAAAAATTACATTTTCAAGAAAGTGTAGGAATCGTGAACAACCTGACATTTATTGGCAGAGATTACGGAAATGTCAAGACCCGCCTTGGATGAAATAAATAAAACAAAATATCACATAAATGGTTAAGATTTCGAATATAGGTTGTCGGTCAATATTATTAAATGTGCGGGAGTCTTGGACCACTACTTTGTAACAAAGCCTGTGAAGATTAAACCATATCTCAGTAAAGTTTACAGACAGGGGCCGAATTGAGAGAAGCTTTTAAAAACAGGCATAAACTCTGTTGCATTCACAAAGACTTGTGCTAGCTGATCTACCCAGCAGAGAGCATCTGCTAAACGGGCAGAATTGCATTGCTGTTTATTTTGCGTGCAAAATCCTTGGAGAAGTACATGCAAATACTGTCGATTATTTGTTCACATGCATGCATTTATCAAACCTCGGACGAAATACGGTGGCAGGTTTTGTGACTTTAAATAACGCGTCGGAAAGGCAGGCAGGTATTAAGCGTTACCGCTGTGCGTAAGCATGACTGCGGTTTTTGTGGTGTGGAGGAGGCGAAGGCAAAACGACAGGCCACCGGGAGATCGGATCTTTTTACTTCTGTCGCCGTTTTTGAAATGCCAGAAACCGCGATGACGTTTTGGAGCCTCTGAATAACCCAAGGGCTGATTTTCAGAATAAGTCATGATAAATCATAGATGAAGAAAACACCGTTAAAATCTGCAAGGGTCATTCTAACGCTATGTGGCAGTTGTCGTAGTCTCGACCTGAGCAGTTTTTTTTTTTAATTGGTTTGTGCTGTCCCAAGTTTAAAAAACATTCTTATGCGGGGTGGGCAGATTCATGCAATTGACACACACTTGGGATAAGTATATATAAATAAATCGTGGCTTTTATGTTGTTGTTGGCTTCCGCAAAATTAGCTGAGCGATAGACGGCACTCGTGCAACGTGTTCCCTCCTCGCGCAGGGAGCTCGAATACAAGAACATACATTCTTTGAATGTGCAAGCTGTGTGGTCACAACAAACTTTGTGGCAAAATGTCCCCAGTCAGTTTGCTCTTCCACAGATACTTGCAATTCCGTCACTTAAAGCTTTATTTTGCGCTTGCGGTGCCCTTGCAAATTGTCCATGGTCGAAACTGTCAGCGCTCCCTAAAGGATAAAAAAATCAAATGTGTGCGTGACCAATTTGACACTTGATACCAATTGCACAGCAATAACTAGTTGACACTTGGAACGAGACATCTGATTGTGGTTCCTCATATACCGGCTGTGTCAGAGAAATTCCAGGATAAGAGTCCCAAAAGATAACCAACCATACTAAACATACCAAAGCCAGAAGTTGATTGATGTATCGATGCACTAACTTGGAGAACCTTGGAATGTCTGCCTGTGTGTTTCACTGCGTGAGGAGAATTGATTTTGTTTTCACTTAACTTCCAAGTTGTTTCTTTTCTAGTGACTCACAACTTTAGTTTCCATTAGGTTTAAGGTCCACTTCTTTTGTTCAAGTGTCAATTTGAAAATAGTCGGGCCTCGTTTTTTTTCAAAGCCAATCTCTTATATGGTAATTTGTTCTCGAGGGAAATGTCACATTAAGTACTTGCTTATTGTCTTGTTTTTCACTTGCGTTGGCCAACTTTATGATTCACAATAAAATCAGCTGCAGATGTGCCAACGGGCACTTTCAGTTGCACGCACGTCTCTGTTTGTAAGTGATGAATCTGTGTCAAATGCTAAAAAAAAAAAAAAAATTAAAAAAAAAGTTAAAAAAGAAAAAACCTCAACAACTATTTCCTCTTGCAAAACCTGGTCATAATGTGATCTATTCAGGCTGGTGCATTGGCAAAATCAGGGAGACTTAAAAAGCAAACGAGGGCCGCTAGTGGCAGGGTGGCACAGCCACACCGCCATTGTGTTTGAACAACAATGAAGGCGTCATTACTTTGGAGACGGTTATCAGCAGCAAGGTCACGCGGAAGGTTCCTGCTTTATTGTCAACCGTTGGACTGGATTGTGTTCAGGAGCCAACGCAGACTAAACATTATTATAATTATCAGGCAGCAAGAAGGGACACCTGAGTCTTATCGGAGAGGAAATGGAGCCAACCTACAGGGACGCATCCTGCTTGCGATTGTTAAAAGGATGATGTGTTCAATGGAATAATGAATAGAAGAAGAAAAAACACAGAATTGTGTACAAATACACCGATAGCGCTTTATAGCTCTAAAAGGATTATTTTGTTCCCATGTCATTAACACACATTTATCAGAAAAAGCTATACATACACTGTGAATTTCGCTCTTACAGATCTCTGTGTGTGTGTGTGTGTATGTGTGTGTAGATGTGTGTGTGTGTCGAATTGGGTGACAAATTCAGAATGAAAGCCGTTTGTTTTCAGGGGGCAAAGTGAAAGACACATCTGAAACGCACGGGAGGAAATTGCATTGAAAGCAGTGAGCACTAAATTAATGGTAGCAGATGCCAAGATGTCTAGCACGTGCTTTTTTTGTCCCTCCTGCTCGCTCACTTTTGTTTTCTCGGAGAGCTCCCGCATTCCTAATGTTGGAAAATTATACAGCAACGACTTCCTTCTCTCATGTCAAGTTCAGCGCCGTCATGTCTCGGCTGGAAGAACCCAGGAGGGCATAAAAACCCCACCACCACCATCAGCAGCAGCACCACCACCACCACCTGGCTCAGGGGCTAAGTGTCGGCACCGTGGTGTAATTGATTTCAATTCACGGTGGTAATAGTCTTTCAGATGACGGGCTCAACAATGATGCCATAAATTATTGATGTTACCTTGATGATGCAGGCCTGCTCAACCAAAGAGATAAAACAGGGCAATGTTTGCTATGGTATCCCCTAAGGAGAATAGCTTTGCTTATTAGAAATATGTTTAAGCTAACAAAGTGTAGGTGTCTGTGCGTGTGTGTGTGTGTGTGTGTGTGTGTGTGTGTGTGTGTGTGTGTGTTGGCCTATGTCCAAGCGCAAGCATCAACAAAGACAGCCTTGCTCTCAACGGCACATATGTGGGAGCCGGAGGTGCCCGATACATGAAAGCACTGTGATCATTACACTGATAGCAATTATCCTTCAGGAGGCTGAAATGGCAGCTCTGACAAGCTCACAATCATGGGCGACGGCCAATCGGATGTCTTTTTTTTTTTTAATTCTTTCTAAACCTTGGCCTGACAACGGGTGACAAAAATGTGCTTTAATAAATTAAAGCCGAAAGAAAAACAGCAAGAAGGACAAAGGGGAGAAATAAATTGATGTTATGTATTAATGTATTCTTCGTGTGTGGCTGTGTGTGTGTGTGCGAATGTGTGTGTGTGAGTGTGTATGTGGCACGGGGGGATGGTGTGGTCTATGGGGGTCTCTTGAGTGGAGCCCTGGCAGCAGTATGATTGAGTGCAGGGGCCGCATGATGGAGGGACAAAAACAACAAGGTAATTAAAGCTTAAAGCTCGCAGTTTACGCTTGGCCATCCATGACGGCATAAGGTGTCTTCCACCGCCGCCGCCGCCCCTTGAGCAGCAGCAGCCCAAATGGAAAATAAGTCAGGTAATTGTCATTGCTCACTGCATGTCATTATTTATTAAAAGGGTCATCCATCTTCATGGACACGGCAAAAGAGAGCAGGTACGGCTGCTTTATTAGTCCCAGAATCAAATGGGAGGCTTTATCAAATCAGGAGAAATGACAAACAAAATCATCGGCGTGCGCGCGCGTGCGTGTTGCAATGGAGAAGTGATTGCGCCACATAGGGAGGAATCTTTGAGTCAAAGTTTTCTAAAGCATCAGCATTGCCCCCGCCAACTCTACCCCTCCCCCCCCCCCCACCCCTCCTTTTTTTTATTTTTTTATTCCTACAGTATTTTGTTCAAAGTGCGGCGGGTTGACAAGAGAGGCTGCCTCCCGTTGTTTCTGCTCGCGCGGTTACAAAGAGGCGCGTAAAAAGTTACAAGGTTGTCCCCCGTGGGGTTAGATTTCAAACAGCACCTGTCAAAGCAGATGGGGCATTTAAATAAGAGTCTTTAAGAGGTATTTGTTACAGCGCGGCTCAGGAGTACCTGCTGTGCTCGTTGATGCTTCTCACGGCTGTCGTCGCTCGCAGAATCTGTTTGCAGCGCTTTCTCAGATAAACATCATGAAAGTAAGAAGACAAAAAGCCCGCTGAGGCCGCAAATTGCACCAGGGGGATGGCTACATTTGGGGAACTGCTGAGGCGAGAGAGGCCAAGTCTTCGTATGAAGATGCTCACTTTTCACTTATGGCGCAAACATGAATAGAAACACAACGGAAGCCTACGACAAGCCGACAGCCTATATTTGCACTGCGTTAAGCGTGCGACTTTAAAACGGTTGACGTAGCTTTGTTCCCGACAAAACCCATAGCATGTCGCAAGCACAAACACACACCCGAGCTCGGACGGGACCACTGTGGCGCCCCGGCGCCACTCAGGCCCAAAGCGCGGCGTGAACCCACACCTGGGAATTCAGACGAGGCCCGTGACTAAACATCAACCGGGACAGATGTGTACCCGAGAGAGAACATAAACACCTAGGAGCCTCTGCAGTCGGGAGGTGGTCGCAAGGAGATCCTGCCGCCTGGCTGCGCCGTGATGAATTTTCGAGGTCGGTCGGAGAATCTTAAATGATAAATTATACGCTGGTCACAACCCTTGTAACAACTTGGCTCATGAAAACTGGTCATGGATGATCAATCATTTGAATTATACAGGTCAACCTTGCTTAAAGACCGCCCTGGTTTACAAAGAAAACCTTTGACGAAACGTTGCCTGGGTCTTTGAGCAGTCTTGGTAAGGCCATGGAAGGCTCAGTTGCAGGTATCTTTGTTTTTTGCTCTAAATGTGCATCGGGGGCGGGGGGGGCTACAAAGAAAGTGAAAACGCTTTCAGTGTTATTAGAAAGCCTGAACGTATTACTGTTGAAATCGGTAAACATGATCTTTGTGATCTGATTGCATAGTTTGATTTGACAATATACAACAATTTTTTCGAAAGGGTGTTATTTCCTTATAATACAGTGTGTTTTCACTTATTTTAGCAATGTACTATATTTACTGTATTTTTGACTACACACCAATAAAACAAGGTGACCGTTTCGGTTTCGGTTCGGGGACAAAGTCTCGGAACGCATTAAAATCCATGAAACAAGGTTCTACTAGATACAGTTTTTAAAACGATATGTGATCCATAGAACTGCTATTTTCCTGTTCATTATTTTTAGGCAAATCAATGACGAGCGTAAAGGCTGGGGGTGGTTGGCTTTCGAGGGGATGGCTGACAGGTCTGGAGTTGCCAGTCTTGAGACTGATCTCCTCTCTTGAGATGACTTCCTTGTCACTTTGGCAGCATCCGGTTTTCATCACGCTGCACTCAGCCCGTTCCCAGGGCCGCACCACCGGGGGACCCGAGGCACGTACTGGAGGTCAGCGCTCGCTGTTCCGGGACCCTCCCTCTCTCACCGAAAGTCAGACGCTTTGTGACACAGACGCCAGACGTCTCCAATACTCCGGTGGCTTCAACGAGTGTCATCTGCGCCCAGCATCCTCTTGTTCTTCATGCTGAACTTCATGCACGCTGTCAGACACTCAAGAAATGACAAAGAGCTTCCTATCATTTCCTCTGCTGTCAAACGACATAATAAATATAAATGACTGGTGTGTGCGCAGAGGGACATCAAGGCACGGACAAAGTGTTGATGAATGCACACTCCCTGAAGGCTCGTAAAAGCAAAAAAGACTTTAAGGCACAGAAAGGCCAGTGGACCACGTAACAGGGAAAGCTGTCCGGAACGGATATCGCTTGCTTTTTGTGCGGCCAGAAAATGTGGTGACTTTGCAACCAAATGGGATGCGTGTGGGCAGATCGTCTAAATACAGCCGCAGCAGACTCTGGCTGTGAACGGCACGCCAAAAGCTGAATCTGAGGAGCAACAGTGATCGTATGAATCACAAAAGCTTGATCAAGAGTGAATATGCGCAATCAAATAATCTTGATGTTGTACAACTCGGAAATTGGCCGAAATGTTCACGCATACCCCTTGATTTCAAACCGCGGTCACGCATGAAGTCACACAAGGTGGAGCCCAAGGGGCCTTTCTCAGAAAGCATCAAATCATTATTTTTGCACATCCCTTTGGCTTTTTCTTTTTGAAATAGCAGAGAACAGAAAGCCTTTAATGTCATTACATGGTGCCGGTTCAAAGAAATGAGGGCACAACTCCAGGTTTGTATTTCAAGAAGGCGTGTGAGGAAACATGAGAATCAGAAGACAGCCCGATGCACGTACATTAGTCTGCATACGCGATTGCGGGGATACTTTCTTGACAATTTAGAAAGTTTAAAAAAAACAGAGCGACGCACATGTGGCTCATAACACATTATTCATCATTTTAGAACTCCACCGATGACTTTTAAAGTACACACGGGCCTGGCGCTGAGACATTTAATCGGACTACTGAACCTCACGATCCCCGAGAGGAGGCCTTCTGGTTGTTCCAAAGTCGAGGCTCAAAACTAAAGGTGATGGAACATTTATCATCATCAGAGAGACTCCGCTTTGGAACAACCCGTCCGAGGATCTAAGACAGGCTAAATCAGCCACATTTTTTAAATCACTTCTCAAAACTTTTAGACCAGCTTTGATGTGCACCCCGCACTCCTCAACCCCACTTTTAGTTTTATTTATTGCTCTGATTCTTGTCATCGGCGGACCTGGTTTCATTTGGGTCCGTCGGGTTCTTGCACAGCCTGGGGTCCTCAATGTACTTTACATACCGTATGACAGTTGCTATCTACAGAAGTGCTGTTTCCGTGAAATTCCACATATCTTGAAAGAATATGAAAAATGGATAACACTATGGTAAGCGAATCCTTTAACCAAACATAGAAAATAAAGAAAAGTCAGTCATATCTCCCCCCCCCCCTCCCCCCAAAAAAGAAAATGCCAACATTTCACAAATTCTCCCAGGGTGTACTGTAGGTCAATTTTCCCAGAAATGTGCGGCCCTGTCAAAGCGCTGTACATTTTTTTTTTGAAAGGTCCTATACAAATAAAAGTATTAATACGACTTTGTTTAATCAACTACCAAAAAGGTAAAGCGCAAGAGTCTCAATAAGCAGTGAACAGTGTTCTTGCTTACTTTTGTGAGCGGATGACAATTGGTCCTCGGCGGAAAACGAGCGCTTGGCACTTGGCGGACGCTACCTTCGCTGTCATTCAGCCCCATCTCGCGCGCTAATCTTCTTGCTACAATGAAAGAGATTAAGAGCTTTGCAACACTATCCCTTCCTAAATGTCATTATCGCAATGCGTCGCGCCGGCCAGCCGTTGCAGCCCGTGCCCGCTTATCTGCTCCTTTGTGGGAAGTTGAAGGCGAACGTCCCCTGATATTCACACTCACAGTGCCCTCGCCCTGCCTCTCGCTAGTGTGAGAGTTTGCGCGGGAGTTTCTTGTACAAACGTTTGGTGGTGAAAGAAACACGGCAATTGAAAAAAACTGATGTGACTCAGAGGGCAGAATAGGTATGCTGGAGGAACACCTTTTTTTTTTTTTTTTATGTTGGGGTATTTTAAGGCTACGTCCACACATGGAGAGGTATAAACATGTTTTCATTCTCTCCGGGTTAAAGAAAATTTTCAGGCATCGGCCTCAAGAAATGAATTATACAAGAAGAATGATGAAAAAAGAGGAAGCACGTAAACATGGACCGCTCTCCATCGCAGCATGTAATGAATGAATGCAGCACAATGGGTATTTCGTTTATACGGCCAAAAGAAAGAAGAATTTACATTTTAGTCAAATATGGGTGTGCAAAAGCAGGTATGCAGTTATAAAAAAGAGAAAACACGTTCGATACTCTGTGTTTATTTTACACGAACAAACGCATCATGTTCCGTCTGATTTTTACCGTGTATACTCCCTGTTTACTGCACACTGTTTTTGAGTCTCCCACTGGTACACATAAGGTGAATCTTATGCGGGGTTTTTTTTCGGTTTTTAGACGAAGAGACAAATTAACAATGAACAAGGATCCTCAGCGACACAGGTTCATTTTAAGGATAGATCATTTCTTGCATCTCCCTCCAGACCTTTAGCGACAACGAAGCCACCGGGAGGCTGACATGATCCCACAACTCTTTCCACGTCTTCTCATCGCTCTTTGTTGACTTTCATTGAGCATCTCCCTCCATCTGCACACACGCAGCCGCCTCCTCATTACCTCTCTACCTGATGGGCTCCCCCCCCCCCCCCGCCCACCCCCACCTCCTCCCGGACCCCCCCTTCTCCGTTTATTTATTTATTTCCCGGCTTTGCGGGGTTACCGCGTTTAATATCGCTGCTGAAACATGATTATTACCTCTTAATGCCAAAATTACGGGGGCATTCTTTTTGTCATGCTCGCCTTTGCATTTCCCCCGTAGCACCCCGTGGCAGGAACATCTTTATCTCCCCATGTGCTCGCAGTTTTAAAACCTTTACCCCCGCTGTTTGAAAAATATTTCTCATTTTCCTCCCCCATGGCGTGAAGAAATCCCCATAGGCAAACCATTAGTGATCTTTCTGCCTTTCCCAAACACTTATTACTATCAGCCGCACTCCTTGAGCTGCCTCATTGGCTTTTGGTAAATTATGCAAATAAGGTGATGTAGGAACATATAGTTTTTTTCTGCAACTGCGCAAGTTTGCACAGCCTTTCGCCGAGCAGCCGCGGCGCCATTAAAGTGACGGAGACCGTCAGCAAGATTTATGCATCGGTGACAAATTATAATGCTTTCCCTGCTAATTTCCCTTCCGTTTCATCCACTTCATCTTTGCACAGGTTCACTTGTGTGTTTGCCTTTTGGGGAGGCCTTGGCTCGTGAGTTTCACTGTATTTCTTTCCCGCCTGCACATCAATCTCACATTTGCAGAGGCGCGAGGAGGCAAGCCGAGCGAGGCGCTCAGATGTCGGATGTCATTATGGAAGAAGTTTCATTTTAAGAGAGTGCGGCGAGGAGGAAACAGATGGAGCGGGCCAATCTTTGCTTTCTCGTGCGCGGCGTCAAACAGCAGGAAGTGATAAGCGCACCGCAAGTCTGGACTCTGGGAAGGTCAAAAGTCAAGTGCTATTTCAAGCTACACAAGTGACACAATTACTTTGTGATCTCTCAGTTAACACTTGAAAAGCCCGAGTGACTTCACAAGGTGCGCGGGAACACAGCAAGGACAGACGTTGGCAGCATACCACCTCGCGCGCTCTCATTGTTTTTCATTTACTTTCGCTGAAAAGATGGCACGTTTCAATGTACAAATTAGACCCTACCAGCGCATACAAATGACAAATCCCTCTTAACCCGAAGATACTCTTACTCTGCGTCCCCCCCGCCCCCCCCCCCCCGCTCCTCCCTCCACAGCAAATACACCTCGGCCCATCATGCATTCGTCTCGACCAATGTTATTAAACACAACTTTGCAGATTTACTTCCTTCAAAAGGTGCCATTTAATCAGGCGGCAGGCAGGAAGGGGGCCGCATTGGGAGGCGAATTACAGGTTGCCAGCACTCCGTCTCTGCGGAGGAGTGACAGGGCCGTCATTTTGCCGGCGGGGCCACCTCCCGTGTTGTTGTGACAACCGGTCATTACGCAACGCTGAGATGCTCTCAGCTGCAGGTTTCAGCCCAGATGCAAATGGGTACAAATGGGCTCCCACCGCGACCAAGCTAATAATGTCCTTTTCATCAGCTTTGCATTCTTTTTGGGGTTTTTTTTTCTCCATTATTCCTTAGATGTGTAACACACACACACACACAAACACAGATGATCTCGTCCACGTTTTCAGCTTTTCAGAGTGCTTAAAGGAGTCAAAACCAAACATAAACTCTGGATCTTGTTGTCTGTGTCCAATCTGAGAACATGTCAGCGTTTTTGGTGATGACTACTTCAAATCATGTTTGGTATTAGAAAAAAGATGTCATTATTTCCTTTATTGTTTCCTTTATTTTTATAAGTGTTTTTCTCTAGTTATTATTAAAGTTTCAAGGAGTTGTGGATTTTTTTTTTTGTGTGTCAATGCTAAAGATATCCAGGACATACAGAAGACTCAAAATGCTGTTTCTATCTTTCTAGTGACAAATAACTTTCAAAAAAAGAAACACTTAAAAAATATATGAAAGGAGGAAATAATAGCTTTGTGCAAGTGTTCTGTATTGTATAGCCTGTTTAGACTGTAAAATATACTTGATTTTAAATGAACCATTTTCAGTCACAACAGGGCAGAAATTACACTTTGGGGGTAGGAAAGTAGATCCGGTGTCGTGTCACCAGATATCATTCAAACTTTTTTAACGCACATTTTTTGCGGTGAAATTGTCAGTATGAAATTTCAGACAATTCTAACAGTAGGCGGGTGTCATTTTTAAAACATTACTTTTAGTGAAGGCCTTTGAGCATTCATGGAACAAAAGGCACACTGTGATCATTTTGAGAGTTGTTATATACGGCGACTTTGTCAACAAACTTAATTTTAGAAAGCTTAATTCAGATCATGTGGTAAGTGGGTTGGGTCAACATTCTGGTGCTGGAGGGTTTCGACCATCAAATCATTTTCCGTCACCCTTCCCACGTATGCTTCATATTAGATCAAACATGATCCAAAAAGTAAAAAGGACAGCGTGGGATGGGTCTCCTCAAGGGTCTTAAGTCCGTCATGCCCACCACAAGAGGCGTGGAATTAAAGAGCACTAAATTATCTTTGTCCAAGCAGGGATGCGCAAGACCCTTTGAAACACACAGTGAGGAAAATCCCCGGCAAGAAAAACAATCTCCCAACAAGGATGATAGCATTTACGGAATCATCTCACTGGTCGCGGGGAAGAAGTCCGAGGTTTTTTTTCTTCGCACGGAACAAGCCGCATGTCCATAAATTACAGCTTCAATTGGATAATTGGATCACTCGGTAGAAGATTAATTGTAGCGGCGGATTCTTGCAGTTTTTGTTTCATGTGGACCGACGCTGGCAAAGACCTGTTTTTCATTTAGTGGCTGTTTGCTCCCAAAGCAGCAAAGCTGAGTACGAGTGTGATGCTTTATTGTCGTTTGTTTGCGCATTAGAACAGTGAGAACGGACAACTTCTGCCATGTCAATGTCCTTGAGAACATGAGAATATGTTACTGTAAAGGGAAATAGAGAGGAAATAGGATTTGGGATGTCTAGGCCAGAATTGATGCTTCCCAGTTGTGAGATAAAGTGCTCCGTAATCTAGAAATAGAGTTTCCCTTAAAACACAGCATTTGAAGCCAGAGGATGTCGAGGGGAGAAAAAGCAGAGCTCAAAGCAGGCCTCATAATCTAATAAATTGATTTGCAATATCCTCTGAAACTGTGAACTGATAAACGTAGCTTCTCATGTCGCCCCGCCTCGTCTACAGCTCAGCTTAATGCGCTTGCTGCGAGGAGAAGACAAAGGCCGCTAGTTTCGCAAAGTATCGCACTGGCGCTCATTTGGGCCGTGCCACTGGTCACCCAAGGATTAAGGACTGCAGCACTCCTAATCCCGCTTTCTCTGTAACCCAGCGCTGCTATTCTTCGACCAAAAATCTGCGATACACCCGAGACGTGGCATTAAACATGGCCAGCAAATAAAGATTATCCTTGGATATGAAGTCCCATGTTCTTGAGATTGCTGGACAGCTGACGCCAAAACAGACAATTGGGGGGGGGGGGGGGGGGGGGGCTTGAGGTCTGCAGGCATGATTGTCTGTACTTGCAGATTGCGGCACGACACAAAATAAGATGTACGGACTTCACGGGGCCCCAACATGTGAAAGACAAATAGAGTAAATCTCAGACTCCGTGGGGGCTCCCTTGTTCACGACGGTATTTCGAGCGGGAAAGGTTTACCACCCATGATTCCGCCACTCGGCTGTGGAAGATGCCACCCTACTGAACCCCGCTGCCAAAAACATCCCCGCGCACAACAAGGGAGAAAAAAAAAACAAAATGTGATTTGCACCCAAATCCTCTCCCGTCTTCAAAGAGTGGCAACATGTCCTCTTTGGAGGAGCTGAATAGATCTCCCTGAGGTTTTGTTCTTCTAATGGCTTATTTATCGCCGCCTGGTACATTATCAGCCACTTTGTTCGGTGTACCTGAGACTCCTGTGAGGGATTAGCATGCGGTTGGCTGAATGTCAAACGCGGTGACAAGACGTGACTAAAACGAGGAGAAAGACAGCAGCTCAGGGTTTGGCACTGCCGCTTGGACCACACAGACCACCGGGGACCCTTGCAAGAGAAACACTATGCATGTATTTAAGAAATGTCACTTGACATTGGGAGAGGCTTTAGCTGTGTCCCACCTCATTGGAGGAACGAGGACTTGCTCTGGATTTGGGCAGTCGACGGAGCCTATCTCCGCACTGGCAGGGCACGTTGGGAATTTAATGGCTGTTTGCCTGCTGTGCTGCTTTTCCTCTGCCGCAGCCCCACTTGGGCTGCAGTTGGAGTTGCTTTGATGTGGCTCACAAAGACAAATATGGAGAGAAATATATATATATATATATATATATATATATATATATATATATGTGTGTGTGTGTGTGTAAATATATATATATATATATATATATATATGTGTGTGTGTGTGTGTGTGTATTTTTTATATATATTAAAAAAATACATACATACTGTATATATAAATATATATATATATATATTGCACAGCCTTTCACCAAGTTCTCAGGCCTTGTACTGTGCTGTGAAAGTATTTGCCGCCTTCTGAAATTGTTTTTTTTTTTTTGCAGCTAATAAAAACTTTGTCTGAAACAATACAGAATAAACTTTCGCTGATTAATGCCAAATGGCTATTAATATATTTTCTATAAAGGATCGGTAATTCACAATTTGAGGTTAAGAGATTATTATAAGGACATTCTTGATTCAGAAAATATAATGTGTGCAGAATAAAACAGAAAACAAATGAACCCGATGTAAAAGTTAAGGGTAACAATATACATGCAGTGGCTACAACAGTGCAGTCGCAGCCGTACCACAAGAGAGCCAAAATATCAGATCTCAGAAAGATGCAATTCACTTCTACACCACTGCACACAACAACAGCAACAACAAAAAGTTTCAACCATTTATCTGACAGTTGCAATAAAGCCTTAAATGGCTTTACCTTTGTCAAAAATGTTCAAACATCTCAAATAGATGTGCATACGTAGCGTTTTGGACAACTGTTGGTGCATGTCTGTAGACTTGGATGTGGTGGAGGTTCGGGCTGTGAGGTGCACTCATATGGCTGCAGGCTCCCAACATGTGCACGGCCTCAGAGAGCATCCAGCCTGCCGGAGCGGCCAGCGGCTGCGGCCATCTCGGTGCGGCCCACTTTTTTTTCTTTTTCCTTGTTGTTCTTGCAACACCGAGTTTGTCTTTCACCGTAAGACTCTGAATGTTCCGAGTGCGTGTTTGTGTGTGTTTTGTCAGTGAAAATAACCACACAGCGCTTTGCAAAGGCGATGCGGTTCTATCTCAGCCCGCCGCAGACTGTTGGGGGAATCTAAAATAGTCCCAAACCTGCGTACTTGCAGAGGACAGTCGGGGTGTGTCAAAGCCTAACGCACCACTAATATAATGTTTGACTGCCAAACAATGCAAAGCCTGCGCGCAAACACAAAAACACACACATACGGGAGGAATATAGAGTCTCATCTAGCCATCACACACCCTGCTATTCCACCTTTACACACAAATACACACACACACAGACACACACGCACGCACACACTCACTGAACTGCAAAGGCTATAATTACAACGATCAGCCATGTTGACTTGACTACAGCGACAAACAAAATGCTACACGCTGGACATCGATTCACACCCTGCGCCGGGTCGCGAGATAGCGGCTGTCATGATGGATGGGCTTATGCTTTCCAAGCCACTGGTCATCATTGCTTTGGCTCCGACATACCCCTCCCCTTATCACCCTCCACCCCCATTTCCTGTTCCATACTGACCCCCATCAGCCCTGAGACTAGTTCAGGCATTCAATCACGGGAGCGTGGGGGGGCTGGTCAACTCAGCCCACAAAACAGTGCTGCAAATGTGTGTGTGTGTGTGTGTGTGTGTGTATAAACACTCCAGGAATTGTCATGTTTGTTGAGTTTAAGTAAATAAATAATAAGATACACAATGCTAATAATAATGATAATAATAATTCCATGTTATGGGTGCTGAGATAAAGTGCTTACAACAAATGAAGCTCACATTTATACTGAATTAATCAATTGAAATAGTAAACACTACATTTCCTTGATGTGAGCAAATAAAACTAACGAATGAATAATCCGTGCAATGCAAATGATTGCATTCTTTCTTTTGGAAATGCTTTCGTGTCATTTCGCACTGGCTGTTGTTTTTCTCCAAACCCCAAAACCAGTGTGACATTTATTATACCAGTTTTGCTGGTATTATTGCAGTGCGGGATGTGTATTGGTCTGGTTTTGAGGACAGACAAGAAAAACTATGCAGGGGACGATTGCGATATTTGTTTCAATTAGAACAATTATTCCTGGTTTTAATCTATCAAAGTGGCCGATGATTTCCTCTGCAAAATGAAACGTGAGCGCTCAGTTTGATAATCTAGTGCAGCCTCCGAGTGAACCCTGTGCAGAGATGGGAAAAACGGACATGTAAAAAAAAAAAGGGGGCGAGGGGGTGTAGGGGGTGTTCGAAACGATAGTTCATTTTGTAATCTCCCAAAGTCACTATGGATCTTAAAACTACTCTGATGTATTGAAATAAATCTTCCTGCTATTATTTTTAGTGGGAACTTCATTCTGCCATGCTCCCATCCAGCCCTGCTTTCCACGCAAGACATGTAATTTGTATACATGGCCTCTTGTGTTGTTTCAGGCCACTCTCCAAAGCCACTCAAAAAAGGTATGTAGCTCTGGTGGGGAGAATAAACAGCCACCTCATTTCACTCTCCCACGTCTCGGATGCTCGTCTCCGCTCCTCCCGACCTCGCCAAAGTAAAGCACACATAAAACACAGCACTTGAGGGAAATCAAGAGCCGGGAGAGGGAGGAAAGGTCAGGGTTACAAAATCGCTCAAAAAGTATATAACAATGAGGTGAAAAGTGGATACGCTTTTAATTTACATTTTATTTAAATAAATACATACATCAACTTGTGTGTTGAGTGAAACCGGTACAGCGACTGATGGGCTACTCGGCTCCGCGAAACAGAATAACGGAGTCCTCTCGGAACACGGGCACCTCCTATGACGGAGAAGGGGGAAAGAGAGAGGTTAGCGTCGCAGGGAGATCAGAGCCGACAAACACGAACATGCTGCAACAGACTAGCAGTTCCGCTAGAAAGCGCACTAAGGTGGAACACAACCAACAAATCAGCAAGGGGAAATGCCAATCCTGACAAAAGAGGTACAAAGGGTGACGGCACATGAAACATTAAAACAGGACGTTGACGTGTGAGAAAAATTACCCCAAAACATGACATAGCTCTCCATTAACGTCCGACACTCAGATACGGTTCCCTTTTTAATGCAAGCTCATGCATTAATCAACGTCCGACACTCAAGACAATAATATATAGAAGGATGACAAAAATGACAGAAAATGACATAGCTGTCCATCAACCATCAACATCTGGCACTTGGTTACAGTGCTCCCTGAAATGCGAGCGACCGCTCCAGCCGCCCATTTAGTCTCTCAACAAATACAGTGCATTGCAATCCCTGTAAGGGAACATCATGCCATTTCAATGCCATTTCCAAATAAAACTGTCCGTGGCTTCGAAATATGGCGCTAAATCACAAAAATGCCAGCTCCAAACAGCAAGATGCCTGTTATCACAATTCCAATAACATATGCGACATATTTCTGTCTCGTCACGTCTCCAAAGATGTTTTCAGACACTTTTAAAATGCACTCTATTTTTCTATAGTCAAGCTCAGGTATTTAATATTTGCATATTACATCCACTTTTGCTGAATACATCAAACTGCAGACAAATAAGCTCCAAGTGAGGCGGACAATACTCTGCCTCACTTGATGGTGCATATGAGAGCACACACATTTTCATTGGTGCTGTTCTTCTCAGACGTGTAACAGTAAAATACGCTTGGTTAAATTAGGGCAGTGGAGCAGCAGCTGGCACAGAGAAGAATGTGGGTGGGTGCACCAAAACTTGACGTTCATCATATCATTCAATTGTAATATTGTGTTGCAGGTAACATTTATGCAACTCTGGGTCACTTTAATTGTGTTTCGTTTAATTCCACCCTGCTGTTTTCACCTGTTTGGTCACAGAGTTAATGCTGGCTCAGCTGGGCCCCAGTTTAGAAGAGAAGCCTATTAGAGGATGCCTAGTGAGTAAGTAGAAAATTGCGATGGCCAATACGCTTGCTCTAAACCGCTGCAAATGGAGCACTCTTTATGGCCAAATATTATGTGTGTGTGTGTGTGTATATGTGGTGGGATAAATGTATGAGTCACAGTATATTATATAACACAGGAGTCAGATGGTGTCAAAAATACTGCTGGTCCTGGACGAGGTTCAATCAGCCCGACAGGATGAATTTCAAAGTATAAAATAATATGAAAGATATCGTAGGAGCGAATGAGAACTCCTTACTATGGTAATACTGTCGTTTGAAAAAAAGAAATGTTTGTCAACAGCTTCACTCCAAAAGAAATTGTTGTTGGAATCCTGTTGTTCACGCAATGCCCAAAAAATATATACCCTATGTAAAATGTATTTTTTTCTGTACATTTACAAGGCAATACTTTCTTATATTTAAAGTAGTTCTCCCTTATGTTCATACATTTCAGGAACGTTTTATGATTCCATTTTTGTAAAAAATGGAAGGGGAAATAAATTCTATATCTTCATCAACTGGTTTCATTTCACATGCAATCCAAAAGTGTTCAGACTAAGAGTTTTGTCCCTTTATATATGATCACTGTGATCAGTTATCATCTACACTAGTAGATGATATACTGAACCAGATTGCATGTTTTAATCGGAAATTGGAGGTTGTTATGACATTGAATAGTTAATATTATGATTTTACTCATCTGCTTGCATCGCTTTTCCATTAAAACTAAGGCAAAACACCAACATAATGGTTTTTATAATAATGCTTTGATTTTACTGGTCCAGTCCACTTGATATCAAATTTGGCTGCATGTGGCCCCCGTACCACAATGAGTTCGGCATTGCTGCTTTCACACAAAGTTCACTAAATTGAGCTAACCGCAATGAAACAATAGAGCAGCCGAGAAGTGTTACTAGCTCTCACCGCAGTGCCGCTGGGCGTTGAATTCCTGAAAGTTATCTACCTTGACAGCAATAAACGAACTCTTGAAGACAACCTTCTCTTGTTTGGACAGGGCGGAGGAGACAAATGAGCATGGATGCCCAAGTGACTAAGTGGACACTAAGTGGAGTTGGCCTTGCTGACAAATGGAGGCTGGCGGCTGTACCTCCACCTGGCCCCTCTCTGCTCCCGTCAACGTCTTTGGTCTCCGCGAGGTGACAGATAGCGGCCCGCGGCACTCAAATGCGGCCGCTGACTTCGCAGCCAAAACGCCAAACGCAATTGTCGCACCAAGCTTGCCTGTATCACGGAGAGGATGTTTTGGTCCCAAGGGAATCATCTTCATCTCACCTGTTTAAAAGACCCTCGAGACTGGAGACACAGAGAAGGTGATATCGCCTCAGGAATGTCACAGACCTCAGAAGATGTGCAGAGAGTTTGCCCAGTGTTTTTTTTTTTAAACATTAACACACTTAAGGATAGGATGAAGGCTATAACGCCAACCAAGGGAGTCGAAATAATATCTACTGTAAGCTACAGACCAACTGTATGGCCAGGAAAAGATAGAGAATCTGTTGAAACTAAGAAATGTGAGGGTAAAGGCAAAAAGCAATGAAGATGAGAACAACAAAAGGATTCTTGCCTATCCAACCATTTATTGCCACTGACAAATATATTCGCCAAGTACCTTTGCAATGGGTATACATAGAAGAGTGTCCCGCCCAGCTCGTCTGTATAATTCGAGCTTCGCCCTAACTGTAATGACCAACAAACACCAGAAGAGGGCCGCGTTGCATCACTTTGACTTTGAGATCGGTGCCGTTTTTGAGTTGAAGATTAACATTCCGTGATGAATCTCAATTTGTCACGTCATTTCGGAGGGACAGAAATGCCAACTCGTTGGAAATCGGACAAGTTTAGGCACCACAAATTCGGACAGGCTATGTATTTTTACGATGTGTTTTCAATCAGAGATACGGAAAACGTTCCTAAATGGTTTTGTTTTTTTTTCGCTGATTCCAACTTTGCTCTCATTTTTCTCGAAAACATTTTCATAATAATAATGAGAAAATAACAATAATATACTGTGTGATACAGTCGAATATGCAATCATCTTTATGAATGGAAAAAAATGTGTTTCGGGACACATAAAGCCACCTCTGATTAAAATTTACCATTGCCCAGTGAAGGAATTAAACTCATAAGTCAAGGTCCCACCGTATTATGGTCTCAATCCATTTTCCCATAGACCTCTTCCCTTTCCTCTGGCTGGCCTCACGTGTCACCGCCTGTACGTCATGTGACGGCAAGTCTATTTGTGTCATAGCAGGTTGGAGAAGATGTCAGCAAGGAAGCCGTCTCCACCTCTTCATGGCATCTGCTGCCACACACACACACACACACACACACACACACACACACACACACGAGGCACCAAGCACCTCCTCGGCTCAGCTATAGATGATTTTCTCGTCCCGTCGTTTGACCTCAAATTTGACTTGTCACCAGCGCAAAAAGGCAAGTGCACATCTATACGTGCGTTTGTGATTCACACTTTCACACGTGCAAGGGCAATGACGAGCAATCGAAGGGCTTGAGGATTCATACTTAAAGAAGCATTAGTATGACAAATGGAACATCCGAATTATCAAACACTGTGTTGCTTTCCCAGCTGAGGGGGGGTGGGGGGGGAAGAAGGTGTGCAGCCTCATCTGCAGAGGAAGCGCTGAAAGCCATTTACGAATCTCCCACCGATCCAACTCATTGTTCTCCAGATGCCAGTTAATGGCGCCAATTGAGATTTCAAGGGTTCCCGAAACCACGCGAGGTATTTAACGCGGCTCGCTTTGCGAACGCCATCTCACTTATTGTTTTCCTTTTGATGGAATTTTCTTCAAAGCGTGCCTCTTAACGTTCTCAGATCATCCGGCTCGGCCCCCTCGTTTGCGCAGCTCCGTTTTTTTTTTTTTTCCTGCCCTCATTTGCACGCCGAGGTGCTTTACCTTTAGGAAAAGCAACATCAGGCTTTATTAAGGGCAAGGGGAAGAAAAAACAGGAATATCTTTTCGAGTGCGATTCCTCTCCCCGGGAGACTAAACAGAACAAGAAATAACATGAGCGCTACGTATTCATGTATGCCCTTTGATGTGCGCGGTGCACCGTCCTGTACCACCATTAACTATTTAACAGAAATATCACATTTGTCAAAACTTAAGTGTGCATCCAAGACGAGAGGTTGAGGGATGTGTCGCAGAATTGGAGGAGAGCAAAAAGGCCCAATTACACCCAATTCCATTTCTTTTCTTTTTGAAGTTACGCCCAAACACTGCGTGTGTGTGTGTGTGTGTGTGTGTGTGTGTGTGTGTGTGTGGTGTGTGTGTGTGTGTGTGTGTGTGGTGTTTGTGCGTGTGTTTGGGAACGGGGTTATGTGCGCGTGCGTGTCCGTGTCGAGGCTACATCACACATCATCGTAGCGCTCTCTAGTGGTTTTCAGAGAATTGAACTTGATTCCAAATCAAAACGAGATCAGTGTGAATATATTTAAAATTATTCAGAGTGCTTAGGTATTACATCCATCAAGTATCACTGACGCTTAATTTCTAAGAGAAATTGAGTTTTGCACATTAGGCTACTGCTGTGAGTGATGTTAATGAATGATCACCTAATGAATATTTTGGAGGAAAATTTTATATTTTTTCTTTAGGTGGAATCAATTGAAAAGTACAGTTTGGGGATAGGCCTACCTCTTTTTATGAAAATGAAAACATCAAATTGTTTTCAAAGTGTCAAGATGCCCACATAAAGTGCAGATGTCCTCGCAAATAAAAACCAAAGTGCAGGCACCAAATGAGATGACGAAAGAAAAAAAAAAAGCAAAAGAACAATAAAAGCAGCATTTGAAAGGGAACATGGGTCCTATTCAGCGGGTAATATCTGGCAATTAATCACTTGATTAATATGGCCTTAAACACACAACGTGACAGTGACAAATCTTGTTCACGCGTTTGCGATCCCGAAAACGATAATTATCCAATGAAAGTCTCATTTGTCAAACACGGGCAGAGAGGCAAAGCTCCCGCTTCAGTCTGTAGAGTCGCCATTTTTAATTTGAGTACTGTACAGTGTATTTTTACAGCAGGCGCTCGCGGTCACTCCTCCGGCAAGTACACCGATCCCTCACATTACATAAATTAATACAAAAGGCAGAGAGTGTTTGTTTTCAATATTCTGCCATTTGTTGGTTTCCACAGTAACTTTCCCAAGCTGTTGCTTGGAAACCACAAGTTGGATATATTTAAGTGCATCCACAAATATCTTCTATCAGCCCACTGATCTCTCAAATGTGCTTGCAGCTAACAGGGATGCTGCAGCCAAATCCAACTGTGAATGTATTAATAAAAACACAGAACGTTCCTCCCGCCAGTCGTGATTCGGGATGACCCAAAATCACATTCGGAACCCGCAGCCCGCATGACGGACTTGGGATATCAAAGCAGATTGATGAGGTTACACTGCTCATTTCTTTTCATGCAGTTGAGCCTCCACTCATTGCCTGTTTTTTTTTTTTTTTCTTTCTTGCTCAAGCTAATTCTGTTGTGACCCAATTTCCTCATTTGCAACAAATTCAAATGTAGTTCAGCATAAAAGCAGAAAAAAAGAGATAAACAAACAAACAAAAAAGGATAAAAAGATTTCTCTGATATTCAGTTGCAACCTTCAGTGCGAGTCCGGAGGGAAAAATCGTGCTAGAGAGGAGATTGCTATGGACACTAATAATGCAGAGATTATCCTCCCCCATGATGAAAGGTTTATGCGGCCACCTCATTTAGACATGCTGATATTCAATATTAAAGCAGAGGAAGGACTCTTGGTCCACATCAAAAAGCCTTCATCCCTTTTACAGCAAAATATACTCAACAGCCACATCTATATTTATAACACTGTAAATTAAATGTCCACTAAAACCAGGGTTTTTGTTGGGGGGGGGGGAAAGCACATAGTGTGTAAATTCCAATTGAAGAATGACCTCAAAGGCTCATTTCCATTTTCATTCGCAAAGTTCTGCCACATGTGACAGACATGGCTGACAGCGGCTCGAAGTGCGGCCGTCACCCGCGGTGTGACAGCATATCTTCGGTGTGACGCGTACAGATGAAGGGCCGAGGGCCCGGCCAGGCGGCACGCCGGGCCGGGGAGAACTCGGGTTGGGTTGGGATGCGATGGGGGCGTGGGGGGTGTCTGAGGCGGCACGGCTCCCCTGGCACTCCCCTAATGAGCTCCCAACATGCAGCGACATCACACGCACACACACACACATGCAGACATGGCGAGCCAGGGAGCAGTATGCGCATATAAATACACACCACGCACAGCCGCAACATGAAATTCCAAGCACCAAAGTGCATGTCTCAGCATACAGACATGGTCCAAGGATAACAAATATGCAGCGGGCCACAGATGCGGAACGCACACGTTACAGCTCACTGGATGCTAAATTCGTGCAAACACACACAAAGAACGGCAGTGTGTCACCTGAGAGAAAGCTCATTCTATCGTCAACGTTACTGAGATGTTTATAGCCACGTCACACCCGTGACATACTGATGATCACCAAAGACAACTTCCTTGTTGGGAAACCTTTCTGCAAAAAAAATTAAAAAAAATAAATAAATACAGACTGAAGAACACAAAATAGCAAACTATATCACTTTTGCAGCCCATTTGCTCGAATGATATTGTAATAAGATGCCGCACAATAGAGTGGGAATGGAAAATGTAATTACATGCATTCGTTTATGTAAGCACCGGTGCCGTCACAGATCCATCCGTTTTTCAAAGCTCATCTGCAAGACCATGCATCACTGTCACCAGCCCTTTGATTGGAGCTTCATTCGTTAGCCTTGTTTAAAAAATGGCACCTCACATTTACTTAGGCCCAGACACAGCGAAGAAGTTATGACGGGGAAAAACACACAATAGGGAGGGAAAAAAAAGGCTGAGTCGGACCTCTATATCATCCGATATGTGGCAGGCACGTCTCACTAATAGAGACGTGAGGAGACTGATAACAATTTGTTAACCCAAATCCGTCAACCATTCATTCCTCCCATTCTCAATTCGGATTCAACATCAAAATGTTAGTCATTGTTTTGGTGTTTGTTTTTTTAAATCTAACATAAAACATATTAAAAAAATACACATTTTTGTTTGTTTTTTTATTTTGTAACAAACAACAGTAGAGATATGTGAGCTTGTCAGCTACAGCAATCAGTCTTGACCACAAGCACCATCCATCATATGATTTTTCACACAATATCGAGGATGTGATCGGCTTCATGCTTTGACGTGGAAGATCCTGCATGCTTTTGCTCCAATTTGACCGTTTTCAACTCCTTCGTGTCCACTCGTAACAACTACACGTCGGGTCGCAGACATGGTGCCAATCAAGCACCTTTGTCGAGGGATGCACGGATTTACAGGTACATGAACTGACGGTGGTTGGACAAAGATAAAAGGTTGCAACTCCTCTTCAAAGTGCAACCCGAGACAATTGCTGCAACTATCCAACTCCAAACTGCAACTGACCTCTGACATCTTGAGGTTGCTCAATTTCCTCAACTGACATGAACAACAACACGTGAGAAACTCTGAAGCTTTTCAAAACGACACAACATTTTTGTTTTTTGTTGTGTGTGTGTGTGTGAATGTGTGTGTGTATGTAAGTGTGTGTGTGTGTGTGCGTGCGTGTGTGCGTGTGTGTGTGTGAAATGATCCAACTGGTATACGTTCTTGAAATACAAGCTCCCTTCCACAACACTTGGCTTGATTGTTAACCTATTTAGCGTGGAAAAGTTATGCACAATTTGTGTAATTGAAGATACAATTAACAAGTCAGGGTTCTTTGAGATGCTGGGAGACGGGTTATACGCGGTGCCACTGAGCACCATTACGTTCCTGAGTCACCGTCCCTGCGCTCCTAATGGACATGAAACCCAGAGCTGAAGAAATACACAAACACAATTGAGTTAGCGGGCACTTACAGGGGAGAGGCCACCTCCATACATTTGCGTAAAGACACATAACTGTCACTAAATTACATGTCATTATTGGGCGGATCATATGGATCCCACTTATTGGTGCTTAATGGCCTCTTTTTAGAGGGAAAAAAATTTGCTTTGAACGGCGTTTAAAGCTAATGCCAAGGAGGATGATGGGTTGCCCCCGAACCACCGCCCCCCCCCCCCCACCCTTCTTTGCTTATTCAGTTACTGTCCAAACCTCAATTTCCGTTTGCAATCAGCTCATTAAAGCTGACTGATGGAAAGACGGCCATTAATGACACTCGGTGGCTTCATGTCAAGAAAACCCGCGCTGGACAGTCGACACGATCAACAATGGAGGCAAGACGCCCCCTGCCGGTCAACATACAAAGCGGTTCCTTTTAGGAAAGTCACTGCGAAGCGTGCACACACTTTTTGTTCAAATTGTCAGTGTGAGGCCAGAACAAGAGCAGGACAGGACCATTCGTATTTAATAAGAAAATTCGCTCTAAATCAGGTTCAGCAAGAGAAGCAAATTCCAATTACTTTTTTTTTCTAAGAGGCTTTAACATACACAGCAGTAAATCATTTATCTAGGAAGTATATAAAAGGTTCCATTCATGTCCTCTGAACACTAAAATACACATTCAATTATTGAAAATATTCCACTTCCACAGCCAAACTATAACATCAGTGTAAAGTAGATTAAGGAAACTCTTGGGTTAATGGCTGTTTTAATTAGTCTAATGGACACTTTCAAGCACAGTGCCCGCTCCCTCTTCAAAAAGATCATTATGTACTCCATGAATGAAACTCTATGAACTAATAATAATAAAGGTCCATGGATTTTGCAAAGAGGTCTTCCAGGTACTCATAATTGCATCAATATATGTTGACAAAAGATTGATGTAAATCTGAATTAAACGTTTATGTTAAAGTTGATGATGATAATAGCATTTGTTTCAGATACAGTATACATATAAATTCAAATTTTAGGCAGCCTCCTGCGCATAATTCATGAAAGGGCGGTGGAGGGATAATTAATTAGTGCAAATGACGAAGCAAGAGATAACGGAATTAGATCTGGCGCAAGTTCAACAGTGACGAACCAACCCGCTGCTGCATCAAGAAGGCCAGAAATGAACACAAAAATAATCATAATAATAATTGACTGTTTTGGTAATCTGCACCCAAGAAACACACTGAGTGGTGAAATGTTAAACAAGGACATGTGCATCAATCGAATAAATGAGCTGGACCCCTGAACCAAAATTGGGGTTGAGGGTTTCAGGAAAGGGACCAATGACTTGGTGCGACACATTCATCGATCAGCATTTTCCTGTTGCATTTCAGCACATTCGGTCTCCTGGCTGCAAACTGCTGAGTCACACGAAGAAGACATGCACGTTTATTGTATGACAACTGACTTCATTATTGAACGGTCCTCTGGCTGTATTCCCCCAAAAGAGTATCAAACTCATTCAGAATGCTGCAGCTCTGGTTCTAGCCACAACAAAAAATGTTTCCCCCCCCCCATACCTTTGATTAAGTTATTTTCACCCTCAATTTCATGATACAGAATAAGATTTATTGGCCAAGCAGGGAAAACACACAAGACATTTACTTTCCCAGTTATACCATCTTTTAGTACTCTTAGGAAGCTCATTTTTATTATTATTATTATTATTATTATTATTATTATTATTATTATTATTATTATTATTATTATTATTATTATTATTGGCGGCCCGGTAGTCCAGTGGTTAGCACGTCGGCTTCACAGTGCAGAGGTACCGGGTTCGATTCCAGCTCCGGCCTCCCTGTGTGGAGTTTGCATGTTCTCCCCGGGCCTGCGTGGGTTTTCTCCGGGTGCTCCGGTTTCCTCCCACATTCCAAAAAAACATGCATGTCAGGCCGATTGGACGCTCTAAATTGTCCCTAGGTGTGAGTGTGGGCGTGGATGGTTGTTCGTCTCTGAGTGCCCTGCGATTGGCTGGCAACTGATTCAGGGTGTCCCCCGCCTACTGCCCGGAGACGGCTGGGATAGGCTCCAGCACCCCCCGCGACCCTAGTGAGGATCAAGCGGTTCGGAAAATGGATGGATGGATGGATGGATTATTATTATTATTATTATTATTTACTTTTAAATGCCTTTACAGTTTTACTTTTGGTAAGATGTGAATATGTCAATTTTTGTTCTTCTGATAGCTAATTTGTTTTTCTCTGCTTTGCTTTTGAAAGTTTAGCTGTTTTGTTTGTCTTTATTTTGTTTGTCTTTGGTTGTGCGAAGCACATTGAGTCCGCCTTCATTTTGTTAACTCCTGCTTGGTTCCACTTTATTGCCACAAATTCCCATCCAAAGGTTAAAACGTTGAAAAATCTCCATCTTTTGCCACAGTCATGCGGTGAAGGAGCCTATAGCATTTGGAGACACGGCACCGGCGTCTACACTAGCGCTATAATTTACAGCTGTTAACCCGAGGCGGGAGTCTGGGCCTCCATTTAACTCCGCTCAACGTCTTTATTGCCGCTAGTTCATGATCACCCATCCTAACGGACCGCTTATTGCCTGAAGCACGGAAGAAAAGCACACTGCAATGCGAGGAGGACACAAAGGGCTCGTTGGTCTTGTCGGCTTTAGCTTGTGTGTGCACGCAGCATGACTCACCCGGGCCTCGCTCACATCAGCTCAAGCTGCTCTGCCGATGGACCAGATTGAGTCGATAACCAGATGAGGTGCCTCGGACTGCCCCTTTAATTCCTGGGGTGGCTACTTGTTAAAATCACTTGAAATGCATACAAAACATTGTTCTGCTAATATAAAAGAAACATCCGCCTTGTATTAACACATGTCACAATAATCAACATTTCTTCGTGACTAAAACAAAATTCGATCCCAAAATAAATGTTGATTTTCCCATTCAGAAACAGATGAGTGCAATTTCGTGCAATAATAGGAAAATGATTTGAAGCTGCGTTATGAGGTGGCTGCGTTCACATGGTTCAAAGTAAAAGTTGATTAAAAGCTTCATTGTTTGCAAATTCAATGATTTGGTGCTTTGAAAATCTGTTTTACTTTCAAGTACAAAGAAAATGGTCCTCTAAAATCACGCCAGAAAAACCTGAAGAATCACCGCCTTCAGTGATCACCGCAGAGCTCGCCAAAGACTGATCATAATTATACAGTATTTAAAAGTGGACCAATATGACAGGGCAATCAATTGCACATATAGAATATTCATCTGCATACAGTGTTTGGATTTTTTTGTTTGTTTGTTTTAGGGTTGATCGCTTTCCTTCACGGAGCTCACAAGTAGTTAGTGCTGCTCATTTTGTTTTCTCGCCTCTGATAAGTTCAGCTCTTTCTCTTCAGATACGCACTTTTGCTCTCCAATGCTGCTCTGGCATTTCATCCATTTGACTTAAAGGTTTCTTGCTGTTAATTTTGACTGCCGAGTCAAGTAGTAGAGGGGCCAATTAATTGCAATAACGAAGTCTTGAGTGAGAGATCATGGCCATCTCCAGTGTGTCATTAATCCTTGAAGGGAAGCACCACTATTTTTAATGTCCGCCTTTAACGCACAGCCAGCTGTTGCAGCATCTAATTTGTCAAAAGAATGAATAAACATCATGCATAAATGATTTCTCCCCATGCTCTCGGCCATCATTTATTTTCATTTCGTCGTCTTTCCATGAACTCCACATTCAATTTATTGTGATTCCATTGCCTCCTCATGAGCTGTAAATGCTCTTTCTGACCATCTCTCTTGCACATTCTCTGTCACTGGCTCTCTTTGTTGTCTCTCTCTCTCTCTCTCTCCCTCTCAGGGGAAGGATGGCTGAAAACACAGCACCAGGTCAATAGAAAAAATTCATAGAAAGCACCGAAAATTATATGGCCCAGGTGCCTTGCGATGTGCATAGGTCAATGCACTCAGTGCACTCAAATTTTCTCTCACAAGTCAAAGCAAAAAAATAAATAAAAAATCATCTGGGTGGCGGCTCATACCTGGGAAAACTCCAAAGTCGGGTCACTCGCATCTCAAGACGGCAGTGTCGATGAATGGCCGGTTTAACACTCCTTGTTGCGTTTGCCATGAATCAAGCTTCCATCCCCGCACCATCACTACTCACGGGGACGCATTGATAACGTAAGCGCATAGAATGCATTGTCAAAGTATGCTGATCTGACACTGCTGCTTTCCGCACTTGAAATGCGGCGTGACTTGATTCAAACACTAAGCGTACCAACCGGGTTTCCACCGCAGCTCCAACAAAGCGGGCCAAACCTCAGCGCTCCGGTGGTGTGGCCCGTGTCAAATTGCTCATTTGAGCTCTAACCATGTCATTTATCAAAACGCTGCACAGCCATGTCAGTGAGCAGTCGATATGCTAATGAGTGCTTAGCAGGGACACAGTTACTGGGCTTGGATTTTACTTAGCAACACACGCGGCCGAGAATGGTAAATGACTCTGTTGGTCAAAACGGCCCTCGGCGGCTCGAGAATATGCCAACGCAAGTGCGACCTCCAGGGCTGGTTTTTGCTGTTGCGGTTTCCACCGATATGGTAATCAAAGCAGGTCACAAGGCCACAACCCAAGGAGGCGACGGAGGCCCGTTCTGCATTCCGTTCTTGCCGTTGATTGTGAGCCACTGCTGATGGAGACATTAATCTTGCTTTGATAGAAATATGTCACTTTCTGCTGGTGGTGATGGATGTGATTTATTGTTCTAGACAAATCTGCCGCTGCTCCTGACAGCTCAATTGTGGCAAGAATGTCCCAAAATGTCACCTGTTGTACAGCCGGTGACCTTCTAATTTTCTAATTCAATTTCTCGACTCTCCCTGCCAGTCGGCTCTGATCACGGAGCAGTAATAACAATTACACACATGGCGACTGGCTTCGAAACCTGCAGTACCCCCCCCCCCCCCACGTTAAATCATGCTCAAGTAGTCTTTTATTAGACTGCCCGCTTAAATCAATCTAAATCTAAGCATAATAACTCTCTAATCAGGTGCGGAGAAGAATAATAGGTTGTCACGCTCCAGGAAAAATAGGCAATCATGGAATGTTTTCTTTAATTAGGCCGGTTTACGTAGAAGGGCATGGCGGGAGAGTGGGACACATTTATCATAGACAAGGTGGGAAATGACTTCAATTACTCAGGAAGGGGAGAGTGAAGAGAAGAACACAAGTCCAACAAGCAAAAGAGCTTCCGGGAAACAAAGAGGGCGACGGAGCCAAAGAAGGCAGTGAGGAGGAGAGGGAGGAAATCAAGGGGTGAGGAAGGACGAAGTGGCACGAGGGGAGTAAGGAAGGAATGAAGCGGTGAAAGCGCTGTCAAGGAGTGAGAAGACAATGTGAAGAATAAGAATATAAAAAGGTGAGGAGAGGGTGAAAAGTGAAAGGCAGAATTGAGAAGGTCAGGGAGAAGATAATCAGGCAGAGGGAGATGTACGGAGACAAGGAAGCCAGAAGGGGGTGACAGAGGAGTTAACTCGTGTAGCAGGAAATTCGATTTTTTATCACTGACCGTCTATTTCTGACACGTTCTAAATGTTGCTGGATTGTGAGCTAAGATTTGGGCTAATTTACATAATCAACATAAATCAGTAGCTAACAACTTAACGAACCGCATGACCATAACCCTTACAGGTACATAATACACAAAAACACTTGTGTGTGTGTGCGTGTGCGTGTGTGTGCGTGTGCGTGTGTGTGCGTGTGCGTGTGTGCGTGTGCGTGTGTGTGTGTTTGTGTGTGTGTGTGTGTGTGTGTTTGTGAATTTCACAGAAATGACACTATATAAAATCAATTTATTTCTTTGCAGTCTCTTTAATTATGCTTTAATCGTTGTTTTAACTTGTATTTTACGTTACAGTGCTATTTTTCTTTGTCTAAAAATTTTTTTGTCTGAAATATATTCATGGCATTTCAATTCATCCTTGTTTTAATTTAAAAAAAGTGTCCAAATCCTCAGAATTTCTGTAGTCCTCCATGAAAGCAGACGACATTAGTTTTACTTCTGATTTAACTTTGCATAACAATGATCAACAGTTTTGCTGGTATGTATAGATAGATAGATAGATAGATAGATAGATATGACAGACCCAACCAATAGCTGAATCTTAAATAATGTTTGCCTTTTCTGCACTGCCAATTTGAAATAATGTCTCTTTTTTATTATTATTTAGAGAAGGGAATTTAAACTTTTTCTTCCGTTAGGTTCAGCGATTGATCAACAAAATAATCGTGTGCTACACGGAAAGTCAGCGAAAAATGAAGGAGGCAGAGAGAAGGTGAAATGGGATAAGTCGTTTCAGGAACCAAGAGAAGAGTGTTTAATCCCTCGTGCCATGCAGGTACACATCATGTACACCTGACATGCGTTGTGTTGCAAAAAAAAAAAAAAATGCATGCCATGCATGGGTTTTTTAACTCGTGGCATGCATTTGTTTTGCAACACAACGCATGTCGGGTGTACATGATGTGTACCTGCATGGCACGAGGGTTGTTAAGGAAGTGAGGGCTCACAAAGGTTGGGAGTTATCAGAGGCGTTTCAAATCCCAGAGTGCGAGAATGTGATAACAGGTGTCGGCTCCATCATCGTTACGGTCCAATTTTTAAGGGAAATAAGTCATGTGGCCTCTCATTTATTGTTGTTGACGAACAGCCAATTATTTGCCATCTAATATGGGGAAAAACTATAACCCATGAAGACAGATGTCTTTCTTACCTCCTCCGTCAGTGCTTGATGCATCACAGGACACCCGTGATGGATTGGATCCTTAAAGTGTGAATACACATTTAATGTAGCGCTCCATTGTTGTGTTGAACTAACCACAGCGAGTGAAGGATGAAGTTGTTCTATGAAGAGCTGATTTTGTCTAAGTCATATTAAATAAAAGGTTTATTTGGACAGGCTTTTGTATGTGAACATCTGATAAATATTATTTGTCTTTAACCTGATGTGAGTATGATAGCTAAATATTGTACCTAAACAGTAGTATTTATACTTGAATAAGAGTAAATACTGAGTAACTTTTTTGTTTTAATCGAAGCATGAACATCAAATAGACAAAAATATCAAATTGGAATGTGTAACTTCAGATACTTCACATATTCTTCCAGTACTCTGATGTAATGTTTGAACTCTCCCCAAAAAAAAAAGAGAACATCTCAACTTGCAAGTAGCGGTCGTTGATTATTAAGCAATAACGAGATCTCAGTGCACAGGTGTCAAAGTCAGGTCCTGGAGGGCCGCTGTCCCGCATGTTTTCCAAGTCTCCCTGTTGCAAGACACCCGATTCAAATGAGCGGATCATCAGCGAGCTCTGCGGAAGCCTGATATTGAACCTCTTCATTTGAATCAGGTGCGTTGCAACAGGGAGACTTGGGAAACATGCGGGACAGCGGCCCTCCAGGACCTGAGTTCGACACCCCTGCCTCAGTGGCTGCGAGCTTACGTTTTATATTAAGTAATTTCTCCGCAAAGCAAAAGAGATACATCTTCGAATGACAAAGATGTAATGATTCTTTTAAAAACGATAGAACCACCTCTCTCAACGTTTATTCGAAATTTTAAGTAATGTCTCCGCAAGGGGGCGTAAATCGCCCAGGCAAACACAAATGATTTACATTAAGATGCCAACAGAAAACCACTTTAATGAAAATGTATTTGACTGTTGGGTGGGGTGGGGAGGAGCTCATTGAAATGCATACTGTACAGTTCAAATTTGACCTGTATGACAAAATGCAAAGGGGAGGGATACCTGAAAGATGTCCCAAAATTAAGACTAATAAAAATACATTTTAAAAAAACATTCTTTTGTACAGTTGCTACAAAGTTTTCTGCACACCTGGATTTTGTGTGATTTTAGATTTTCCCAACGGGAATAGCGAGAATCTTGAAACTGCGCGTACCATAATCGTATGCATTGTCATGGGACTATGGGTGTTCAAGAAGGAGCTTGAAGAGCTGTCTGTAATTGCCACGTTTAGACAGTTTCAAATGGTAATGTGCCCCCATTGGTCCTTGAAGTGCCACAAAGGAATGTCAAAACAGTAAAAGTGTCCAAGTCATGTACAGTATATTTGTACTTTTGTTGAATAGTATGGGTGATGTTCACCGGGGAGCTTGAAACAGGTCAAAGAAGTGTCTGTGATCTCATCACAATAGGCCTGGCTCCCGCAGAAACATGCACCTGCTGTTCCTTCGAAGGTCAATCTCAAAACGGTGAAAGAGTAAAACAGCAGAGGTATGATCATACATAAATAGGTTGTCACGTTGTCTGACAGTGGATTTTTTTTTTCAATACAATAAGAAGTCGTGTAAAACGTCATCATAAAATACACCTTCCCTTATTTCTGAAACATTGGTTAAAGATGACGTATTCGTTTGTTAATGTCAGGGAGGTTGTTAAGAAAGTTTGAAAAGATTTGTAATTCATAATTTTATAGTCAATGATTACAAAATGGTAGTTGTAGTCCGGGTCAAAAAAAAAAAAAACATATTTTGCGTACATGGAAAATGAACACTGCATTGTCATTGAAGTTGCAATTGTTGGCCACGGGAGGTCAGTGTTAGACAGATTATATTATACAAGCGGATCTTTGAAAAAGCTGAATCTGAATGATCGATTATTAGTATACCTTGGTGTTATGTGTTATATAGGTACATTTAAGTTAAAATTTTAAACCAAATATTTAATTTAAAACAAATTACATATAGTTTAACAGAGGAAGTTAAATTACCATTGGATGGACGTTTTAACCAAATGGAATTATCCACCATTCTTTGGTAGCCTCCAGGAAAATGTATCATTCACATGCACACAGCTAACGAAAGAAAGCCAATAAAAAGGTTGCTTCATTTGATGTGACATTAATTTTATTACAGTAAAGCTGCCCCCTCTGATTGGTGGATTTAATGCAGCGCAGTGCATTTATTCTCTGAAGTATTATGAAAAAAAAAAGTGCCTCTGTCCCATTTCATTTGTCAAGGGCCTACTTAAGAATGAAAGATGCCCCTTGCTCATTTATTTTTTTCCAAGGACATATGAGCTCATGCTGCCTGGCCAGCTGCCTGGACGTGGAGGAGGAGTTGGACACGTTCATTAGGTCCATTACATCACCATTGGCCAATCCACTTCTTCCTGACATGAGCGTCTGTCCATGAGTTGAGCTTGTGGGAATTGGCTCGGGCTAACCCTGCCCTTGAGAAGGTGGATCAACCCCGGGTCACAGGTTCGAAGAGTGTTCCGCAGTCCAAACCTTCTATTGTGCGACGCCATGGTAAATTGGGGCAGGCCCTAATGCCTTTGAGGCACATATTTTACATGAGGAAAAACATTTATGGTATACTATCCCAAAACAAAGTTACAAAGAGTGAATGCACAGGTCTGCCATCCACTAGAAGATACGTTGTATTTATAGTTAACAAATTTTCAACCAAGTAAAATAGAATCATTTCCCGCAGCACACTTGATGATCGCACACGCCATACTGGTATGGAATCACTGACCAAGGGTATTCTGTGCTCTCAGGTTTCCAAGGAAGAAGAAAGTTCCACAGTATGAAGTGATCAGATGACAGTGTGTTGGCATGAGTGCTAAGGTGTTACTTGCGACATGTTTGGAGTGGCAATAACATTAGAATTTTGAACCTGCGCGCGTGTGCATGTGCATATGTAGACGACTTTTGGTTATATTTTTTTGCGTGTGAAAAGCACTTTAGTAAAGACTGACTGACTGATTGATCGGTTCAAATTACCCCTGAAATCTGCACGCCTATGGGTTCCTCTTCAAACATGCAGATGGTTAATTTGATTCACAGCATACTCATCTCAAGTCTCAACCCTATAGTGATCCTCAGAGGTAGGTGGGATCCTTTTAGCGGTATGCGATAGAATCACTGCCCAAGTACAGTTCAGTCGTATTTAACTTTTCTGTTTCAACATTTGCATTTCATTTTGAACATTAATTTCAATCGTTTGAATATATTTTTTTGTGGTTGATGGGAAAATCTCAGGGTTCTCTTAAGTTCGGTGATTCTTAAATTGTGGTCCACACACGGTCTCCCTCTAGTGGTGTGTGAAAGAATCACTCAAATGTTTAAACTGCATGTTGTTACAGAGCCCTGCGATTGGCTGGCAACCAATTCAGGGTGTCCCCCGCCTACTGCCCGAAGACAGCTGGGATAGGCTCCAGCACCCCCCGCGACCCTAGTGAGGATAAAGCAGTTCGGAAAATGAACAAATGAATGAATGAATCAATGTTGTTACAGGGTATCAAAGCTTTTTTTGACTTCAGTTGTAGTCACCTTTCAACTAAAATATGTTTGCAAGTAATCTGTTAGGACTGTTTGTTTTCAACAATTTATTTCAGCACAATCAGGGGTGGGGTGGCCATCGGGAATTTCGGGAAATATGTTAATTTTCCTGAACGGTCCTGAGCATCCCAACCAACCACCCCTGCCTAACCCCCGGCGATTTTTTTGGGGGGGGGGGGGGGGGCATGGTACTGCCACACCCTGTTGTCGCCTACATTTCAGCGTACGACGGTCCGTCGGTGACAACTATTCAGTGCATGGCAGCCTCACTCCCCTCCCCACCCCCACCATCAAAGATTATTTTGCTGCAAGTGATGGCTGCCATCGATGTGTATTTGTTCCCAGCTCGTTCCTGGTGACAATTTTTATTCAACTTTTACATGCAATACATTTTGATGAAATGCATGAATTATTTTCAGTTTTTAAGCTCAGTTTTAATGTTTCAACTCTGCGTAATGTTATAATGGCTTACAATAATATCAAATATAATGTTAGGAAATGAACCTCATATTTGATGAACATTCAGACCTGCTGTTAGAATGTAATTTAATGTTAGTAATGATGGTGGTATTTTTTTAGGTGGTCCTTTGTGTAGAATTTCGAGACTTACTGCTTTAGGATGAGGGTTACGAAGTTTGATCCCTCTCATCATTTTTATCATGCTACCAGAGCAATGTTACATGGAGGGACTTGTATTAAACACTTGTAATCATGACATTGTCTACTTTCAGATGGAACAAGCACAAACACAGATTAGGTGAAACTTGTTTCGCACCATCTATGACTGGACCGAGAGATGCTACACATTTAAAATATTTCATATAGTTCAGGCAACCCTGTAGAAATGGAGATTTTTTTTAAAAAAATTGATTATTTTAAGTATTTCATATTGAAATATGACAGATTGAGGCCAGCCCACAATGTCTGTCATCCCACGCGCTAAGCAAATCATCAGCAGAGGAATAATGAGGAGCGTGGCTCCATCATTGTTATTCTGTTGTCTCTTACATAATTGATGGAGATTAACTTCCCATCATGCAAGTCTAATTAAAATCAATCCACCAATAAGGCTGGCAAATTAATGGAGCAATATTATTGGTTAGAGTTTACAGTCTAATGAAGAAACACGCACAAACAAAGTCATTAAGTTGTCAGCAAGTCAAAATAAACATCTGGAGAAGAACTCCGGGAATCTACACATGCTGTCTTTGTGACCTTGGCAATATTTTAACATCTTGAAACTCTTCACTTTCTTTTTGAAGAAAGATCAGATAAACATGATACAATATTCCTTTAAAGTTAAAAAGAAAATCACATTCAAATGCAGCAGCATCCATTTTCATCATGTCATTCTTTCAAACTGGCCAATGATGTATGCAGTTTTTCATCCTCCTTTCACATTTCCTGAAGGACATCTCCATGACATATACATGATAGGTAATCTGACCTTTTGATGTAAATCCTGTACCAAAGCCGACCTGAGTACCTGTGAATCCTCGCTTTTATGAAACCGGAGACAATAAACGATGGCGACCGGGTTTGATGTCAATGGCACATTAAATCAATGCCTCCAGCCTAAATGAGAGATGAAAGGCTGAGAGAGCCAAGCCAACAGAATGAGCGCTATGTTGTTAGAGTCCATGCGGCAGTTGATCACATTATGGAATTTGCAGATGAGAATCTAATGCAGTGAGATCCATGTCTTTGTTACATTTCGGCTGAACTACTGTATTCTATTTTATTTGGAGTCAGGTAGTCCTCCCTCAAGCGTCTCCAGTAGGTCAAAAATGCTTCTGCTCGCCTGCCAACTGGAGCTCATAGGAGGGACTATACGTAAATCTAATTCTGGCCTCCCTTCACTGGCTCCCTGCACAATTTAGAGTTCATTTAAAGATTTGATTTGCCTTTAAATCGTCTCGCCCAACCTTACCTCTCTGAGCTGCTCCAACCCCTACGCACCTCCCTGATGCTTCAGGTCAGTGGACCGGATGGGGGCACAGAGGACAAAGCGGAGACTCGGAGGGGATTGAGCTTTTTCCATCGCTGGTCCCTCTCATTGGAATGACCTCCTGTTAAATATTAGGCAAGCCCCCTCTCTGTCCACCTTTAAACACGATCATGTTTTTATTCTTTGACTGTTATATCAGCACAAAACCCGGCATTTTTTTTGTGTGTGTGTTTGTGCGTGTGTGTGTGTGTGTTTTTTGGTGATCAGTGTTTTCATATTCGAAAATTGAACTGTCTTTGGCCTTGTCTACCCCTAGCCGGGGTTTTTGTAAATGGGAGATATGAGTCTGCGGTTTGCCCTGTCATTCTCATTAGAAAGGGGAGATTTGCAGATATCTCCAAACCCGTGTATGGTTGTGTTTTTGTATGTCTAGTTTTACTCCATGTACAGCACTTTGTATATAGCGGTGGTTGTTTGTGCGCTATAAATAAAATTGAGATGAGAGTTGAGTAAGGAGAAGCCTTCGTCCACTTCTCGTGGCCACCAGACTTGAACACAAACCAGGACCACCCCCCCCCCCCCCCGCTCAGCTGAGCAGTAGTCCGCAACTGCTCATCACCACTGCATTGCTTATTGACACCCTGAGTAATCTTCTAGGACAGTTCCTCGAGAGCCATATCCTGCCTGTTTTAGGTCCTTCCCTACTCCAACACGCTGAATTCAAATTTTCAGGCCTCGACAGAGCTTGCTGATGAGCTGATCGTTTGAATCAGGTGTGTTGGAGTAGGGAGGGACCTAAAACAGGCAGGATATGGCTTTCGGGGAACCGGAGTTCCCTACCCCTGTTCTGGGACTAGCCCCTTGCGACTCTGTCACCCTGTTTGGCCTTGATATTTGAGGACAGTGGGGACAGAAGTCATAAACAGGTCACAGGGTACGTAGGCACACATTTGAGATCTGCACCAGCAATGAAGCAAAATCAAATATCAACTTCAATTTATTTAATGAAGAGATGTAAAAAGGGGGGCAATAAGCTTATGAGGCGTCCTGATCTGACATTTCAGCAACTGAGCTCGACAGTTGATTCTACTCCAGCTTTCAGTCCAAAACAAAACTGTCAAGGAGAAAAAAAATGTCCCTTTTCGCTGAAACGGCGTTTTTAAGATTGAATTGTTGATTTATTCTTGTCAGATAAGCTGTTAATACATTTTGAGAGCTATAGTTCTTCATTTGCGGTAATATGTTTAAAATTGACCCGGAATGTGTGCAAAGAAAGTTTTTGAATTGGTGTCAAAAGCACTTTTCCGAGTAATATAGGAATAATAAAATCAAGTCACCACCTCTTGTCTTCACATACTGCATACTTGCCTCTCCCAAATACATTGTGAGTGATCGAATTCTTAAAATTCTCAAAGGCCTTTTTTTCTCACACTATTTAGTCAAATGCTACAAGACTGGTGTTTGTTGTTTTATTTATTATTGTTATCCTGTATAAGCCCATATTCTTCATTGTTTATGTCTTGTGACCTGTTGCAACTGTCATTTGCTTGTGCAGGAGTTTTTTGCCTCGCTCAAATTATCCTCAAATGAGGGTAGTTCGAGCGTGGGGTTTTTTTTCTCCCCCTCTCCCTCCCTTGTTTCTTTCTGACTTTCGGGTTGAGTGAACGCTGGCGCGTTTTGGCTGCCGCTGCTCAACCCGTATTGTTTTGTGTTTTTTGTTATTGTAAAGTGTCCTTGGGTGTCTTGAAAGGCGCTTATAAATGAAATCGATTATTATTATTATTATATTGATGTTGGTGATGAAAAATCTTGAACTGGGGTGATCGCAGATCAATGCTGTGAAATGTGCGCTTGGAGACCGCCTACCAACCTGACTCAATCTCAGCGATGCATTTGACAGTTGCTGTAATCAAAATGTGTGCCTTGCTGAGATCAAACAATAAATGGCACCGCCAAAATCCCCAAACACGCTAAATTAGGCATTTACCAGCATGAAAATCAAGATGTGCCGATTTTTGCGCTCGAGCGCACCTGCGCTGTGAAAATAAAGACGCAGGCTTCATTCAAGATTTTTGGGCTTAGTGTTAAGTGGCATCTCTTGACACAGTGTTCCCAGATGTACGAATTATTACATCGTTTTAGGAAAGGCCTCTTCAAGTAAGAGTTGTACAGCCAGTGAAACACAGCTTGTAAAGTATATGTGGAACATTCACAGCATCTGTCCGCCAAGGAAAGTGAAACCAATTACACTGGCTTTAGACAGTCTGAGACCATCGAACAGCCATGTTACTTTATTTCTCCTTCTGAAGCTTGAGTGGAAGCTTACCATGTCGAATGCCATATTAAGCTCACTGTGTACATCAAACATGGAAAATGAAACAAGATACTTTCTGTTCTTTGTTCTTCATTCTTCATGACATCTGCACATAAGCTGTTAATGTTCTGTCTGTGATTCCTTTTTCACATCTTAGCCCTTTCCGTTCCTTGATACACACATTCTTCAAATGTGAGCAGCTCAAGCACATTTACAAACTTGTCCCGGTCCAATTAAAAATATCATGGATCGCTCCCAAGCCTCTATGAATACTCGCCATGAACTGTTCAGCCAATGTTTGCGTCATGCCACTTACAAGGTGTGAAACAAAAATGAACAAGCTGTAATGGATACACAACATCCTTGGCGGTGATAATTACATAAGCTAATAATCATAGCGCAATAATAATAATAATAATAATAATACATTGTATTTATACGCGCCTTTCAAGACACCCAAGGACACTTTACAATAACAAAAAACACAAAACAATACGTGTCCATTAATATCCATTAATGGACATGAAAAGTCCTAGGTCCATCCATCCATCCATCCATCCATTTTCAACACTGCTTATCCTGGACAGGGTGACAGAGAGTTGCTGGAGCCTATCACAGCTAACTTGGGGGCGGAAGGCACACTCACCCTGAACTAGTCGCCAGTTAGTCGCAGGGCACATATAGAGACAAACAACCATTCACAACTACATCCACGCCTTCACTGAGAGGGTACCGATCCCATGCCGCCTGCACACAACTACACCTCTACACCGGTTTGAAAGTATTCAAACTCTTGGTGAAAAAAAAAAAAAAAAAACACCATGGCACCATTAGTAATGCTATACTATATAAATGAATCCTTGCATTACAGGCTCTGCTGCAGTCTTCTAACACACAATTTCACACATCTTTCATGTCCCTCATAAGTCAATTTTGCTTTTCAGTCACGCATCCATGTTGTTTCTTGCTTACTTTCCTTAGCGCCAAAGCCACAGGAAACACAAGACAAATCTTGTAATGTTTTCTAGTTTAACTCCTTTGAGTTCTGCATCACATAAAGTGGTTGGCAAGTTTTAAACATGCATACATCGTGGTAGGAGGAGTCACGTAGCTGCGTGTCAAGACATGAACAAGTCATTTAACAATTTTTTTGCTGTATGTTACACCCCTCTTAAAATTATTTATTATTATATAAATCATATATGCAGTTCATCTATTTGGAATCACAAATTGCGCTAATTTATAATCAATAGCAGTGATAACCAAATACAAGATAACATTTCAGATGATTTAAAAACATCCATCCATCCTTCCGTTCTCTGAACCGCTTCATCCTCACAAGGTCAAAGGTGTGCTGGAGCCTAACCCAGCTGACTTTGGGCAGCAAGCGGGATCCAGCCTGAACTGGTTGCCAGCCAATCGCAGGGCATACAGAAAAACAACCATTCGCGCTAGCAATTTCCTTTGAGTTGTGCATCACGTGATTTGTGAGTTAACAATTGTTCCCTTCTCCATGCGGTCTCCGTTTTCACAAATCTGTGATCTTGGGATCACATCTGGCAGTTGCCTCTGTTTTCAACACTCAAGACATTTTATTGTTTTTCTTATGTTAAATGTTCTGTAAAGGGCTTTGTTACAGCTGTAGCTGTTGTGTAAGAGCGATATAAATAAAGATGCATTGGATTGTGTGTATATAACAAGAAAAGCTGTTGTTCATGCAAAAATATACTTACCTTTGCCCATTACTCTCCTTTGCTGCTTCCATGATATAAATCCATGCCGTCATCTCATTCAGACTTGATTACTTTAAGAGCATTCTCTGCGGCAGGGATGTCAAACTCATTTCTGTTGTGGGCCACATCAGAGTTCTAGTTTCCTTCGCAGGGCTGTTGTGACTGTGAATCCAAATAAATGTATGATTGCCCCATATTACAGTACATATAAACAAAATATGGGATGAATAACTTGAGACGTGAGCACCAGTAAAAACTGCGTGTTCAAATATTATGACATTTATTGTAAATGGGGCAATATCCCAATGTTTTTAAAAGTGAAGACGATGTGCAATTTGGTATTATAGCAAAAAACCATGCACATAATTTGCTTTCGCGGGCCACATAAAATTATGTGTCCGGTCTTCGCCAGTCTTGAGTTTGACACCTGTGCTCTACGGTCCTCTAAAGTCCTCACCTTACTTCAATACTCTTCTGATCGTCTCCACGTTCATTTCCGATCTTGTGAATGCACCTGGCCTCTGACCTTCCCCAGCGCATCCATTCCTCCTCCACACCTTCAATGCCCTCCGCGATGACGGGCAAAGCCTTCTAACATAGCTTCCTCCTCACTCTAACACAGTGATTCCCAACCAGTGTGCCGGGGCACATTAGTGTTCCGTGAGAGCTCTTAAGGTATGCCGTGGGAAATAATTAGATTTTACCGAATTGGTCAGAAAATTGGCAGCACGGTGATCAACTGGTTATCACGTCCGCCTCACAGCGCAGAGATGTAGGGTTCGATTCCGGCTCCTGCCTTCTTGCGTGGAGTTTGCATGTTCTCCCCATGCCCGCGTGGATTTTGTCTGGGTGCTCCGGTTTCCTCCCTCATTCCAAAAACATGCATAGCAGGTTAATGGAACACTTTCAACTGATCTTCTCTTTGTTTACAGAAAGGATATAATTGACATGAAAGTGGATACACTTTGTGTGACATTTTTGTTTGGTGGTGTGCCGTGAGATTTGGCCGACTGAAACCATGTGCGGACTTAAACCACGTGCCTCGTCTCAAAGGTTGAGAATCACTGCTCTAACATGTCAACAACCTAAGCGCTCTCAAATCCATTGTATAGACCCGTCTGTTTAGGTCCACTTTTAGGCAAGACGCATTTATTTGAACAACACCATTCAGCCACAAAGGAAATCCGTATATCTTTGCAGAGGCAAACAAATCATTTTTAAAACAAATGTCAGAGATGAAAATTGTCTTATAGAGTATTCACGTTTGGAAGGTACTCGCCGAGGGTGGCGTGGGGGGTTTGGAGGCAGATTTGTGTCTCTCTCTCCATGCAGGCCAGCAGTTGAGGACATTTGGTGATTTGACTCTTTTAGCATCAAGGGACACCAACAGAATCACCGGCTAGAGAGAACCCCAACCTTTACTCGTCAACCACCTTTTAGTTCAACTCAAACAGACCAAGACCCTCTGTTATAGCTGCAAAGAGGTTGTTGCCCAACTCAATTGTCATCCCTTTTAGCCCACGTGGTAAAAGCACGCTGAGAGTGAAGGCTAGAGCATCCAAAACCATTACTTTCTATTTTAACTTTTCAATTTGGATGGATTGTGTTCTGCCTCCATGATAATGACTGCGCATGGAAATGGAGGCCAAATCAGTATCGATGAGATGCTTGTAAATGAGCAAGTTTGATATTTGAGAAAATAACGATACAATAATCAAGGCTGCAGGTTCAAAACGTGCATTAGCCCGGGAATGGTGTCAGCAAAGTCACGCACGGGTGATCATTCAGATTGTAATATATAATTCATCATTGCACGATATCTTTTTACGTGAATGTTTATAATGAAGTCGGCTGCCGTTACATACCATTTATACAAATATCAGGAATTTTGATTTGATCCCAATCAAGAGTATTGCTTTTGCCTTCATTTAAATCATGTGGACGGTCGTTTCTTCAATTGTGTCTTCCTCATTCCTTTCCTTTTGATTGGTTGATTCCTCGATTCCCTTCTGACCTACCTTCATGCCGTTCTTTTTCCTTCCTGTGTCAGGAGCCGAAAACTGTGAAGCGAGCCGTCTCTGGTTCCTCTGCTCTACTTCACTGATTCCTTTTTTAATTTCCTTTCCGCTTCTGACGTAGCTTATCGTCCCTTTTACTTTCTTTCTGACGCATTTCTTTCTCCAGTCCCTCTTTGCTTTGTTTTTGCTTCCTTTCTTTCTTTCCTTCCAAATTACAAAAGCAGTCTGTAAAATATTTTTTCCACCTTACTCGTAAATGCAAATTAATAAATCCCCAACCATTTGATCGGTGCATTTGATTTTTTAAAGTAACTTTTCACCTACTCAAAGAGAGTCCATTGAAACTGAATATATATGAAAGCATATGAAAGGCGCAATCGTGGACGTGCTTGGAACATAGTGTTCCTGACAATGTGAATTCATCATCAGAGAGTGATCGTTACTGTATGGGGAGGTCATCCAAAACGTTCAGCATTTGTCTCGCTCAGAAACTGAATGTGAGATGTCTGGATGATGGATGACTGCATGTGTGGGTTTTTTTTTTTTTGTCCTATTCGTCTCTTCTCTTGGCTTGTTCCATCATTTCCTCGGGATGTGTTGCCCTCAGCATCCGCTGACATGGTCGCCTCAAGTATCCATAACGTGACACCAAATGTAAGAGTCATTCTGCTACTTTATTCCTACACATACCGTCTGAGTAAAAGCTTTTATGGCTTTTTTTAAATAGCGATTAAGGACGATTTGGTGGGGGTGAATGTTTGAAAGATGAGATCTTTGCGGAGAGAAAACACCTCTGCAGATGAGAGCACAGCATCTTTGGTCCAAATTCTCCATATCTATTTCTAATTCAGCTCATGAATTCATGTGCCGATAAGAGCGAGAAAGTGTCATCATAATAGTTTGCTCCTCTCTCCCGCATCTGGTGAGACATCTGCATAGAAAAGGAGATAGCTTCCTAAGAGCCTGTCAGATCTAAGTTGAAAAGAAGCAATAAAACAAGCATGGATTCAGAGAGAGAGAGAGAGAGAGAGAAGTGAGTGGGAGCCTACTCATGATAGTACCATACAGAGTAACAGATTCATATGTTACACATTTCAACCATTCAAAAATCTTGGTGTTTTGGACAGATTTATTCATCGTTATTGGATTACAAGTAGTTATTTAGAGCCCGTCTAACTCGTGTGCATGTTTCCAGATAACTCAAAGCAGGAGGCTATTGATGAGTTTTGACTTTTGAGGGTTCTCCACCTCATTCTATCTCAAAGTCAATGTCAGGGCGAAGACAAAAAGCGGGCACTCGCTAAGATTTGATTGTCTTTTCACTCCTGGGGGCAGCACTTCATCACCTGGCTGCAGAATTATACAGACGTCAATAAGTGTGCGGATCCGTGTATTTTCACATTGGCAAAATTTAGAAGAGCTTCTTTACAGACATATTTTTTAAAGAAGTATGAACCAAAGAAGTTCATTTTTTTTGGACACCTGACATCCTGATGTCCACGCCCACCTGGTTTTGCTCTGCTCAGTGGGAGTCCCTCGCACCACCAGCGATTGCTGGCATTCTGTAGTCAGCAGATGCAGCAGGGTGTCATATTTCAAAGGCCGAGGGGACAGAGATTTGTGAGGCTCTTAAAGCCCCAAAGGCAGGCCGGCGCCTCCCATTCTTGATCCCAGTCAGAGGAAGCAAAAGCCTCCTACTATATCATCCTGCTCAGCAATTACTACACAGGCGCCAAGAAAGGGGAAACACCATCTCGGTTGCTTTAAATCACTTGGTTTCAGTGTTCAAATCTGTTAACTGAAACAACCTTCAGCCACGGTCTCAGTCAAGATGAACTTTTTGTTTCAGTCATGCTGCCAGTAATTCTGAGCAAGTTATATAACAGTTATTCTTTATTTCATAACACGTCTGTTGTCTGTTTGTTGAAGTCATACAAAGCCTGTCAGAGTCTGCGTGCTTCCGAGCCCGACAGGGAGTCAGCATGTACAGTGGCAGCTCTTTGACTAGAAATGGAGTCTGAACATTTCCCGCAGCTTTCGTTTTTCTCGAACCGCAACTGATTCAAGCAAACTGAGACGTCCTTGCTGCACCTTCAACCTAATTGCGCGCCTTGGTGTGTCTTCTGCATCCATTAACAACAGTCCGGTAAAAATTATTTAAATTAGTTTGGCTTTGCAGAAACCGGAAATGTTGCCGAGCTCAGCTTTGCTAGAATGTCACACATTTCGGGCTGGCAGGCATTAGATTGTTGGCTAGCGTTTCTTGTTTTATCATGCAATTTCTTTTGTGTGCTCATAAAGGCTGATCTGTGGTTCCTGCACAGCGATTTTCAGATTGACCCCAAGAAATGAAGCGCAACTGTGGAGCAGTATAGTACTGAAGAATCATATCCCGTGGCTTGCTCCACAGAAGAAACCGGTGATATTGAGTGCACCTATGATCATCGCCTGGTGACAATCAGATTATCTGAGGATGTATAAGGAGGGTGTTGCTTTCTCCGTAGCTTGTTTGATATCTTCAGGGTGTCATGGTGTATGTTTTAGTGTATGCGCAAGTTGATTTTGTTCTCCTTCCTTCGAATGACTTCCAAATTATTCATTTATTTCTAAGGCTTGATTTTTGTGTTCTTCTATCATTTTAATAGAATTGGTGGACTGTTGGGGTGAATTTTATTCCCAAATGTTCTTCAGAAAAGATTCACGGCCCACTTGTCCAGAGATTTATTAGCGCCATTTGTGTTGGTTTCCCATCCAGCAAGCTCCGTATAAAAATAAGTTTTAGTGCAGGGGTGCCCAAGTCCGGTCATGGAGACCCTCTATCCAGCATGTTTAAGATGAACTCCCTCCTCCGACACATCTGATTCAAACGATCAGGATGGTTATCAGGCTTCTGATAAGGTGATCATTTGAATTAGGCGTGTTGGAGAAGGGAAGCATGTCAAACAGGCTGGAAAGTCACTCTCAAGCACTGGACTTGGACACTTTGGACTTTGTTCTAGTGCGAAACGTAACAGGGTGGAGAATTTATTTGACCTTTAATTCCTCATCAATGAAGCTATGAAATAATTACAAGATTTTGAAAAATAAACCTCTTTAATTCAAAAGATGAACAGCTGGACATACGATGACTGCCGCATCACAATATACAGTACTTGGATGACATCAACCTTCCCAGACCAATGTCTAAAACCCAATTCTAGACAAACGAAAGACCTGGGATAAATTAACAACAACTAAAGTATTCAGGATTCGTTCTTTTGGCTATAAGGCTGTAAAAATGTGACAAAGGGTTTGTTTGTATTTTGAATGATCCATTTATAATTTAACTCAAATGCTTCCTCTGTGTTGAATTGACACGAAACTCCCCGTGGACTAAAGTAGTCTCTTTGGGTATTTTTTTTTTCTTTTTATGTGGTTGAAATTTTGTACACATGGCAAAAACTGCTTTATAAGCGTAATGTGGCCATGTGAAGAAGCTGCACACAGAGGGAACGAATGCACATTGTGCACCTCGCCATATGCACGTAACATAAAAAGTAAATAAAGTAGCATTTGGTCTTTTATTTCTTTGTTGTTATAATGCTTCTGGCACAAAAAAAAGTGAGACTGCTGAAAATCCTGTAAATTTCCCTTTGAAATGGTGCCTCATTTGTAAGGAATATGCATTTGTCGGATATGTAGCAGAGCTGAGAATGTCGGTTGCAGCCATCAATGGTTTGCCAACTATTCTCTTCCAATGCTGAACAGCTCTTTTGCTGTTGCCAATGACTCTTGACTCTTGTTTTGAAATTCTGTTACTCCTGTTAGTGTGGATGGGCCCACATCAGATGCGTGGTGGCCATTGGGAAATTCGGGACTACTCCCAAATGGTCAACCCATTCCAAGACGAAATTTCCCAGTGATTATTTGTAATTTTTCTAATTCCTCCTATATAATTTCCAATGTTCACGCAGACATCTTTCAACAAAACATAATTACAGACCGCAAGACGAGAGACTGCAGTGCGCATGGCTGGCCGAGTGCACTTAACAAGAGTACCGTAGCTCTATGTCAGACACAACAAAAAAGTACGTCTGCAGTCTGCAATGTGTGTTTTGTGCTTCGTTGGACCATTGCTTGTTGTTTTTTGACCAATAAAGAGACAGAGTACAAGCCCTGAGCGTGTCGGAAACATGAAAATCGTAAGAACGAGGTACAGCCAAAATATGCAAAGCAGACAGATCTCTTTAGTGGAGAGGGAGGAGGCCTGTCTAAGATGCAACTGAGGCAGGATCCGGCAACACGACAGTAGGCAGCGTAGAAAAACAAAAAGGCAAAATATTGGACTGAGAAGGCCGTGTATTTCTTATGCAAATGCTTCAGTAACACTTTTCAATTGGTGATAAGGTTAAGTCTTTTAGGCCTACACTATTGCATGATTAATACATGTTGTTGCATAGCACCAGCAGAAGGTGTCTGTGATCTGACTTTGTTATCAGATAACAATGCACTGAACCAGTATGCGCACGTGTGTGTGTGTGTGTGTGTGCGTGTGAGAGAGAGAGAGAGAGCGAGAGACAGACAGACAGACATTTATGCTGAGACTTTCTTACATAGATGAGGAGGTGGTGCTAGTCTGAAGGAGGAGGAGCAAGATGTGGTGATCTGATTGGGGGGACAATGGAGCAGCAATGACCAGACGAGTAGGGATGTGTGTCAAGCTTCCTTGTTGACATTTGCATTGTCAATAGGATACAGTATTACAAAATGATGAGACCTAAAATTACTTTCACTGCTATGATCATTGGTTAATATTTAGGGCCTTGAAAAAAAGATTCAGCCTGTCCATCTTTTCCTCTCCACCCCAAATTCTCGGATCAAATTTCAGGCCCAGTTAGTCCTTGGCTCACACACTGTATTCAGCTCTGCTGCTCGTCCCGCAAATGCACAGCACCATTTAAAAAAGTGAACAGGATTTCCACAAATTATTTGATTCCAAGAAGCACTGTACCAACAAAGAAATAATCTAACAAACACACATTACCTTACTTTTGTACTATGTTTATGATTTATCTTGTATTGCTTTGTATTCTGCAGAAAAGAAACCCACAGCAAGAGAAGATGAAGGTTTTCATGCACATGAAATCGGTTTTTCCAGAATTTGCCTTTTCTATTTGAAGATTTGTTTTTGTCATCTTGTTTTTGCATCGAAGAATTCATGTCCGGTCAACTTGTGAGCAGATGACACTTTGAATGCAATGATCGCCTTACTTGCCAGAGGGACGGAATACATCCTTACTTCAAAGAAATACAATTTTGATGTTATCGCACTTCACGGACAGGCTGAGATTTTGCACAGGTAGAATTGGGCGTAACGGGGTGTTTGCATCTTTGTGCATCGTCGTGGGATGGAAGTCGTCTTTTCCCAGTCAATCCTCACAACGTCCCTCATTTGATTCAAAATCAGGGCATTCCGAGTGCAATCTTCCTGAGCAAGCTCTGCTAGACATTATAGAAAAAGACTTACTGGGATCGGTGCATGACATTGGCAGGTAAACTGTAAGATCTCCCGTTGCGGATTATGTCGTCGGCATTGCATGTGACAAGGACAGAGACCGCCTTACGCCCCCGATTAGACATCTGTGTGTGCCCCCTACTCCTTCACTCACTTCACGACTCCAGCATTGCAACCACAAAATAAAAGATAAGGAAAGCTGAGCAACACACTCATGAAACCCTTATGAAATGAATGAAACTCCATATTGAGTTAGCATGCACAGTACCATTGCCAATGAAGTAAACGTTGGAGAGACATCATTCACGCCATTCTCCCTTACATTACTTGGACATATTCCAAGGTAGAGCGGCCCGGTGGTTAGCACGTCGGCTTCACAGTGCAGAGGTACCGGGTTCGATTCCAGCTCCGGCCTCCCTGCGTGGAGTTTGAATGTTCTCCCCGGGCCTGCGTGGGTTTTCTCCGGGTGCTCCGGTTTCCTCCCACATTCCAAAAACATGCATGGCAGGTTGATTGGACGCTCTAAATTGTCCCTAGGTGTGAGTGTGGGCGTGGATGGTTGTTCGTCTCTGTGTGCCCTGCGATTGGCTGGCAACTGATTCAGGGTGTCCCCCGCCTACTGCCCGGAGACGGCTGGGATAGGCTCCGGCACCCCCCGCGACCCTAGTGAGGATCAAGCGGTTCGGAAAATGGATGGATGGATGGATATTCCAAGGTGAAATATGTGTCACAAATGATCATCTAACATAGAACAGATTTTGTTTTGTGATTGATGTAGTAGTGGGCAGTGCTAGATTGGTAATTACTGCAGGTCAACATGTGATGATATCTGTCATTATGGTGGGGAAATAAAAGGAAATCACCCAACTCTTCCCATTGTAGTAAAGCGTTCAGTGTCCATTAAATACCTTTCAGTTCAAAATGCTATTCGCCTGTCATCTTGAATCAGTCATGATTTCCTAAATTGGCATTTTAAAGTACTAATGTCTGTGAACGAATTAATAAACCAAGAGCAAACTATTCCTGAGAGTTAAAGGTAAACATTGCGGTTTAATATTTGACAAACACTTGAAAATCTTCCAAAATCTCACAAAGGTAATTTGCATCATTTTTTTATGGGGATGTCTTTTCATCTAATGAACATACAAAAACAAATTGTGTTCACCCTTCTTGGTTCCATATCGAGACACTTTGAGGTGTCCATTTTTCCTACCATCAGAGATATGCTTCAGAAAAGTCATCACGTGACAGCTAAAATTACCATCAACCATGTCACCAGTTCCTACATCAAGATTCTAAAACAGGTGCTTGAAGGGAGCAAACATGTTTTTGAAACATCTCACAAAAGGGTGAGTTATTAGATGCTTTGAGGTTTCTTTTCAGCTGTACAGAATATGCATTGCTTTTGAATCTTTATTTGGACTGTATGTGACCCATTTCAGGAAATGCCAGAGCAGCTGGGAGATCTCGTGCAGATAAGTGGCGCCAACAGCACCCATGATGTCACCGTCTCTGAACCCATTAAGCTTCCCTCCATCACTCCCTCCTCCAGTCCTTAACTTGCTTGAAAAAAAAAAGGCCATAAGAGGTGTTTACTTACAAAACACAGAAGGGTTCATTCAAGACTGCAACATTTTCGGTGTTGATTGCTTGCGAGAAGAACAAGATTGTTGAATTTAGTGCACACATACACCGAAAGTCATGTATGCAAACTGATGGAACAGCATGCAGGGAAGGAGATGCACAGCTCTATTGCAGAACAGAGTACAGTTGGTTAGTTGATCCAGGACATTTCGGCAGTACCTGGGAAGCAATCCTTGTATCCCTTGGCAGATCCTAGACATTTTTGGTAAGGGAAAGTCATGTTTGTGATCTGAAACAGAGTTCCTAAGTCTTAACAGATGCACATCATGCACCCCAAGAAACAAATTAAGAACACAGTACAGTGATATTTGTCTTGCTCCAAAAAGCTACCATTTCTTTTGATTTCAGATTTAGGAATACTTTATGTGACTGTTTTAAACATGTTTATTTTCCGTAAACTTTAGAAATCACTTTGGCATTTCAAGCAAGATGAATAAATGGAAGAATATTGAGATAGCATTGGAAGAGAGCCCTGGAAGAGGCTCTTACAGCTGTTGAGTGCTGTCACTCCAGGACTATTATCTACAACTACCACCCCTCCCCTCCACACACACACTGTGGGGATTACAGCAATGCTGACACTCCAAACCAGCGTCTGCACTCTCTGATTGGATGTGAGCATAAGGCAGTAATAAGCAGTGGGCTGGGCTTCTGCAGTAAAACAAACATGTCATGCTGGCACCATCGCCATGCTTCCTGCATTTAAATACCTTCACAGACTACTGTGAGAGTCACGCAATGGGGTGATATGCTCTGACGCCACTGGTCCCATACAGGTTCTTAGTTACACTGGGGAGTGTATGGTTAACACCTTAAAGAAAAAAAAAAAAAAAAAACCAAGGCCCTCTCCTGTTTTGGATGCATTTACTCGCTGCTGCAGTTGCTGTTCAGAAGGCCGGGAACAACTTGTCTATAAAGGTTTCAGTGTATTAGGTTACATTCCACAAATACCGTGGCCTAATTGCACAACGACGCAACTGTTTCGTCATTGGTGTTACTTGGTGTTACTTTCAAACTAGCCTGGTCATGCCAACTCATATTTTGGGAACCTTGCACTTTACATTTAGAGCTGTCACTCACACTGAGCCACTGCAAAGAGGAAAGTAATACAGAATCATAATTCCAGAGCATTAGTTAAGTTGAGCCACCCCCCAAAGTCAGTTTCTGAATCACAGCTGAAAGAATTGGATGTTGCTTTGACAAAAATTCGGGGATGCAGACAACTTTCCAAGAGTTCGACAAAAAGAACAGCAGCCTGCTTAGCATAGATCATTTTTTTCAGTTGAATGCTACTGCAGCAGGCCTGATGACATTCTCCGAGTGATCTCAGTTCGTTGCAAAGAGTGTGACCTTCACAATTGATTAGTCACATAATTTAATATCGTCTTTCAGAGCTTTTTTCATACTTATTTGTGCAGGGACCAGACGTCGTAATAATCCGTTAAATTTCAATACCATGAATTTTACCATTTCATGAAATTTACCATTTCAATACATGTGCAAAAGTATTAGGCCACCAAAATGTTGACATACAGCCAGACATACTGTACACAACAGGACTATGCAACAAATTTTCACCAGCAGGAACCCATTATATGTTGGTAAGTATAAGGGTCCGGATACAGAAATTTTCTCCATTTAAGAAACCTTCAACCCTCACGATCATAATGGCACCGCCCGCCATGGTGCTCATAGCCCTCTGGAGTAGCATGATAACTAGCAAACAGATGGAAAAACAAACCCAAATACATCACTCCACATACGCCGCATGCCAGAGAACAGCTGCACATTATGTCAGGCATGCTACAGGGATTAGGAAGATGCTGATAACTTCTCGCACAATTCAAATGTGAACTGTCAACGATTGGTGATGTATGCATCGTCTTTTTGCAGTGCTGCGACCTTGAAGGTCCTGAACAACTTTCTTCTATGTGTGCTCTGATTGATAGACGCAGATCACTTCTCATGCATCGGTAACGCAAGCACAGGACAGAACCATAGGAGCTGATGTTGGCTCAATAATTCCTCTTCTTATGATGCTGTACCATGTGGGTTCATGCAAGGACAGGATGAAAACGTAATTAGACCGGCATCCACTGGGCTTTGGTTACAGGTGCTGATCACCCTGCAGGCACGACCAGAGATGTCAATGGGAAAGCTCATTCATGCTCAAACGACTGGATGGGGAGTGCTCAGAATGAGCAAGAAGACACGTTAAATCTCTCTGGCAGTGGCATTGTGGCAGACCCAAAGCGGGTTTAAAAATGATTTTGTCAGTTAGTTTGAGCAAACCTATTGGCTGTGTGTTTCTCTGTGCTACTCAGCCGACTTGACGGGCCAAAATAGACATTCTGAAATGTTTGCATTTAGATCATCTCCATAACTGGATGAATCACTTTGCGAAGACAGATGCAGATGGCCTGAGAGCAACAGTCAGATTTTGAGGACTCAATATGTCATAGAGGTAGCAATCTCTGTTCTGAAAGATTACACTGGCACATTATAAACACAATTCAAGCCTCACCTATTAACAATACAACACGGGTATCCACATCACGGTGTATTTACATCCTTTGTTGTGCTGCATTGCACTTTGCCAGCTACCTGCTTTTGTTAAAAGCCCTTTGTCAATAAATTTGACTTCCCCCGACACTCAATACTGAGTCCATTAAGGCTGAGGGTTGCTCTGTGCAAAGGGGCCATTGGTTCCAGTAAGGTATCTGCTGAGCTCTCATTAGTGAGCATCATCATACGTAATTCTGGCACGTGTAATGCCATTAGGAGGGATTTGGCATCTGATAGTTGAGTAATGGGATGAACTGGACAGTAAATCTCCAGAAGCAGAGCTGGAAGTCTTCCTCACTCAGTCAAAGGTAGAGAAATCTTCTTCACATGAGATGGCTAAAAGTCCCCTTTGTCATGCATTAGCTGGATTGGTACTATGTTCTTTCCGTTTTACGGCTTGTCGCTTTGTCAAGGCGTTTATACCAAAAAGGCTGCCTCCACAGAATTTGTATGTCACTCCAATTTAGTAACATTAGTAACTTAATGGTTAATGTTACTGGCGGTTGTCCAAAGATGATTCCTCTGCAAGGTTCATCCTGAATGTTTTGATACAAATATAAATGGAAATCAGCACACGTCCATCCACATCCAAGTATAAAATGTGCATGATTGTGAAACCAGATTATTTCAGTTTATTTCTACTTCCCCTATAAGAAAAAATATATATGGGTTGTACATCACTTTAATAGTGGAAATGTTTTGAAATTATTATGCGGCTATTCAACAATCATTGATGGTGTCGATTTTTTATCCATTGTGACGCAAGACAAAGGAATCTGACAATGGTATGTAAACAAATGAACCTGCAATTTATAGTTGTGACGACCACCACGTGCTAATTACTATTACAGTCTTTCATTGTTGAATGCATGCGATAATAAACGTTAATCTCCCTCAATTTCAGGAGCCCGTTGCAGAGATACTTCCGAATCGCTGCGAGGGAAATATCATCAACAGGAAACTGAACTCTTCACCCCAAAAGTGTTTGTGCCTGAAGCTATGTACAAACATGTTGTTTTGCTGAAAATGAGAGCTAACACCCCACTTTAGTACAGGTGACTCAGCTTGGCAGAACGATCCCCTGAGAACTTTGACCTCCTAATCGTTTAGCAGCGCTTACGTTTGAGATCTGCTCCGGGCTATTAGAGAGATTAGTGTCACAGAAATTTGGGGATGGGCCAAGCCTATATCTGGACTTCATGGTATTCTCAGCATTTATTACAGAACACCCAATCTATGCTGAAACTTAATACATTATGTGAATACAGTGTGGTATATTCTCCAGATGGGTGTTATTTGTACATACTGTCTGTAATTTGTGTTGACCTACAAAACGGAAAAATACAGGCATGTTGCCAATGACAGACAGTAGTTGTATACTGTAATATACAGGGCCATGTAATTCCTGTATATCCATCCATTCTCTATAGTGCTTATCTTCAATATTGCAGATGAGCTGGAGCCCATCCCAGCTGATTGGGAGGACGTGTAAACCCTGGACTGGTCACCAGACAATTGCAGGGCACATCTTGATTGCATTCTCACCGATGGATCATTAGTCTTCAATTAATCCAAAATACACTTTTGGGGAATGTGGGAGGTCGCCTGAGTACCGGGGAAAAAAGCCACTCCAGCACAGGGTGACCACACTAATTCTACACAGAAAGGCTAAAGCCAAGATTTAAATAAATCCACAACCATTGAACTGCAAGGCAGAAGTGCTAACCAAAAGGTTGTGTTGCACATTTCTGTATATTTTGATTTTTTAAAAATATTCATTATTTGTCTGAAAGCCATTGTAACATCCATCCATCCATTTTCTGATCCGCTTTATCATCACAATGGTCACGGGACGTGCTGGAGCCTATCCAAGCTGTCTTGGGGCAGTAGGCGGGGCTGCCAGCCAATCGCAGGGCACACATAGATGAATCACCATCCGCACTCATACTCACACCTAAGGACAATTTAGAGTGTTCCATTAACCTGCCACGCATGTATTTGGAATGTGGGATGAAACCGGAGTACCCGGAGAAAACTCACACAGGCACGGGATGAACATGCAAAATGCAAACTCCACACAGGAAGGCCAGAGCCGGATTCGAACCCTGCACCTTTGTACTGTGACACGCTAACCAGCCTCCATTGTAACATGTACAATGCAATTTGTGAAAAATTAAGCATTGAAACACTGTTAAAGAACACAAAAGAGACAAAACCTTACAGTCATCCATTGTAAAATCAAGTCAAATTCAAACTTAAATTGCACAAACCCTCAGAATTGTATGATACAATAGCTGTGATTGCCAATTCATGGCCTCTCTCAGTGTGTTACAGAACACCAAGGATGACTTGAAGGTGATTGCAGGACTCCATTAAAAGTTAATTTTGGACACCTTTGAATTGAGAATTGTAGATTGTGTGAATTAGCATAACTCGAGGACCGATAAAACTACAGATACGTTTAAATAGTTTGATTTAGTTGGCTTTAAACTAAACCTCGGGCCTGCGTAGGTTTTCTTCGGGTACTCCGGTTTCCTCCCACGTTCCAAAAACTGATTGAACACTAAAATTGTCCCAAAGTGTGAGTGTGGGCGTGGTTGTTGTTTGCCTCTGTGTGCCCTGCGATTGGCTGGCAACCGATTCAGGTGTCCACTGCCCAGTGGCGGTTCTGGGGGGGGGTGGGGGGGCAACGGGGGCCAGTGCCCCTGTAGCACCGATTCTGGCCCCCCCTGTGGCCCCCCCTCCGAGCGCAGATTACGCAGTCGTGCCGAGTCGCCGACGCGAAAGGTGGAACCAAAGTGCGTGATTTAACATTCTAGTCGGACCCTTTAGTGCGCTGCGCCATTTAAAAATGAGCGGGAAAATGAGAAGCAGTCCGCAGAGAAGGAAATTACCACGACACGAGTGCTATTTGCGTGTGTGCGTGTGCGCGCGCGTGTGTGTGCGTGTGTGCGCGTGTTTGTGTGTGCGTGTGTGTGCGCGCGCGTGTGTGTTTGCGTGTGTGTGTGTGTGTGTGTGTGTGTGCGTGTGTGTGTGTGTAACTTTTTTAGTCTCCCTTTTTATTTTAATTTTTATTTAACAGGATCAATATATAAGACATTGCCTTTTAGAATTTGGATAATTATATGCATGTAAAACATCTAGCTTCAGTGTATTTGCAATTTTTGTCCCCGGCAGGCTGGTACCACATCATCCCCTGTCTTGAATATTCTCAACAGATGGACACGGCGTATTGTTACGCTTGCAGACATTTTAGCCCTCCTAATACTGTTTTTTTTCTCATCACTGTAATGTTATGACTACAATTTCAAAGTCTGAAGAAATAAAAAGTCAAATAAGATTTCGAATCTGTCTTTTTAGCCCTGGGTTGAATGTGCCCCCCCATCAAAACCCCTGGCCCCAGCCCGGCCCCCTCAGTGAAATTGATCCAGAACCGCCCCTGCCCCTGCCTACTGTCCGAAAACAGCTGGGATAGCCTGCAGCACCCCCCGCGACCCTAGTGAGGATAAAGCGGTTCGGAAAATTAATGAATGAATGAATAAACTACACCTCTGTGTGACAATGGAAAACGCAATGAACAAAACTGGCAACTTTCGCCAACAAAATAATCCCTGGTCGCTCGTAAAGCAGTTTAATAAAGTTCACAGGAATTAGCACAATATCTGCCAGATATGAAATCTTTGATTTAATTTTTTTACAAGAAAATACTGACAAGAATATGTGCTTACAATATGGGCAAGGTGTTTAGATCACTTAAGATATTGAAAACATGCGCGATTGTTTCGAAATCTGACCGACAATCAAATTTTGTGAATTACTATTATTTTGAAATGCCATTGCGGAAGTCTACCAATCCATGTCTCGTTGCGGCTCCCTTCGCCATCTTGAATTGTCCGGGGCAGAAGCTGAGAGGCGGCGGTGGAGGAGGATTTTGGGGTCGGCAGAGCTACGCGTCCTAAATTCGAAAGCCACATTACTGACGCAGATTAACGGGGCTTCCGCTGGTTGCACTCGTCAAATGATCATATCTTGTCGACCATATTTCCAAGAGGACGTCTGTTGAAGAGGTTGAAACGAAGAGCGCCTCGCTATTGGTGCTGGTTTCGCTTGTGGAGCAGCGAACTGATCCTCAGCTCTGGCCTCGCTGCCTTGTCGGACTATTGGGTAATATTTGTGCGTGGAGTTAGACAAAAAATCGACACCAGGCACCGCACTGTCGTGCTCGACTGTTGGGAAATGGTTGCCAATTTGACGTTTTAATGCAATGCTCGGCAGCCCTGCGAGGACAAGTTTGATTGGAGGACGGAGTGCGCTTGATTTCCAGTCCGATGGATATTGCCTCTGTCCGGTTGTGGTTCGCTTCACTGTTCCGCTCCTCTGACAAAACAATCGTTCCAACAAAGCCACGGTTGTTCGTAACGATGCTGCAGCATGCCAAACGTATGCTAGCGTTGGCTTGAATGCCAAGAAGAGATTGCCCTCCATTGCTCATCTGTAAACGTGGAAATACCAAGCAAGTACCCCCTCCCCCTCTTTGCATTACCCGAGATAGCTTTGGATTTATCTCGTTTTGAACATGTGCTGTTTGCAGAGACAGAGCTTCTTCTGATTCTGCCGCCGAGAGGTTGTTTTTGTACTTTTATTTTTTTTTTCTTCTATTTTTCTTTCTTTCTTTTTTTTTTTTTTACTTTTTCTTATCTTGGAATCCGATTCGGATGGAAAATGGGAGACGCCACCAAACTGGCCCTCGCCGTTTTCCTCATCTCCTGTTCTTCAGGTGGGTGTGAAGATCCTGGACTTGCATTTGAGCTCATGTTTGCTGTGTGTAATGTATGCCGGTCGTTATCTGTGCAGAATGCGGTGCAAATGCAACCCCGGGGGGCGGGAGGTGGTCCGGGGTGGGGTGTGTTAATCTCATCCTGGCATCGTTTGCGTGACCCGTATTGTTTTTAAGTTTTTTAGACCTCACACTTTGCTAGCAGCATATGATATACAAAACGACAATTGTTCCTTTGAGTGGATTGTATTTTACTCTTTGTGTTTTTTTGGACCTCACACTTTGCGAGCAGTACTGTATACAAATATGAAACGACAACCGTTCATTGTGAGTGGATCGTATTTTCCTCTATAGTATGTACAGTATGTAATTAAGTAGAAATTGTGAAATATGAACTCAGGTTAATGCATCAAAGCCCAACAGAATTAAGTTGCATACTGTAGGAATATGTTTGAATGCTAAATTCTGATCTTCCAGGATAGCACTGTTGCAGTACAATACAGTATATCTTCTTATATGAGGAATAGTTTATTTTGAACTGATACATTTTGGGGCTTCGAAAAAATATATTTGTTCATGATTTGGGAAAGTTTTGCACGTTACCACTTGTGTTGCAGAACAATGTTTTTTTGTTTATGCAAGTCAGACCATCCCTTAATAAAGGGTCTGATGTAAACATTGATTACTTGTTGTAAAGCAAGGGTCATCAACTTTTTTGAAACTGAACACTACTCCATTGCTAATGATCAGCCCAGAGGGATACCAGTTTGATACACATTTTTGAAAAGACAAATTCGCTCAAATGATCTTTAATGATGTCTTCCTATTGTATGTTTATTATTCCTTACAATAATGAGAAATTAGAAATATATATGCCTTTTTTAACAACAAATCGCTGTCGGTTAACATTGTCAAATGAACACTTGCACACCATTCCTTGAAAGTCACAATGTCTTCTCACTTGTGAGCTAGTTTTTGAAAAGGCCTGCGGGCTACTCATATGGTCCTTGAGGCCAACCTGGTGCCCGCGGACACTGCGTGGGTGACCTAAGCTGTAAAGCCTAACTGACAATCACACTGGGCACTATTAAAACAAATGTCTATGTCCTATTCTTCCCTTTGTCAAAGTATTTGTATGCAGTTTACAACAGCTGTTGATGCAGCTCAATCAATGACCAACAGTTTTGTTGCAAAGGTCACAGCCCATCTGATTCACTTGATCCACATACAGAATTGTTCTCATGTTTTGATTGCGTATCAATATTTTATTCACTATCCAAATGAACCGTATGTAAAGGGTTCCAGAGGGGAGCTGGAGTCTCTGCTCAAGTTGCACTTCATTACATATCGGGCATCCAGATTATGATACAAAAATATCCACATCCATTATTTGGAAGTTATCTAAATGTTAGTTAGTTTAAAGTCCATGTTTGCAGTAGCGAAACATGTTAAAGGCTGCTGTATGGCATGAAGTTCTCTTAGAGGCCCATTTTGTTTAAGCTGGTCTGATATGGAACTGATCTGTTTGTCTCTCCAAGTATAATTACATCCACAGCTTTATCTGGCTGGATTTAACTGTCCTTCCTCTTAAGTCAAGTTGGTGGGCCAAAAAACGGTAACAAGTTGGAGATGTTTCGCCAAAGAAATGGCGGTTGTGGAATTTTAGTTTGACAGTGTAGACACTGTTGCCGAATGGCCGGCAGAGGTTAATTGCTGACGGCATTTGATGCGGTGGCGAGTCATTTCAAGGAATTTTCCGGAATTATTGTTGTGATGTTCCAAGGCATTGCTTTGCTGTGCCCATTCAAAACGATGTAATTTGAGGTTAACTTGACATTTGTATCAGCTGATTTCGGTGACTATAAAACTGGTAACTCAAAGGTAAAAGTTTGTGCAAAGACAAAGTGGAGTAGGGATTGGATGACGGTCGCGTTGTGCCTGATGTTGTGTTTTGTTGAACTGCAATTTGGTAACTGTCAATACTTATTGGGCTGCCTCATGAAATACATGTCAGTGAAGTGAAGGCATAAAAAAGTGTGATACATGACTAATTTAAATGCGTTATTCCTTAATGTTCAACATGGCGCACACAGTTAATGCTACTCGAGCTTTCACTTCCACCTTTGCGCAATTATGCACTTGATTCAGCTCAGCCTTTTGTATTTTTCTGTCAGATGTGAACTCATTAGGCGTTGAAGTCACGCCTGCATGTAAACATCATTTCGTTTCCGTAGAGAGGTGAAATGAATGCATTTTGCCATTGGGACTAGTGGATGCTTCACATTAAGGCTCCCGTTTTGTGCAGTGCGGCAATATTGGGCAGATATCGATCCTCCTGCTCACCGGTGTAAGGTTACATTAGCAGGGCGAGGATCTTCTGACCTGGTCAGTCTCGGAAGTCTTTGTTCTGCCGCAAGATCTGCAAGATTGAACAAAGAAGCTCCTCGCAAAACGTTGAGACAAGATCCTTTGTAGCTTTGGATTCGCGTTGTGTTCATGTTAACAACTGGAGGTCAATAAACTACAACATTAATTTGATTTAGTACTTGACAGCTGGCTCATTCACAAAGCAATTCCATTATCTTGTATGTTTGTGTGCCCAAATGTACGAAAAATGTAACTTAATACCAGGGCCACATCTAAACATGACTAACTGGCGGGAGTCTGCCGATGTCTGTTTGTATGATTTGCAGTGTACAATGCCCCTTTTAAAACTTTGTACATATAAGCACCGTGTGAGCCAAGCCCCCCGAGTTGCAAGGCTCAAAATAACTCCCGCCCCCCCTTAATCAGTGACTTCACTTTAGGACAGGGGTGGTCAACCAGTCAGAGACGAAGAGCCAATTGTTTTTACTGAGTTACTGCAAAGAGCCACATCATACCCTTCCTCGCGCGTACACACACACACACACACACACACACACTTTTTTGGCCAAATATCGACTTTTGAAGCGACCAACTTCTCACGAACGACCCGATCGCGCATGTGCAAACACACACACACACACACACACGCAAGCACTCACGCCGGTGCCCACCATGCACTCGCGCACATATGCACGCACACTACGATGAGCAACAGTCGGAACGGGCCGAAAATGAATGAAAGCTCAAGATACAAACAAACGAATCTTTTTTTCCCCCACGCATTTCCTCCTCCCACCCCTTGCGGTCGACTTGGGACCAGTTCGCTGGCTCCCGGTCGATTCTGATCGACGTATTGGACACCCCTGCCTTAAAATCAGAGGTAATTCGCTGACTAGCTTAGCACTTAGCGCTGTTGTTTGCGCATGAGCGGTGATGCAGTCATCTGATTGGTTGCCCCCTATGTCAATCAAGTAACGGGATTGATGGTAGGCTGACGGAGTACGCTGTGTGACGTTGGCGCCTTGTTTGAATGGCATCACCGCTGCCGAGGCGTTTTCGACGCTTGTCGTGTGAGAGCCCGGTAGCCGCATTGAACCAGCCAAAGAGCCGCATGCGGCTCGCGAGCCGCGGGTTGGCCACCCCTGCTTTAGGAGAAACTTTAATTAAGGAGATTTTTTTGCAGGTTAATCCTAGGGACCTGAGGCAAGGGTTTACTAAAACCAAATTGAATTTCACAATCTGACAAATGAACGACTGGTTTCCTCTTTTATATAACCAACAGTTTTTACTTCTCACATTCTCATTCTGAATTGCAGTAATTGGCTAGAAACACTTCTAGTGGGTCAATTTCAAACGCAAATATAGATTTCAGTTTAAACTTGGTTTTTCGAAATGGGTTGTCTGGTCCTTAAGCAGCAATACAGACATTAAATGTGTGTCGTTAATATTTCAACAAATCTGTTAATGTGACTGAATGCGGATGAAATGAAGTGTACATTTTGTCGCTCAATTTCAACCCTCCACTTTCCTTCCGTGTTGTGGGTTTGAAAGAGGCGTCTGAGGTGCACTGCCTACGAGGTGCCATGTCCATCCCCAATCAATATGTTCCTTGCATTATGCATGAGGCTCCAAATGCACAGTTGGACAGGTATTTGTTCAGGCCAGATGGAGCCACTACTTCCCACCTAGACCAAGTAACAAGGCTCAGCACCAGAAAAACAATGTGCTACACCAGTTCAGTCCATTTTTCAGCATGCTTTTGGACATTGTAATCTCAATAACGTCAGAAGAGAAAAGCATCTGAGATGCAGTTAACCCTCCTGTTGTCCTCGGGTCAAAATGACCCGTCACTGTGTTAAAAACGCCACAAAAAAACCCTAAATGATATTTTTTTTAAACTTGAAATTTTATGACTTTTCCTAAATTGGCCCCAACTGCAGAAAAATGGAAATGTTGTTTTTATTCACATTTCCATGGAAGCTGTACAAAAAAAAGTACAAAGGTGGTCTTTGGGTCAAAATGACCCATGAGGCAAATAGGGTTGAAATCAAGGTCACAAAGTTATTTACACACCATAGAATGTTTCGATGTTTTAGTTGTGTCTCAGGATCAATTAGTAGAACACGTGAACAAGACAGTAGCAGACATAAACAAGACAAGATAGGTGGCGTTCTCGTAGATGGCAGAACTCTTTTTTTGTGGATTTCAAGGGGCTATAAAGGTGCTACAGATGACAGGACTCTGAATTCTCTCTGTGCTGATGCCATGAGTGTGCGTTATGACATTGAAGAGGCTCTAGAGCTGATTTTTTTCTGCTGTCCAGCAAGACAACTGATTCAGAAGAGAAAGTAGAGGATGTATCAGAAGAAGATGGGGAGGAATATAACCCAGAGTATGATGAATCATCTTCAGAACAAGAAGAAATCCGTGAAGCTGAAAGAGAGACTTTCCTTTCAAGAAATGGCAAAATAACATGGTCCTCAGCAGCATACAACCAAGGCAGGCGTGCAGAACAAAACGTACAGGAGCTCCTGAGAAACCCGATGATCCACCTTCCACAGCCACTTCCCCAGCGAGGGCAAGTAAGAAGAAGAAATGCCAGTTCTACCCTCAAAAGAAGGACTGTAAAACACATACTGTGTGCTATAGGTGAAAGAAATATATCTGCAAAGGCTGTGCACTTGCATACTGCGCTACATGTGCTAATTAGTTGAATGGGTTATCTTATTTTTCATATTTTTGTCTTGTATTGTCCTAACTAGTTTACTGGAGGAAAAAAAAGAAAGAAACTTTAGTCATTGGAATGAATACAAATGCAACCATAACTCATTTTCGCACATTTTCTTTCTTTTCTTAAGCTATAGAAATCCAAGTGAAGAGGGAGAACTACAGTATATCACACATAATGTGGTGAAGGACAAGTTGTTTCTTCAAGTAATATGAAATTTGGTGTTTGAAATTCAATTTAGCTGCTTATTTGGGGGTTTAGTGAAGATGGGTCATTTTGACCCGGAGGACACAGGGTGTGTACAGGAAATGAGGACAACAGGAGGGTTAAGTCTACCTTTCTTTTAATGATAGAAATTGCACATGTAGGTTCCAGTAGCTGCTGTTTGCTCGAAAGCCAAAACAGGATGAGCATGTGAGCAAATATGTAGAGCGCTGAGGCTCCTCAGTCACTATCTGCCTGACATCATCATTATTTGATTTATTTAGAGCTGTGTTTCACAACCTTCATTGAGCCAAGGCACATATTGTACGTATTTAAAAAACAAAAAAACAAAACAGGTCCACCAGCAAACAAAACTGTCACTGGCACACTCAAGTGCATGGCACACTGCTTGAAAATCCCTGACTTTGGAGCCATGAAGCGTTGTTTTTTTTTTTTTTAAGTAAAACTATAATCATGATGATGATGCAGCAGCAGCACTCTCCTACAGTGGTTTTATACATTTGGTGTGTGGAAGGAAGATATTAAGTTGGATCAGCAGTGTGACAAGAAGACCTGTCAGCTGTAGCTCAGAAAACTCCGTGTATTGACATGCCACGGAGGAGCAGAGCTGACCAAAAAAAAACAACAACCTCAAAGTACAATACCAGTCCGAATGGTGTGGTTAGGAAATTGGTCTCTGTTAGCAGGTTTGGGTTTCCAATTTTGGTTCTGACATTCCAGTGGGCAGTTTTCTCCGTATTTGTGGGTGTTTTCTCCGACTACTGTGGCTTCTCACATTTTATAAACATGCATATTGGGTTAACTGTTTGGCTTTGTTGTAGCCTTTTGTGTCCACCTTACTACTTTTTTTAAAGACTGACTTTAGCTAGTCTTTAAAAAAAGACGTTTTATTACAATTGCATTGCATTGCAATTGTAAAAGAACTTGTCAAGGATGTGAATTTTTGTCTGGTTTTGTCATTTCCAACATCAGCTCTTTAATTTTATCAGTAATAGGGCTCGGACTAACACCCAAAATCCAGATTTGCTCATTAGCTGGCTTACCAACTATTCAAATAAGTGCACATCCGCTTGAAGGAACCCATTTGTCTCCACTCGATGCTTGCGATACCCCACATACCACCTTCACACATATTGAGCTCCCTATTCAAGTGACAACCCGCACAACATACAAGATTGGTTCTCATCCGAGTGTGAAAATGATCGCTTTTCCACGCCTATTGAATCCCCATTCAAATACAGCCAATCGACATGGCTTTACATCTTCTCAGCCCCCCCTCACCCCACATGTACTGTATATGTTGCTCTATGTGACTCACTGTTGTTTTGCTGACTTTCACTGCTTCTCGCGGACCGTTTGCGGACTTCCAAAAAATATATACTGTATATATTTTTATGAATGTTTGAAAAAATCCGCGATGCACCCAAGCCGCGATAAACGAACCGCGAAATAGCGAGGGATTACTCTATATCATTTCTCTTGATACTGTAGACCAGAGGTGGGCAAACTACGGCCCGCGGGCCGAATCCGGCCCGTTGGCCTTTTTAATCCGGCCCGCCGAAGGTTGGAATTCATTTCAATTGGACTTGTAATGACAGGCATTTCACCGCCAGGTGGCACATTGACTTGAAGTTGCAGAACACGGGGGGGGGGGGGGCAATCTTTTCGACCACCTAGTACCTCTGTATCGCTCTACTTCTACTGGTCTGATCACAACCCATCTGCAGCAATGCACAGGCTAAAATAGGTCATCAACAACACTTTTGTCATTTTAAAAAAGTATATTAATACAGTACTTTCATGCTTTTGTTCTGTTGATGTTTGATATGGACTGTCAACAAATGCAGTTTTTTTTTCTTTAATGTACCATAGCTCGTGCTGACCTGGCCCTTCTGTCAAATTTTAAAAGTCAATGCGGCCCCCGAGCCAAAAAGTTTGCCCACCCCTGCTGTAGACCGACCAGCTACAGTAATGTAACTCGCTGCACAACCTGAATTGTATGGTAGCGTCTGCCTAAAAAAGGATACCAATGTTCAATTTTTATTGGCACAGTTAGCGGGGTATTCATTTGACACTCTTGATCATTGCGGCTACATTAAATGTTGTTTTGAGAATATACTGCTGAAGCGTTCCGCGTTTTGTGGACCAGATATTCCTAGTGGGCCACACTTTGGAAGTACAAGCTTTTGGTGTCAGGGTACTTTATTCATTTATTTTTGGTTTCTTTTAGGAATATTGTGGTAATACTAATAACCATGGTCATTTTAATCGAGGTATGACATTTTTGGACTGTTTTTTCCCTCTGTTTTAGTGTTGGAGGGTGTCTTGAAATTCTTCGGTTCAGGGTTTATAGAGCGAGAGGAGAGGGAGAGGGGGGGGAGAAAGAGAGCGAACGCGTTGCATCTCCTTACCTATGTACAAACACGTGTTAGCTTCATCTACACCTGCCAATTTATTGGTTGCCAAGAGTAGAAGCATGTTGCTGTAATTAATGCTGCTTTACAGTACTTGCATGTGGCTTTGATGTGGTCGGGGAGTGCTTGGAGAGTTTCATTCACACTGCACCTTCTTTGTGTTCTTTTGCAGGTTAACTTAAGCATTGAATGTGCACGGGCTGAAGCTCTGCTTTATTGATTATTCATAGTCATCTTCACAGAACTTAAGTGTTTTTTTTTCCTCTAAGCATATGAAATTCTTTGGTTTTGGGTCTGGGTAACAGTTGAAATAGCTTGTCCTTTTATTGAGGGCGTTCAGCAAAATACTCATGAATAAGCACTGTCTGTTACTGTTGTAAATCAGCATTGAGAAATGTCATAGCTACGTGCTTATATCTAAAATCCGGCTGTCAGGTCATGGTATTTATTTATTGTTTTATTGCGTAGATGCATAATCATGGGAGAAGATGAGCTCAGGACGCATAACATGTAAATAAGTAAACCTGTACTACCGTACGTTAAAATGTGAATTGGCACGTTTAGCATTTTTCCAATATGTGCTTTATTGCTGTTTGAAAGAAAGCACTTTTTTTTTTCACTTGGAAGAGACGGTGCTGAATTTAAACGCTTTCCTTTTTTCGGTAAAGTCACAAATCAGCCCCTTCATTCACAATTTTAGGTTGCAAAAAACAGTCTGCATTCTGTTTAATGATGCATCTGAAAAAAGGCACATTTGCCTTTTTCTGTTATGTTGTTTTAAACGATATAATCTGATGGCCAAAATGTTAAACCACTTAAGTGGCAAAGAGAGAAGACCTGTATTGTTCTTGTTGGTACATGGTTATTTTTACACAATGGTATAGTAGACTTTATGATATTTCTTTTGCTAATTAACCTTTATTGAACAAAATCCGACTTTGACATGCTTTTTATTTAAACGCTGAAACCGGAAATGGAAAGCAATTTTATTTTGAAATTACTCAACATATTCCCAGGCTGACGGGAGACGTTGAGGTCTGCAAAGATGTGAGGAGGAAGGGCAGGAAAAGGGGGGTCTGCAGCCAGACCCTCTTTTTTTCAAGTGCTGCCCTTCCTCGTTATCAGTAACTGATAGGGTTTGATAAACACAACCATAAATGTTGCAGATAGTTTAAGGTTATTCTCTGCATTTTTATTACCAGATCTGGCATATGCAATATGATCGCAATTAAAAATAGTGACATTTTGGTCCAGTTTTATTTTGTACCTTATAACTAGTGCAGGGGTCGGGAACCTTTTTTTGAGAGCCATATCAGCAAAATATTTGAAAATGTATTTCAGTGAGAGCCATACATATATAAACTGTATTTTAAACGTGAATTCAAGAAAATGTCAGTATAATAAGCCTCGCAATGTGTTCTTTTAAATAATTTTGTGATAATACTCACCATTAATGTGAATGCTTTTCCGTTCCTCGCGATTGCTAAAAATCAAGCAAAACGAGCGAAATTATAGTCGGTTTGCCCGGTCCATCCGTGGAGTTGCTGCTGGCAAGTTTGCACCCTGCTCAGTAGCTTGCACGGTTCCTTTCCGCTGTCTCTCGCAGAGTATTTTGATGCGAACGTAGCATGGCGCGTGTCAAAGTGCAAGCTTTACATTCGACCGTTTTACTGATGGTATTTTGTCATTGCAAATTAGACGCATGCCAGAACCAATTCTCTCCACAAAATTTAATCCTTCCTTCATTCCATTCGTCCCGAAGTGTACCATACTCTTCATCTTTTTTTCTAATGACCAAGCGGGCTGATTCAAAAGGGGGTGTTTACCTGTTTCCGCAGCAATGGCAACGTAGGCCAGTATTATCCAATCAGAATTGCTCATGGAGCCAACTGCAGCCCTGAACAGGAAATGAGCAGGAAAAAAAAATCGTTGGATGGATTAAACAAACGAGAATATTTAGTTTTTTCTGCAATCATCAAAAGAGCCTCATATGGCTCGCGAGCGTCATAGGTTCCAGACCCCTGAACTCGTGTGTGTCATGATTGAACACTAAATGTTAAGACAGGCTGAGTGGAAGTCAGTTGTAGATTTGGACAAAAGTGTTTGCCAAGAAAAAAAACGAAAGTGGCAGCTGTTAGAATCCTGTTTTATTGAGATAAAACATGAAAAAAATAGATAAATATTGATGATGGGTCAAAACAAAAAAACTCCATCTTGAAAGGGGAAGTCAACGGTTGATCCGTTTTCTGAAGCCGAGCCATGATTGATCGTTGCCTGAGTTCTCAGCAACTGTGATGTCATTTTCTGTCACAACAAGTGGCAAAATGGCCGCCACCTGAGATGGACAAACACGGATGGGTTTTACTGATGAATTCATATTCCACAAACGCAATATTAATCTGAAAGCCTGGTTTACACTGCATAGAACTTGTAAAGAAAATGGTTGGGTTGACTTCCCCCATTAAATCGCTTAAAAGCAGATGGGAGGGAACTCTCGCTGAACTGGAAGCTAAATCATCTCACATACACACACACACACACACGGGTATAAATAGTGTGTCCGATGGCTTCCGTGTTGCGCCTCCCTCTCACCTGCTCCCCTCTTCACTCATTGGCTGTTTGATGATGACAAATGACCTGTGCTGCAGGCAGATGATACAGCAACATTACTGCAAATTCAATATACACTTCAGCTTTAACCCCAAATGGCACTTAACACACCCTTCAAATGAATCCAAACAATTTAAGGGAGGTGGGGGGGGGAGGGGGGGTTTGCTGTCTATGCAGGTCCTTCTCCTGTACTCATGGAGATAACAAGGCATTTTGAAAGGAATGTTTGGAACGTGGTGGCTATTTGCAACACATGCCGCACAAGTAACACAGGGCTATGGTGCTCCCTCACCAAACCGTTGCAGTTCATGTTAAGGGACCCCGGCGCTCCCATGACCTGTCCAGTGTCCTCCCCATCAGCGCTTATTGAAGCTCAGAGCAATGGGCATTTGTCGCTGCGGCATACCAGCGGGGATTAAAGGGATTGAATTCAGTCGCTGAGTATGGTGCTTTTTAATGCCCCCTCTCACCATGGCCGTGGAAAGAGTGCAGCCTTTGTAACCAGCTAGCCCACCCAGCCACTCACCGCTGCCATGTCACAACCCCATCTGATCTCCTTCAAGGCCCAGTTATTAGTGTGGTTACTGTAAAGTTAGTGTTGGTGAGTGAATTATTGTGTACTAATGTTGCGCTGTCTCGGCCTGATAACTGTGGTTGTCAGACATCTCGACGTGGCCTAAAAAAGCTCAGCCAGATGCTACATTCAAGTGTTGAGCTCAGATGTTTTGTCCACCAGTCTCCTTGCTCTGCGAGGGAGGTAGCAGCATTAATATCTTGTCATTGTGGTGCTTTAGCTAATGATCTTCTAGTGCTAACGTGTCTGCTTTCCGGACCAATGCTTCACAATGTCAGGAACAGGTAATCGGCCCCCGATCTGATCATAAGATGGATCAATACGTCTCTTTAAATAACCTATTTACTCTAGATATGTTAAACTAATTTATTTATTTATAATTGTCACAATCTTGAAGCCAACCAAGGCACAGCACTCAGAACCTGAATGTGTCTCTAAGAACAGGATATTTGCTCTAAAAGCATATGCTCATTTGTGCACAGGAAAACGTTTTTTTAATTGTGTTCTGTGGGAGAGTTGTCAAATGGCTTCCCGGTGAAGGTTGTTGTGGCTGCTGAAGCTAAGAGGCCAAGAGCTCCGTAGACCACCCCTCCCTCAGCCGCTGGCTCTTGACACTTTACAGTTTGAAAGAAGTTTCATTTATGGTGGCGCGCATTCCCTAACGAAGCAGTGGTCGGGCCAAATAGTCAGTCATACGTTGTGCTGAGTCGTTTCTGATCAAAATCCTAAGAACACATGTTGTCATCACCAAAAACCCGCAATCCTGGAGGCAAACCATAAGATCTCAAGGATGGAGTTGTTCAACTACTTTAGAATGCATGGGCGGGATGGGGAATCACTCACAGTGTATGCATATTTTATTTTCTAAAATAACAAATATAAACACAAATATATTGCAATGTAATTATACAAATGGGGATGGGCAAGTACCAATAAGCGATATCAGTATTAGGCAAATGCCGGCCCTAATTCAATGTATCGAGAACTCACAATAGTGGCCGATACATTCACCGATACGAAGTTGGCCTCTTGTGGCGGTTTTTATTCTATTATTTTATTAAATCACATGCATGGCTGAAAGTACTTTTTCGAACTTTGAAGTGAACTGTATCCATGTCAGTCCTTTCTAATTTTCAATGAGGTTCATATCGATGCATGGAATGCATTATTTGTGTGTTGCGACCAACATGTATGCCTATTTGCTAACTCAATTTCTAAATGGCTAATGTAGCATTTTTCTCCTTTTTTCTTTTTGAAGAGACTAAGTGAAGCTGTCATTTATGAACATAATGGAAACAAGGATCCTTCTAAATACTGTTCTGTTTTAAAAGTAGCTAGTAGTCATACAGTAAGGTGGGGGGTAGTAGGGGGCGTAGTAAAGACATTTCTATGGAAATCTGCTTCGATTCCAGAAGCTGTGATTATCAATACTGAATTTTAGCCCTCTGAATTACAATTGAATCGTGTTGTGGCAAGAGATTCCCATCCCTAGTTTTCACATAATAGTCAAATATTGACTATATTTTAGGCTGGTTTTCTTTCAGATGTTATTTTGTTTTTTGTTTTTGTTTTTACACTGCTCTCATTTTTAAATTGGTGTGATCTAATCAGGAAAGATGAATGTATTTTTAGAGGTGTAACGCCCTCCCACCCTACACAAAAAATAGGCTTGCTACTGCATGAAAAAGAGACAGAGACCAGTGAAAGAGCAGCAAACGTTCAGAATTAGGCCATGATGTGATAGCTGGTGATACCTGATGTCAACGACATTTAAATTTGCGTCTATTTGGCTCTGAAAGGTATAAATATAGTGTTCATATGATCTTCAACAATTAGCACGTCAAAATGTTCAGGTTTCCCCAGTGTGGGACAAATAAAGGATATCTTACTGTTTTTATGTAGCTCACGAGCTCACATCTTTTTAAGCTGCCTACTGTGAGTTAAGAAGTGGCTTTGGTGTTTAATTGTTCCCCTACTCAAAGTTGCAGCTAACTAGGTCACAGTTCACCTAATTAAATCTCATATTTGGAGGAATGAATGGCGCCTGTTGGTCAGTTTGACTCCAGGGCTTTGAGCCATTGCACCTTTTTATTTTGGGGACTGTGCATGACTATTCTGATTGATGCAGAACAAAGACTGACCTGTTTTTCAAAGAAAAACATGAAACGAAGCTCTCAAAAGCAGTTTAGTCACTCGGTCTGACTTGTTCAGAAGCAAGCCTCACGATGCTGCAGCTGACCTTCCCAGTTTGCACAATTGATGCTCACACCATCAGCCATTTTATTAATCACACTTGAAGATGAACAGGCACGACACAGCTTTCTCCTTCGTGGTGTGGCTTCTCCACTTGGACATTTCTCATTGACATGAGGCAAACAGGATTTTCTCATTCAATGACGGTATACCTGCTCGTGGGGGGACGCCCTATCGTATGTCCTTGCTCAATCAGCTCTGACATTATCTGCTTTGCAGGACTCTGAGCTGCTACTTCTGGCCTAAGGATTGATTTCCTTGCCTTATGTCCGCCCTGCTGCCACCACTGCTTGGCCACTTTGCTGCTGGGGGTGGCAGACCTGCCATTTCTGAAAATGTTAATTGTGTACTCCGGGAGAGAAGATAAATTGTGATAGTATTGTTCAAATCTCAAATCATAATGAAATGTTAGCCCTCGTACAAACAAAAGAAATTGGCATTTTGAAAACAGAAAACGGTACAAGTGGTGTTCAATTTCGTTGTTTTCTGTGTCCATGGTTTAATTAGCCTTTACCGATTCTGTTTTCAATTTTAAAACAAGTCTATTGAGTTAACCAGATCTCAAACGTCAAAATTAACAATGAGCACGCAAATAACAAATAAGATTGCTGATGGATTGGCTTGGATAATTAATGCACAGAAACTATATTAAATTATCTGCTTACCGACAGCACATTTTTCAAGCATGCGCACACACTGTCTGAACCCCCCCCCCGCCCCCTCCACCCCATTGGAATGAATAACGGCCCCCCCAAGGACAGTTTATTTTCTTTTAAACCAGTTTGTCCAACTTCAAACCGTTTGTCCAAAGTTAAAAAAAAAAAAAAGTCTAACGCTGAATCCACAGCACACATTTTTTCCTGTTATGTTAAAGGCCATTGTCGCAGTGATTTCTTTTTGATTTTCATGAGCTTTAACAATGCAATTGCGGGATCCTCAGTGATCTTCCTTGTGATGAGGTCATGTTTCATTTTTTCTTTTAATTGGCACATAGCCTGCGTTAATGTAATGTGAATTAGCGAATGTGCTCATATATCTAACAGTTTGAATGAAATATTCCTGTCATAATTGTTGGTTGCTCATTAAAAGTAAACAGTGGTAAGATATTTTGTTCTGTATACATTCTAATGGTTTGTCTGGATTCAGCATTTGAAAACATTGGTGGAAATGCCTTCATCTATTATACACCTACAATACAATTACATTCTTACATATTTGTTTACCAGTATCATGTTGTTAAGCAAGCAAAATGCAAAATTTTCACACTAACTTTTCAAATCCAAATACAAACAGAAAAATGTAGTTTCGTGATAGTTGAAATATTCTACTTGATGCGTGGACACATGGATATGTTCAGGGGATTGCATCACAATTTAAAACTGTCATTTTCCTTTCATAAACTTTAAAATATGCATGAAATCATGAAATAGCATCAATTGATGTCCCCAATTTGATGGCTTTTAGCCAAGCAAGAAACGAGAAAAGCAATTTATTTTTGTGAAAATGAAAGTAACAAGATTTGCACTTTTGTTGTCTTTATTCTTACCAGGCGCAATCCTGGGACGCTCCGAGACGCAGGAGTGCAGCTACTACAACTCCAGCTGGGAAAAGGAACGTACCAACCGCAGCGGCATTGAACCGTGCTATGGCGATAAGGACAAAAGGCGGCACTGCTTTGCCACGTGGAAGAATATTTCTGGCACCGTGGAGGTAGTCAAGCAGGGCTGCTGGTTGGACGACATCAACTGCTATGACAGGTACGCTTCGGGGAATTAAAAGAAGGCAGCTGTACGAAAATCTATTTTAGATCAGTTTGCTCAGACTTGAAAAGACCAATTCATGAAAACCATAACTATACAGTAGTTCTCTCTTTTATCACCCCCCCCCCCAAAAAGTTTTAAATGACGCAAAGTGCTATGACGTTGCCGTCTAGAAATGGGTTCAGCCAGGAGAGTAAAATGATGTTCATCGCGCTGATATCCAATAGATTGTTCTTTAGTCCAACATCACTCACTGTTTCCTGAATTTGCGGTCAATATAGATTTGGAACCCTGGCTGAGACGGCGCCGCTCGGCCTCCCTCGAGAGTTCACAGCAAGTCTAGGGCGGCTGCCACTTCCTCTGTCTTATCTGATGGCTATGAGAGTGTGAAAGACAGAGTGGGAATACTGGAACTCGTTCAAATGTATTTTCGGAGTGTTCTGTATTGTTTCGAGGCAAGGAAATGGCAAGTGTGTTTGCATGTCTAAGGGCGTACTCATTATAGGGAATCCATGCCATGCTGCAGCCTACGTGACACACTGCACGTCTCTCCCGCCAGGATATTTGAGTCTTTTTTTTTTAAATGCCTAATTTCATGCACAATTGATGTTGCAATCTTGAGCACCCCCCCACCCCCTCTTTCTTGTGCCCCACTCAATGACATCACTTAAAAACACTCATCCCCCTAATCTGTGATTACGACACATTCAACTTGATTATTGCAGTTTTTACTTTTCAATTTTAACACGCATACACGAAAATTAGTAACAGCAAAACACTGTGACCATGTGTTGTAACCTGACAAAAGTTATTTATTATTTTTTTGCCTTATGCCCTATGCTGTGATTGTATTCTAGGAAGGCGGTTATATGAACATGGCCAGAATATCTCGGACACAAAATAAGGATTTTGTTAAACATACTACAAAATGAAAGGTGCATTTAAATATATCCTGTCAGTATGAGTGGCTGGCACATGCTTATATTATAAACAATCCATTTCTGATGAGTATTACACACAGGCATGTAGTCATTGCAACCGTTGCACATGCTTGTATCAGTTGTGTTTGAACTATTAACACCTTTAATCCAACTCGAGTCATCTGCAAAAAGGTGAAATGCTGAGCATAGCAATTCTGCTTGTAAAGTATTGTTGACACAGGGCAGTCATAGCAGAGTCCAACTTTCACTGGAAACTAATATAACTAGTCCAACCGTCCAGAATTGTTTGGCCATTCTGTACATTAGGAATTCACAATAATTATCGTGCCGATAATAGGAATTGTATCTCCCATGTGAACCCAGTAGAGGGACATGGAGTAGTTATTTTGGTAAACTAAAAGAACATCTAGCTGGTCTATGCTGTTGTACAATTTATTTCACGCACGTCTTCAGTCATAAGTCTGTACTCATTTGGGTGCACACGCCATTTGACATTCATTCACTGTATCTTTTTACTATGCACAGAACTATGGCTAGAGTTTATTTGATAAGTAAAGTTTTTTCTTTAAAAAAATAATAAACAGGCAATTCTATAAACAGATCTGTATTTTATTTTTTGTTACAATAAAGTTTTCATATTTGGTTAGGGGAGATCTTTAAGTATTTCTTTCTTTCTTTCAGGTGTGCACAAATTACACTTAACTTAAAATTTAGAAAAAGAAAAGTTATCAGAAGGCGGCCCGGTAGTCCAGTGGTTAGCACGTCGACTTCACAGTGCAGAGGTACCGTGTTCAATTCCAGCTCCGGCCTCCCTGTGTGGAGTTTGAATGTTCTCCCCGGGTCTGCGTGGGTTTTCTCCGGGTACTCCGGTTTCCTCCCACATTCCAAATACATGCATGGCAGGCTGATAGTTACACTCTAAATTGTCCCTGGTGTGAGTGTAGGGCGTGGATGGTTGTTCGTCTCTGTGTGCCTGCGATTGGCTGGCAACCAATTCAGGGTGTCCCCCGCCTACTGCCCGAAGACAGCTGGGATAGGCTCCAGCACCCCCCGCGACCCGAGTGAGGATAAAGCGGTTCGGAAAATGGATAGATGGATGAAAAGTTATCAGAATCAGACTTAACAGGAATTTATCAGTACCGGCCAAAAAAAATGCATCCCCAGGTTACATGTTCTAATTTCTCATTTCCTCCCTGCAGCAATGAGTGTGTGGAGAGGAAGGAGAATCCCGACGTTTTCTTCTGCTGCTGTGAAGGCAACATGTGCAACGAGCGCTTCCTCTACGCACCCGATACCACCCCGCAAAGCGACACACACCAGTCAACAGCCTACAGTATGTACTGTCAACACTCTCACACACACAGGCGCCCGCACAGATGAGACGTCATGTCAATAATGGCCATTTATTTCGTTGAGAATCCTTCGTACTCATATTAACACATATTTCAATGCTCTTGCGTAGTCAGTAAGTTATGAATTCTGTGTTTTATTTGCACCGAACAAACATTACCAAAGGTGCACCTTTACTTTATATACATGGTTGACTGTTGTGAAGAATGTGTAACGGGCAGGACACCTGCTGTGCCCTCTGCTTTTGATATCTAGAAAGTTGAGGAATTTGCAAAGTAACCATCAGGGTGTTTGGTCTTCATTTTATGCACAGTTGACAGATACAGTAGTACATCTGTTTGGTCGCACATACCGTATATGCCAATCAAAATCAAAAAGATACTGTGAAATGCATAAACACTTTCACCTTGAGAACATCTGTGTTTGCCAGACGGCCAGCCAGTCCAATTTCAGGGTGGTCGCTACTTTGGCTGCCTGAACACAGTTTATCCAGTTTGTAGAGCATAATTTTCAGTCAGCTGACAAAGTGTCATCATCTGTGTTTACCTTTAAAAAAAAACTTGTTTTTGTTGCACCATTCTTGTGTAAACCTGCTGCAGATGTGTCTTGGTGAAATCGCCGTTTCCTGGCATATTCTGTCGCCCGCACACACATTGCACTGCACTCATTCGTGCTTCGGTTTTCGTAACCATCACTCCGACATACCTGCTTATCATATTATGATAAATTTCCTGACACGTGGCTTTTTTCTAATCACTCTGTTTAAACTGTACTACCATTTCGCGTGAGATAAGTTCCAGAAGCATATGCAATAGGTGTAAAATCTGCCAGATCGTATAAAAACACTAACTTCTTTTTCTTTCTTTTTTTTTTTTTTTACTTTCCTATAATGAAGCAGTGTCCATGTTCCTACCGTCCTTAACGTTGCTTTGATGAGCACGTAAGCCTACTATGCTATTGTATTAAAAGCTGGTCATTATGGTGATACTTAACATATATTTTTTGAGGCGGTACCTAGTGTAAAAAGTTTGAGAACCACTCCAACACTTGCATGTATATTTGAATCCTCAAGTGTCCCCCCCCCCCCCCCCCCCGCCATGTGGGTTCTGCACAACCTTTGTTTGCCCTTATGTTGACGATGGAGATCAAAATGTCTTGACAATTACGAGAAAGGTCCGATGTGGTTGACACCATGTGATGGAAGGATGAGCACGGCCAGCACGCACCACCCTGCTCCTGTAGGGGTCACACACAGTTCGGAGCTCTGTTATTTTTGGCTAGAGGATTAAGTGATGTCACAAGATGGATTTGCTCATCCTGCTGTGTGCATGTGTGTGCATGCAGTTACACTTCCCTCCAAATGTTTTGGAACAGTGAGGTCAACTCTTTTATTCTTTCCGTAGATTGCTCATTTGAAACTGAGATGAAAAGATAAATACGCGAGACAAGAGATCCACATTGCGGGGTTTATTTCCAGGTATTTAGATGTGGATCTGATTCACAACTGAAATGATAGGTCTTTTTTTTTAATCCACCCATTTTAATGCTTGGAAAAGCATTGAAATGTATGTTTTGATTCCCAGATGTATGAATGTCTACACTCGGCTCAGGCTTTGGTCTAGTTGTTCCCAACGTTAAAACTAGGAATCTATCCAAGGGTTCCTAATAGCAATTGTGTGGCTGACAAATTGAAAATCAATCAGAGCCTTGCACAGTGACCAATAAAACGATGGTAATGTCTTGAAGAAGAAAGAAACCACGAGTGTACTAACAGACTGTGAACAATTAGGTGAAAGATAACTGCAGCAGTTGGCGATTTTTCATTGTGAGAGCTGTAAAAAAGGCCCAAAAACAAATGTTGGTGAGATCAGCAACAAACTCCAGAGGGCAGGAGCGAAGGTTTCACAATCTACTGTTTGCAGAAGACATTATGAACTCAAGTACAGCGGCCACGGCAGAAGATCACAGAGACGAGCTTCATGAATTTTTGAGACAACGATAAACTTTTAACATAGTGATGGAAAATTCCAAACTTTGGTGACAGAAAGAAACAAACATCTGTGACACTCAATGGACGTATTGCCAGGGCTTGCCTTTGCAAGCTTCTACTGGGACGGGCTCACTAATCTTCATTGCTGTCGCTCATTTTGGGCAGTGGAAAGATGAATTCAGAAGTACAGAAACATTTTCTCTGCCTATTGAAAGAACACTGCAACCAAACTGATTGTGATAAGATAAGATATCCTTTATTTGTCCCACACTGGGGAAATTTACAGTCTACAGCAGCAAGATTGTGGGTAGAAAGAAGAAAAAAAACAAACACCGTTCAATTAAGTGCAATATAAATACAAATATGGATAAGGTCGCGGTGCTATTTACAATTGTTTTTCACATCATTTAATTTTTTTTTTCCAGCAGCCTTAAGCCAATATGCTTTATTGTGGAGCAATGCTGCAAAACACAATTCCAAAACATCAAAGGAGTTCATCAGTGTAGGATTTTTGATCTCCTGACGTGAACCCTATGGAGTATGCATTTTACCTGCCCCCCCCCCCCACCCCCCAAAAAACCCGAAAGAGGCTACGGTCAAAGCCTAGAAAAGCATTACAACGGACGGTAGCGTCCATTTGGTGGTATCGATAGGTTAGTTATGCAGCTATTGCAAGCAAATGATTTGCAACTAAATCTCATTCCATTATTTACTGTCATTTTCAGCGTTCCCTGAAATAAAGAACACTTGCTTATAGTGAGCTGACCCGTCGATCTCTTTTCTCGTATTTATCTTGACGATGTCAAACACAAATGTTTTTGTCTACAGCTACAATAAAGCAATGACCCTAACTCAGTGGTTCTTAACCTGGTTTCCATCGAACTCCAGGGGTTCGGTGAATCGGTTTCAGGGGTTCGACGGAGCCTCTGTCATGGAGGTTAAGACACACCCGACTCAATATATATATATATATATATACATGTGTGTGTGTGTATATATATATATATATACTGTGTGTGTGTGTGTGTGTGTGTGTGTGTGTGTGTGTGTGTGTGTGTGTGTGTGTGTGTGTGTGTGTGTGTGTGTGTGTGTATATATATACACAGGTTTATACACAGTATAATGGCTGGTCACCAAAATGTAAAATGTTTAATGCTGTCATTCCTTTCCTTGCAGCCACATCCAACCCTTTCTCCCAGAAGCCTCAGCTCTTCAGCACTCTGCTTTACTCCCTTGTTCCCATCATCGGACTGGCCGCTGTCGTCCTCTTCTCCTTCTGGATGTGGCGACACCACAAGTTTGCATATCCGGCAGCCCTCGTCCCTACGCATGTAAGGAAACAAACAAAAAAAAAAACCATGCACACACACACACTGGGCTTCATTAGCCCCGTCCGCGCCATTTTCATCCCTCATCCTTGCTGTCAATTAACCTACATGGTGGGGGTGTCCACTGAATTTGGAATGCAAAGTGGTTTCAGCACATCTTGCTGGGCCAGCTCTTCAGTCGAAGTTCCTCAGCAGCAGGAGACAAGAAAAAACATGCAACTTCTTCATTGTATGGAAGAATAGTCAGGGACCTCTGCATTATTGATGACGCTTTATATAGGCAAACAAACCTAAACACAGAAGCGCTCACAGCACTGCCTTGGAGAGTGGCGGTGGTGGGTGGATAGTGTGGGAGAGGGAGAGAAGAGAGACATGCAGTTCTCTCAGTTTACTGGCTGAATCTACACGGGCCTGTAGAATAGTAGACCGAAAATACTATCATGCCATGAAAAATAAATCACTACAAAGAACCAGATCAGACATGTTATCTGGAATAAAGAATAGGTGAAATAAGAACAGAACAAGATCTCAAGAACATAACACATTGCCCCAGCGATCACGGGAAAAGCAACACCAATCAAGGTCATAGAAGTGATTCTGTATATTGTTTGTGCATGCAATTTACATCCAATACACTCAGGCTACGTTCGCACTGCAGGACATGATTTCCCATTCGCATTTTTTGTGTGTGTGTGTGTGTGTTAAATCCAATCTTTTTATATACTCGTACATGTTATAAAAACATACACCATGCAATGCGTCCCTGATGTGACACACATGCACAACATTGAGTGGACACACAAAAGAAACGCGACACGGAAGGAAGTGTTTACGACAATTAGTGTGGTCCGGCGTGTTCGAACTCATCTATTTAACATCTTATGTCAACAGAGGAGAGACGCGGGAGGAGGTAGAAATATCTTGGGGAAATGATGTGGCGCTTTTTGAGCTCTACATTTCATAGAGACATCGACTAAAGATTGTCACTTCTTTGTCGTGCGTAATAATCGAACCGTTTGCTTGGCTGAATTTCTACGGTCATCACAAATGTCAAATTTATGCTTCATGTTTCAAGTGGGATTCAATTAAAGTCCACACTGTTACTCAAAACGATGCAGATTCACGAGTGATTATATTGTCACTCGTCTCCCTCCCAAGGACTCTCTCCTGGGCTTTTGATGATCTACTGATCAGATGTGTATCGATGCAGATGCATCGCATGCATGTCTGATTTATATCCACATATGAAAAAAAGCTCAGGTCAGATTTGGGGGGGGAAAATGTTAACTGTTCACGTTGCATGGGGGAGGAAACGATGCCTGTCGCATATGGGCAAAAAGATCGAAATTGAGCTGGAGTATGCCTCAGAGGTGAAAATTAGGTCACAGTAATTTCTGTAGAAGTCATCCTTCACGCTTTTCTAAGAACCTCACCTACTTACGGCACTCTTGGAAAGTAGCAAAAGCAAATAGTCTACGTCTAGACTTGGTTATTCTGCTTCGAGGGCTTGTTTAGTGATTGATTTGACTTTTAGGAGGCAGCCAATGAGGGGGGGAGGGTTGGGACAAGCAGTATTTCAAACTACTTTATTATAGTTGTCCTGCTACTGATGACATCATTGTAAGGGGATCTGTATTGGATGAAAAGGGGTCAGATTGTGTGGATGTATGCATGCATGCATCTATCTATCTATCTATCTATCTATCTATCTATCTATCTATCTATCTATCTATCTATCTATCTATCTATCTATCTATCTATCTATCTATCTATCTATCTATCTATCTATCCATCTATCCATCTATCCCCATCTATATCTCTATCCCTGTCCCTGTCTCTGTCTCTCTCCCTATCCCTATCTACCTATCTATTTCCTCTTTTTTTTGGTCATAAAATTAAAGAAAAAAAATCTTTACATACAAATACATGGACAAAAATGGAGCATTAATTGCTTCGTTTTTATACTTTGCTCTGCAACGCTTTGGGTCCATGTGACGGTGTGAAAAAGATGACGGAGAAAACGACATTCACACGAGTGCTGAGATTCCACAAAAAATGTTTGTTTGATGCTGAAGTTCTATTGAACGCGTCCGAGCGTGAGCAGGCATCCTCACCCAGCAGCACCCTAAACTAAGATGCGTGCCTGATGACATAGCTTCTTGGTGATACACAATCGGAAAACTACATTACGAAACGCAGCAATGTGCGCCGTTCATTGTTTGAAGCTTTACTTTATTAATGTCGCACTATGTGAAATCAATTCATTGGCCATTTGAGATATTAATTTTGTCACTGCACTAAGTAAAATTTCCGTTATTTATTTTTTTTAGATTTGAATTTATTTGAGACAGGATATTTAATTTTTTTTTCTCTTTACATCATTCTTTTGCTTCACCGCTGATGTCCTGCAGTAAAAGATGTTTAGTCATGTAAACAGTATGATGTTGGGATACCTTTGTTTAGATAAATGAAAATTAAGACAGTCGGGACAGTTTAGATTGGCTCCATTTCTGAACTAAGCATCAACAGTTCATGTTATTTTTTTATGAAAAACCATTGGTGGAAACAATAAGCCTTGGGCATGATTAATAATACATTCAATTAAAAGTAGTTCCATGCTTAACACAGAGTCCTGAAGGCGTTATTGATCCCTCCTTTTAATGCTCAACCGTATCCCTTTAAGTTGCTCTTTAATACTTGTCCAAAGACGTTTAACTAATTGAGGACCCTGTCCTGCAATTCACCGTGTCAACACATTTAAAACAGTTTGGTGAAATGATGCATAATCACGCTGAATAATTCATCAATGTCTTTATCATCACATTATGGAACAACTTTTGATAACTCGGCAAAATAGGAGATGTGATCAACTGCAGTCTTCATAATAGTATGAAAGCGATCCATAAAGTTTTCAGTGCTTTATATTTAACTGTTTTTTTTTCCTTGACTGCAACTTAATGGATAGCCGTGATGTTTCAGCTGCAAATCTTTGAAAAGGCATAGGTTGCTTTTAACTACATCTATCATTAAAAGCAGAAGGAAAATTATGCCGATCTACTGGTTGATGTCAGTACATTAACGTGCAATCAAGAAGACTCAACTGTATCATTAAATTGATGATTAAATTGAAGGGGTGTTATATTCCTGTTGCCAATCCTGCTGGAGTATGAAATGAATGATTTAATTAGTTTCCTTTCAGTATAATAATTTGTAGAAGCAAAAAGTGATTCAAGTATCATTTAGGTTTTCAACTATAGTTTCTCTATTTGAACACTGGGTGGCAGTGAAGAAGAACTCTGACCAAACATCATATCATGGCGCTCTACTACATCGTTACTACGTGAATGAATAAATAAATATAAACTTGACTGTGAGATTATTGCAGCGATCAAACTTGAATGTCAGCACGTTCAGACAAGTCCAAACAGTAACCGCCGCCCCTTCTGAAACTCTTGCGACCATCCAAGGTTTCCGCAATGCTCAGCTGCGCGCAATGAAGCGAGATGCTAATGCTAGTCCTTTGCCGGCGGTGACGTTCGTTCCCATAGAAGGCAAAGCCAATTCATGTGCGTTGAAAATAAGCGATATCTTGCTCGTTCGTCTCAAGCGTTTTTCATGAGGCTTTTTTTTTTTGTCAACTCTAAAACTTGAGCCTTCGATACAGACCTTAACATCCTTTATTTTTTTATGAATGAACAGAATGCAGCTACACTTTACAGGTGTGCGCTGTGGTCATTGTAGTCACTCTGTTCCCACAGTGTATTGCGTGGCACAATACATTTAAATAATGAAGTCATAAGGATCATAATCAGATTGTGTGATCATGACTTGAGGGGAAAAATGGAGCAAAACGGTTGCCAAAAACCCCATCCAGGATGAAATGCATGCAGCAGAATAGCCGTTTCTTCATGGACCGCATACTTGCCATCAGGCCTCCATTTTTCACACCTGTGTGTGGCAAACTGGAATTGATTGTCTCAACCTGCAGAATTTACACTGAGAGCCTCGCAGCACTTAATCATGAATGTGCACCCTGTTTTCAACACGAGCTATTTTCAAGTGTGTATTATTTTTCTTAGAACTACCTCGATTCTTGTATGGGTGCCAGTCACTGGGAATTTTGCATATCGTTGCTAAGTCTTTTTATTTGGTGGGGGGGGGGGTGTTGAAAGATCATGGCGCTTTCTTTCCTCTTTTTTTTTTGTTTGTGAGTCAAACACTGCAAACCTTCTTGCAACTAAGTGTAAGGGGTGGTCTTCAGTATAATTCATTCCAGGTAACAGCTGAACATTGGACCAATTTGCTCAATACAAAAATGCTCGAGATGCAAACAATGGAAAAGACGAAGCTGGGATTCTGAAATTCACTTTGCTTACTTGTGTCTTGACATAATCGCTGCTGCATGCTAGAAAGTTTCTTTTTCTTTTTTTTTCTTCTTAACGTTCGGACTTGTGTCGTCTTGCATTGCTCTCATCCTATTCTTGCCTTTAGTTTTAACGATACCATCAACGTTCCAGACCTGACAAAGTTGGTGTGAAAGGCAGGAAGAAGTCCTTCCATCATCGACTAACCGTCAATCTCTTTCCATCCTCTAACGAACATAAAATACCAATAATTTCTCTGTTTGCTTCTTATGTTCTTTTTCATAAAGCACCCCTTTCACATTATGGTGGAGGTAAGAGCAGTTCAATTGTAGTTAAAACACTGTTAATTTCTCCTTTCCTTTTGGGTTCGGTATGGATTCTACACTTCTTTCCCAGGCTGTCATTTTCTAATTCTCTTCACTTTTCCACAGCATCTTGTTCATTTAATACCCAGCACATTTCTGTCTGTATTTTTTTTTTCTTCAAATATTTGTATTTTACTGCCTGGGTTTATTGCACGCGTGAATGTCTTTTTGTGTTTTCTGCTGAAAATATACAGTATATTGTGCATGGTGGAAAGTAGGTGACTCCACAGCTCCAAATGCAGCCCCCCAGTCCCCCCCCCCCCCCCTTTTTCATGAGAATGTCTACATGTGATGTCTCTGTAACATTTTGTGCTTGAATCTGCTCCACCGATGGCCAGTTCGCTGCCCTTTCCCATGTTGACACGAAATTGCAGAGCAACCAAATATGCACCTCCCACCCCACCATTTTGTCACTGTCAAAAGGACCCCAAGCCTGAGCTGAATGTCAACTTCCGGAATGCCGTTCTGTCAACATGCAAAGCCAAATACACGACTCACTAAAAGCTCAGGGCGAAACTTCAGGATGATACTAAAATGCACAATATTCTTTAAGCCTTTAAATGCACATGTCCAACTATTCAATCTTTTAGGTTTGTTTGTTTTTTTTGGGTGGGGGTAGACTTTTCTGTTCTCGAACAAGGATTGAATTGGTAACGTAACAACAGGTGTTGGTTCTATGAAGGGACCGGTAAATGTCCCGGTTCGGTTACAATGCGTATTTTAAATCGTTCATTTCATCGTGCTTTTCGACATCATGAAACCAAGATGACACGTAACAATTGATCAACAGTACCTCATCGTTGCAAGGTTTGCACCAGGATGGTCTTAGAGATAAAGGGGTCACTGAGCTCATCGTCTCATCAGCAGTTTGTGATGCAGAAGAGACCGGAGAGGAGAATCAAACACCTGTTTAGAATTATTGCCATTCAGCGCCTTGTTAGAGGACAGCAGGTTGTGTAAAAAGCACCGAAACATTGAACAGTTGCGAAGGCTCTGGTGCATTGTGGGTTAATCCTAAAATGTCACCCGAAAGCCGAATATCCCTCACCTTTTGTGAGTAGTGTTTCAGTAGTTACACGCACTTGCACTAAATGTGTATAAGTGCCAATTCAAGGAAATATCAGGCTGACTCGATTAGTGCCTGTGAGATGGCTGATTGTTGAGAGGGACGGTGTGAAGCGGCGGATTGTTGGTGCCTGGCTTTCTGTTTTGTGCTGACTAAGCGTTACGCACCTCCGCTGGATGCAATGGCGCTCTCTGAGTGGGCAGGGGATCCAGTGACTCCTGACTGAGACCTAATCTGACCCTCTGCAGAGACGGTCTTTCTGTAGCCTGTTTTTAGACTGGACCAACTCAATAAAAGATGTGCCATCGGGTTTTCTAACACGAAGCAGACCCAAATCATGATTAGATCTTGAAAGGTTTAGGAGTCGGCTGTCTCTCACTGAACCTTTTCTTATTCCTGACAGACATCCTCAAGCGCAATAGATATTCAGCTTTTATCAGCACGGTATGGTACAGGCAGACAGAACAAAATGGATAACATTGCACTATGGTTTTGCTAAACATGGATTCAGATTTTCAGGCCATGTTTACACACACACACACACACACAAAGACAAAAGCAACAGTTTTTTGTTTCTTTGTCTTCTGACGTTATTGAAACGACTTCCGTTTATACTGAACTGTAACCCTGAAAAGTCATTTGCATAACTTGCTGGACAGCTACTGAACTTTCCTCTCATTCTAAAGCCATTTTTTGCACCGCATATATTGCAGTTGAAATTTTCAGCTGCGGGAGAAGCGCGTGTCTACTGGAATAGCGCTATCGAGCTCATTTATCTTGAGCGGCACTACGACGTTACAACGGCCTTGTGTTCGACAATGCGCCTGCAGTACTTTGACACCATTTTCAAACTGCATTTTGGCCCCCCCAATACAACATTGCTGTGTCAACAACGGCCTAAGTGACAGATTTCATTCGTGTGTATTTTCGAAATGGGACCTTAGCTGCTCAACTTGCGAATTGGCCTGATGTTTCGTTTCTCACCAGAATTGCTGGAATATCTTTCAAATGCTTTCACAGTAAACCAATGCTTTCCCCTTCAACAACACCTGACGTTTGTTTTCTTCCTTCTTCTTAGTTTTGTCAGACTTTATGTATGCGAGATATCCGCAGCCTTTTGTCTGGAGGTGATATTTGTATGCTGAGCCTCGCCCTTAACTGGCCATTCAAACAGCCTCGGATTGACAAGCTTGCACTTCCACTGCATGAACACAATGATGGAGTGGATCCGGTCGGCCTCGGGTTTTGAAACTTGCCCCAGCTTATCGCGTAAGCCCCTCTGTTCAAGTAAAAACAGGAACCTTGCCGGTGTGGCAGAAAGATTCCTTTGTTCATTTCTCTCATACCATCACTGCAGAGGTCTGGAAAGTTTCCAGCGACACATCTACTAACATCCGAGTCCATCAGTCATGAACCAGCCTCAATGGGCAACTTTTTTAGCTGTGCGAAATGTGACCCAAAAGCATGCCTTGTTGTAACCCTGCCCTTGCTCGATGTTTCTCCCTCTGTTTGCCAACAAACCCGAGCCCCGCCCTCTCCATGATGTCACATGTGAAAGTGATCAGATTAATCCAGATCACTTGCTGTGTTTAACCTGTCTTTGATTTGGAACACTTGCTGTCTTTTGCTTTCACGGACGTTTTTATGTGATGAACAGGCACACCCGCACGTGGGTTTTCAATCTTATTCGTTTACCGAATTTCCAATCGGGAGGCAATGGACATTTTCCTCCTCGATTAGAGCAGAAGCAATCTACTTTTGTCTTCAAAAGACAAAGTAAAAGTCCCATTTAAAAAAAACAACAACAAACAAACGTCATACAGATTTCGCCCGGAATTTTTCAATACAAAGATTGCAAACAGTCTCGCTTGACTGGACAGGTGCCATCAGACAATTCTGTTAGAAAGTCATGTAAAGAAAAGACTCAAAAAGCCATTCATGATTACTACTGCTGGTAAAGTAACATTTCCAAGTTCTTATGTATCGCACGAGCGCACCGTACAAATAATTTAGCCACTGATAGTATGAGAAGTAAAAACAAAACATGTTAACTAGATGAATGGAATAAGTGCAATGACTCAACGCAACTCACGTAACACTCGGTTCCACATGAGGTGATGATGAGCAACATTTTCACTTGTCACACGATTGTAAAAACATGTTCAAACATAAAACAACTAAATCTTCCTTTAACTGTGGTAACAATACTATTCAACTTTTGAGTTTAACCAGTATGCCTTCTTGGCCTCCAGTCTTGAGGCGAGTCCAAAGACCGGCAAACAGATGCAATGTTAATCCTTTGCTTGTGGAACCTGAGGCCTTGTTAGATACTGTCAGGCTTCTCACGAGACATCATGCATGAAGGTGGTTCCAATCTTACCATTTGTTCGACTTCCAAGTACCATGCCTGTTGCTCATTATCACCTCTTGTGGAACCAAGCGTTACTACATAGTGACCTGGTCGGAATGCGGAACATGATTGCAAGGCTAAAAGCAATGACGGGCCAGCTCTAATTCAACACAATTTTAATGCTTCGCCCTCTCCGGCAGGATCCCGGCCCTTCGCCGCCATCTCCTATCCTGGGACATAAACCACTGCAGCTGATTGAATTGAAGGCCAGGGGACGCTTTGGATGCGTATGGAAGGCCCAGCTTCTGAGCGAATATGTGGCCGTGAAGATCTTCCCGATTCAGGTGTTCATCTCTTGATGGATTCGAGTGTCAGTGGGACATCGCAAAATGTGAACAAGAGAGCAGTGACTTTGAATCAGAATGGATGAGGAGTTCACAAGCATTGTCCTGTCATTGATAAGATGGGGACATATTCCAAATTTAAAGGGTGAAAATGGGAGTCAGTATGACATTCCACCAGTTTTATTTGTATGTCGAGCTTCAATTCTCCACGCATGAAGTGCACTTTATTTATTTTTTGTTTGGATTTTACAAAAATATGTTCCTCGTTTATTCCAATGAATTTCCATGGAAAGTTTTCAACTTTGAGAGCTCCCACTCCTATGTCATGTTCAATACCAAGTTTAGTCAAGTAATTTGGTCACAGGAATAACAGCCTTATCTTGCATCTTGTAGGACAAGCTTTCGTGGCAGAACGAGTACGAGATTTACAGCGTGATTGGCATGAAGCATGAAAATATCCTCCACTTCATCGGCGTGGAGAAGAGGAACAACAACCTGGACTTGGAGCTGTGGCTCATCACCACCTACCATGACAAGGTAGGCTGCCTGGAAAACTTTCTTTTCCTATTCAAGTCAAAACACGTGACTAGTGACCTGTATATTGCGGATGCACCTGTTAACTCTTTATTTCCTGCCCGATTCCAGGTTGTTGTTGTTTTGGGGCCATGTTATTGCATTGATGTAGTGGATTGTTCTGCTTCCTTAAGATGTTGTGGGTGTCCAGATTGTCGTGCTTATGCACACCCGTCAAGAAAAGTTGTAAATTCTGGAAACCATCACATTTTCAGAGTTCATCATCCCTAATCATACCGTCTTATATCTATGTAGGAAAGCGCGCTTTGTTAGCACACTAAGCTTCCCCAACAGTTTGAATCATTTCACCAATGCCACCTTCTTGATCTGAAAAATGATAGGCGCACAGTGTAGTGCACTCATCTTTCTACTTGGAGTAGAAATCGCTTGGAAAACATTTGTGTTGAAGGACTTTTTGGCAAGGTTGCACTAGACGGAGCACATCACAGTTAAGTGGCTCGTAAATCAGCCCCTGTAATTGTTTTCTCAGCAGGGGTCTTTAGAGGATTCATAACTCGGATCTGCACAACTCCTTCGTCCGGTTTGAAAGAACAGCCTTGAAAATGGTGAAATGTTCGTCGGCCTTCAGTTGTTTTGGCACAGCTGGAGCCAGGATTTTTCATGATGCCCGACAGCTGATTAATGCCACCGTAGGTCTGAATGCGAGGGTCGAATTTCACACATAGCAGCTCTCCTACAGCACCACGTGTACTGTACCTGCAAAACGGCCTTTCTTTTGATTTTTTTGTCTGGCCAATTCCCATTAAGACGGCTGTTTTTGTTCTGGGATCTTGAGTCATCTGCTTATAATACTGTCTTATAAAAATTAAAATTAAAAAAAACAGGACAAACCGACGGATCAGTGGAACGTCAACAGGTGCTGTTTGCCCTCTAGTGGTCATTAGTGTAGAAACGTCAGAATTTACTTGCCAGATTTTTAATTTATTTTTTGCACTGCTGACACTGTAAGGGCAGTATTGCCAGCAACCATGCCTCTCAACTCAATCTATATTGATTACTGTATCACACAAATAATTGCATAGAGCCATCCCCGTTTCAGTGAGCAGATGTACACCCTGTGCATAATACAAGTTACTATTAATGATACTATTCATTCCAAATTGATATTTTTCATAAATCTAAGATATCCTATTTATTGTTCTTCGTTTTATTGCTAAAATTGGATATTTTTTGAGAATTAAGTCAAAAGCATTTTTAGAGGTTAATGTGAAGTATGATGCTCGAATATCCTAATATCAGTGGCATTACATAGCATCAGTGATACTATCATTTATTGTGATATCAATTCAATATATCCCCCCCCCCCCCCCAAATTTCTTGTGACAGGTCCATCTAACAAAAACTTGGCAGACAATTTGCTTTATGATCACTCCCTGGAAGTTTAAATTGCTGCAGAAATTAAGGATGATTTGACATTTGAAGCTAATAGGGAGTTAAATAAGAAATCACGATATGATATGATGTGATGGATTCAAAAGCCTGAATGCCAAAACTGACAGTTGGCTCCCACTGGCAGGGCTCACTGACAGACTATCTGAAGGCTAATGTGGTGTCCTGGAATGAGCTGTGCCACATCACTCAGACGGCTGCCCGAGGTCTGGCCTACCTCCACGAAGACATCCCGGGACATAAAGATGGACACAAGCCCTCCGTTGCTCACAGGTTCTCCGGCCGGACCTCTGAATCAGTGTCGCATTTCTTCTTTCCATGCTCAATTGGCAATTGAAAATCAGAAAATGACAAATTGATTATTTTGTGGTTTTTGATTGGGGACACGGAAGACACAGACGAATGTTGACTTGTGGAAAATCACTTTTTATACCACCGCGACTTCCATTCTCCTTTCAGCCGTGCAATGGCACGCAGGAACTTTGTGTTTATGTCTCAGTCGCCCAGGTTGCCTAAACACAACCAGTTAAATATTAATTCCGTTTTTAAAAGTCTTTTTAATCATTTTATTCACTTTTTAATGATATTAAAAACCAAATAAAATAATCACCTTTTTTTTTTTTTTTTTTTTTTTCTATTGCAACTGAAAATGAAAAGAAGATTGGAGAGCTGTTGTTGTTTGGTGCTTCCTGTCATCCTAAACCTCCGTGGTTCTGTTTCAGGGACATCAAGAGCAAGAACGTGCTTCTGAAGAACAACCTTACAGCTTGCATCGCTGACTTTGGTCTTGCGCTTAAATTCGAAGCTGGAAAATCAGCAGGAGACACACATGGCCAAGTATGCTCAGACACCTGCCTTGTGTAGACTGTCCGCGTTTTATGTTCTGTGTTGTGTTTATTATTTTACTTTGTTAACTCTTTTGTTCAGCGCTTTGTTACAGCTGCCGCTGTTGTGAAAGCGCTGTATAAATCGGCATGTATTGTATTATATTGTGCCATCCGTAATGTGCTTTTGACCTTCGAAATGTGTTTCCTTTGGACATAAAGGTGGGAACGCGGCGTTACATGGCTCCAGAGGTCCTCGAGGGAGCCATTAACTTCCAGCGTGACTCCTTTCTGCGCATCGACATGTACGCCTTCGGTCTTGTCCTGTGGGAACTCTCTTCACGATGCACTGCCGCGGATGGTGAGCCGCTTCGCTGATCGGCCGTTGCTGGATCATGTGATAATATCGTAATGACAACGTTAATCGGGGAGTCGTGTGCCACCAGGCCCAGTAGACGAGTACATGCTGCCCTTTGAGGAAGAGGTGGGTCAACATCCGTCTCTGGAGGACATGCAGGAGGTGGTTGTGCATAAGAAGTTGCGCCCCTGCCTTCGAGACTGCTGGCAGAAACACACGGTGCGCCCTGTTTTCTCCCCCCCCCCCCCCCCTCCCCTTTAAATTGTAGCTCTATTTTCAAAATGCACTTCTCGTGCAAATTTTGAGATGTTGAGCTTTTGCCTGAAATTTCAGGATGAATCAAAAATGCACTATTACCTTTACAGGTGGCCTGAATTTGACCATCTCTAGACTTGTAAATCCACGTCCCACTGTTCAGTGTTTTAATATTGTTTTCACTTGCTTTTCTCAAACAAGAAGTGTAATGGCAAAATTCAAGACGGATGTTTGATTCACAAATAAATCGATGGAATTTACAGTCATCTTCATCATCATGATCGCATTTTGACATCATAAAACCCAGACAACACACATATGTTCTTTCACAGGTCATACAGTTCAAAGCAAGCTCAAAGCACTGTCTTCATTCAACTGTCGATGAAGCGGCATCGGGAGCAATTCGGGGTTCCGGATCTTGCTCAATGATGTCGTGACATTGTCACAGAGGCTCAAGAGCAAACTTGCAACATTTAGGGTTGGCTGATTCTACCGCTTGAGTTGTGCCAGCCCATCTAACAATTGCTGAATTGACGAATCTCCATCAAATAGGATGATGTCAATAATCAAGTCTACTGGAGATAAAAGCACGTATAAGCTTCTCCTGCTCCGATTGAACGTCCTCGGAAATGTTTTGATTGATTCGTGGATCTTTCTTTTTTAACCTTCTGCTCCATGTTGCAGAACAGCGAGTTGTCCAAAAAGTACCACGACACTGAACAGTTGGTCATGTGCATAGAAATGTTTGCGTGCGGTCAAATTAATTTCAGCTCTAAAGATTAAAGATGAATATCCATCACTTGCCAATAGAGTAATTGTTTCTCGCCGCGATAATCATGTTGATCTTCTGGCATCCGTCAGGGTCTAGCCATGCTCTGTGAAACTATTGAAGACTGCTGGGACCACGAGGCCGAGGCCCGACTCTCCGCTGGCTGTGTAGAGGAGCGCATTGGCCAAATGCAGCGACAGGCTCCAATTATCGGTCCTGAGGAGATCGTCACCGTCGTCACTATGGTGACCAACGTGGACCTCCCACCGAAGGAGTCCAGCTTATGATCAGCCAACGCGCTACCCGACGAGCATCGGAATCAGATGCGGGGCATGAGCAGCTGACCCTGGTTGGTTGGTTGCGTTAGCTTTTGTCATTCTGGTTTGGTCGTCGTTTTTGTTGTCGGTTTCAGTTTTTGTAAAGTACCGGCCGCTACTCGCGCTCAGGACATACCATGCGCCCACCTCACCACATCAAATGATCTCCACCTCATGTCGACGTGTGTGCCTGAGGATTTGAACAGTTGGAACCGTTTAGGCTAATTATGACAGAGCAAACGAGTGACGGTGCAGAAACGGCGAGACTCGACAAACGGCTGGATCACGGTTTTATGTACGACACGTCAGAGGGTCAACTGGATCTTCAACAGTGAGAAAAGACCTTGCAAATTTGCAGAATTTCACCAAACTCTCAATACATTAAAAAAAAAAAAAGAATACGGGCATGTGGCTCTTGATACCTTTGCTGTTTTCTTGTGCGTGTATTTTTTGGGTTGGTTGTTTGTTTGTTTGTTTTTGAAGTATCGACTAACATTCTGCCAATAAGCAACGGCTTTTGAATGTTTATAGTGTAATGCTGCTGTACATAATGTATTATGAACCCAGTCGACTTGTTAATCCATTTTATCTTGTTTTAAGGGGATAGGGTGGGGATGGGCCGGGCGATCCATTTTTCAAGCATTACGATGATAAAAACCATAGACCTCCTTCAACCAGGTATACCTCAGTTCAGATGGACACACATGATTAGTCCCTCTCACTGTTCATAGTTACAGCTCACTCATCACCTTTCACAAGCTTCATTACATCGAAACGATATAACCCTTGTTGGTGCTCATGGGTAATGTAGTTAGCAGACTATCGGTAGGCATGGCCGCACATCAGCGAGTGTTCCCGCTTCTTTGCTTGTCAATTGAATACCTTGCCCTTTGTTTAGCCATGATTATTTTTTTTTTCTTGCAGTTGATTAGTTAGCATTGCTCCAGCAAAAGGAAGCGGTCAAAATCTTACAGCCCCGTCAAGTTTGTGTCCCCCCCCCCCCCCCCCCCCCCGTTTCATTTGGAAATTTGTTAATGTTGTCTGAATTATTATTATTTGTTTTTTAATAGCCTGAATGCCACAGTAAATCAGCCCTTGTTTGTCTTCGAGGTTTCAGATTTCAAGTGTGGTTTTGAGGAAGGTTCCAAATGTACCAGCCCCGTTTTGGAAATGTATTCAGCAGAGCCAGCTCAATTCTTTATTTGATAGCACACATCTCATTTGACTACTATTAAGGGTTTTCGCTCTCTGTTTATACGCCTCAGGAATCTTTGCTAGCCATCCTCGTCACTCTCGCGATTCTCAGAACAGCGTTTGTCAGGTCGTGACTTCTTGTGCTTCTTCTCACTTCATCTCGACACTAATGCTGGACAGTAAAGTCACAAGACTGCCGTTCTTTGTTCAATTCAGGTTACGGTGTGAGCTCGCCGACCGAGGCGTTGTACCAGGTCTCGCTTCCGCACTGGTTGTGACTTTTAACGCTGCACCTTTCATAGTCAAATCAAGTCACCACAGTAGTAACGATCCAGGTCGGGTTCCCACCAAACTAAACTGCCAGTCATATGCCGTTTCCGAGCCAAACGCGTCAAGTATGTGCCGCCATCAAACGAGAGTAGACGAGGGAGCGCATCTTTCATCCTGGTGCCATTTCTTCCACCGTACAGTCGTTACTCTTGTAGATGTCAGGCCAAACGGATGCATCTGTCGCTGTTGTAGAGGCAACAGGGTTTTTTTTTCTTTTTTCCTCCAGCTTTTTATTTGCTCTAATGGACATCAAACACCGGTGCCGGTAAAACTGCAGTCTCTCCTCGAGCTTTGGGTTTGTTCCACATGATGCGGTTTTAAAATCAGCAGATGAGTTGGGGAAATGTGTGAATGCAGACACCGTTTGGCGTTCTAAAAGTGAGCGGAGCTGTGGACTGTTGTCTGTTTTCGCGTCGTAATTCAGAACTGCTGTTAAAGTCAAGCAGACCCAAAGCTTGGAATGAAACATTATTTCAGCAGCACGGTAGACCTGAGGGAAGTCAAAGCCATCAATGTACTTTGTTACCGCAGCATGATCTTTGCATCAGTGCAACGTTCTCCTTTCTCTTAATTCTGCTGTCGCTGCCCCTTGATTGGCTCCTTGTTTATTGCCCTCTCAAAGCTTGGCACTACCTCACTCACAGGGATTTCAGGTTGCGGGAGGTGTGGCAAGTAAACCAAATTGAAAACTCTCCTTTCATCAAGCCTTTGCAATTTCAAATCGCTCCCGCTATTCAGATTCCCATTAGAAAAGGGAAATGATCTGCAATGTGTAGTTAAACCCACATCTTGTCAACAGCGTCTGACTGTTCAGTGACTTCAAACTGCATCAGTGAAACAGTCCCAAAACGCCATTCAGGGATTCAGTACTACTATGCTTTTCTATGTTCTGGCAAGTTATATGCAACCAGAGCCGCAAACCACTCAACACTTGAGCTGCAAGGGTGACTTTCAGTACGCACGCAAATAACTTGGGGTAGCATTTAATTTTGATTTTAATCCTTGCATATTGACGTGCGGTATTTATTTTTTACTCAAAGACCTGAAGTTATGGGGCTCCAAACTCGGCTGCAACTCAAACCACTAAGAGTTGGCATGAGTTCAGCTTGTCGTTTTGCGGGAAATGGGTTGGGGTATCCTTACTTGTAATTCAGGAAGGACTTCAGTTCATTCTTTTAAGAAAAGATGCAAACTGCTCCTGACTCTTTCGTCTCCGTACTAAGACCGCAAATGAATGAATGTTGTTGAGACTCCTGGACTCTGGTTTGGTGTACTTTGACAGATCAGGCGTGGCCCGCGCATCTAAGTCGGGCTGCGCTTTCAGCTGATCATCCTGTGATTGTGCTGTTTTGGTAGAAAACGGTCCAACTGTTACAGGTTCATTCATACGCCTCCTGACGAAACCAAAATCAGCGGGTTGCTCATTCGTTCAAACCACAGAAAGAAGCACTTCAGTTGTCTTCATGAAGCACTTAATGCGTTTCCAAATGAGGTCATGGGAGACAATCTTGGAAAATCGGCTCGACTCGTGGCTCCGCCGTGGTCTCGGTGTTCAATAGGAATATTTAAAGGTGTATGAATGGATTTTCCCAGCGAGAAGCTTTACCCTTTCGATCCTGACTTCCTCCAGGCCAGCGGCATTTCTGTGCTTCTGAATACCAGTGAATCATTTGTGTCTTGTTGCCCTTCTATTGAAAACAGCCGAGGACCTGTACAGACATGCGAACGTATTAAATCAAGTATATACTACGAGCTGAATCTTTATAAGTGTGTGTGTGTGAAAAATCGGTTTCCTATACAGAACATTCATTTGTATTTCTTGTGTTTTGGTTTCAACTGTCCACCACAATTGAGCTTTGTGTAAGCTAGAGGCTCATTGGAGTATTTTGCAGATTTTCCCCAGAAAGCACTTAAAAGTGGTGTTGCTCAGGGAACCCGAGCAGTTCCCCTGACATTTGCAATACTCTCGATGTGATCATGAAATCATTTGCTCCTGGTGTTCCATTCCACCGCCTCAACTTCCTTCTTGTCCCTGCTGTTGTTAAGAATTCAAGAGGAAGCGTTGATCTCCAATGACCTCATTACCACGACTGTGATCGTTTGGTTGCGAGGTCAGAAGTTTCTTTTAAAAAAAAAAGGAAAACAAACAGAAAAAAACACTACAAGTTTCTGACCCCACTATTCTTGAGGTTCTCTAAAATGCAGCGCTGATCAAAGACATACAGCTTCTCATGGGGAGAACACAGAAGGAAGGTTCTTTTCCTTTTGGGTCACTGGTCTTCGAAGATAGATACACGATGGAATATGTGTGTATTTTCATGTCGGTGACAAAAGAGATGAAAGCCATCAGCAACTCTGGACTCATCCCGCAAAAGATGAACCTGATCTGTGATCAGCGCTGTAACTGGTGTTAGCCGGTGGAGGTTTTTAATCCGTTTAAGTGATCCATGTGATGTAAATAAATGTTTCTAGATTGTGAGAATTGACACTTGGCTTTTCTTTCCCTGCATGCACACACGTTTAAGTTTTGTGACACTTCACATCTCTTTCTGCAGAGCCAAAAATACAGATTGGGTATGCGACATTCAAATACACAAGGTACACTGACACAACCTGAGGAGGTATTTTCTGTTTTAAAAAAAAGTTTAAGAATTACACTTACTTGTAAAAGAATGTTGCTGCATTTTGGCACGGATTATTTAACGAGTGCGGGTGAGCGTCGTTCAGCAATGCCCCTTACATTAAAACCTCAGACTGTCATCAAAAGATTAGCTTTATTCTTTGAGAAAGACAACAGTACAACGATAAAATGACACATTCTCTCTTACATGGTGAGGATTTGAACCCTAACCGAAGGCAGACATGCCCCACTGTTTGATATCTGTGGGGCATTGAGGATACTTGTGCAGGGCCTCTACGATTTGACTGCTGTCCAGCGCCAGGTTCATCAACTGGTATTCATGCTGCGTTTTGGCGCAAGAGCCGTCAACGGGTCGGATCAACTCCAGCTGCTGCAGATGCTCAAAGGCCTGCGGGAAGCAAGAAAGCCGCTGGTGACAATGCCTGCGGGTTAAAGGAGCTTGAGCGTTTGCGGCCACCTTCATGACAACAGGCTGTTCAAAGTTGTACACGGAACTGGACTTCCTCTGGAGGAACTTTTTAAATTCTGAAAATGAAAAGGGGTCAGAAAAGAAGCAAACTGATCATGTCCGTTGGCATGTTAATCGCCCGTACCGTTGTGAACCATCTGGAAGTTGAATGGCTCTCCTTCGTAGACGTCATTGAGGTGCTTCATGGCGATGACCAGGCACAGCTCGAGGATCGACAGACCTGAAGGAAAGCAGGATATGCAGCGGCCGATGTGAACTGAAGGGTCCGACCATCCAACTCCATCCCTGAATGATGCCGTTCTGTCATGTTTTATTTACCATGAAGCATATTGGACTTTGCATCGCTGAAACGCAGTCTGCCGGCTTCCAGTATGTCGGCAGGTTTGATGGTTGGATTTACGGTAGAGATGCGACTTAAACACAACATCTGGGAGGGAAAATACAAATCGGGTTCAACTTTGTGACATGGAGTCAATATTCACTCATTCGTTTTGGAGAAACAAATGGCAAAGGTTTTCTAGCTTGAGTGATGATCATTCCCTCACCAGTAGCATGTGCAAAGAGCGGAAGTCTTTACTGGAGTTAAAATGCCTCTGTAAAATCCCCTCCACTGATTTGTCTTCACAAAATCTCTGGTGATAAAATATGAGAACAAACAGTTATAAGACTCTAGTGCTGTTTGACGGCGCCAACGTTTGTTTGCCTTACCCGCACGCTGCTGTTCCAGTCGAGCGCGAATTCCCTGTCGGGGAAGTCGTCGGGCAGGCTGAGCTGGGATGCGACTCGCTCCAGGTATTGAGCGAAGGTCAGAGTGCTCAGCAGGTGGATCTGACGATGGGAAAACCGCGATTTCACCCGCTTCTCCAGCAACTCCAGGACATCCTGACAACCGGCGCAAAAACCTCCACTGATTTTACATTCCCTGGGAACCTACTGTAAATGGCGCCGATTTAATGGAATGACTCATGAACACCCCCATTTTTTACATCAACTTTGCCAGATGTCTGAATCAGAAACAATAAAGACACAATCGAGTTCAAATAATGATGTGAACTTGACAGGAGGATAACCGACCAGCCTGCAGGTGAGCCCGACCACAGCAACTGGCGCCTGGGCCGACTGAGACACATCCAACAAGTTGTAAAGCAGAGTTTGGTTCTTGTGGTGAGCGAACAGGTCAAACTCATCCAAGACGAACAAGACTGGTCGCGTGGTGCTGCGGTCGCCTAAGCACAAACTCGTGTCAAACCAGCAAAGGGGGAAACAATGCCGCAGATTTATCTGCGTGTTGTGATCTGACCTTTCTTCAGCGCCTCCAGCAAGAAGACCAAGTTCTCCGCAAAGCTCCCCTGAAACCGATCACATTCACGTCACCATCCATCCATCACCAGCACACAGTGGAACCACGGAGCATTTCAGAATGCCCTCAAACAAGAGCCACTAATTTCTCAAGGGAAAGACTGGGAAGCAAACCTCCATCATCGGGTGTGTGAAAGGTATTTTCTCAAATTCCCACAATGATCGTGTTAAATATATCTGAATTTCAACTTTTTTTTTTTTTACCCTCATGCAACCTATTTTTTAAACTGACAATTATACATTCAAACCACGGTGGTAGAGAACATGACGTCTTTTGCCACCGTGATATTTGTGTGGTGATTTGGCATCAAGCAGCAGAGGGCGGAAGTAATTATCGCCCGTGCATAGTACGTCTACAGTTACAAAATAAAGTTATAACACAGTTTCTTCCTGGAAGAAAGTCAGTAGCCAGCAAAAGTGCAAAAATTGAACATTTTCAATTAGTGGTATGCTCACTTTTGTTTCCTCGCGGCTCAGACATTAATTTGTGTCGAGTTATTTTAAACTAATTAAGTTTACAGTCGAATCAGCTCTACAATGACGACTTCACATTGTAGCAAAGTGTCATTTCTCCAGTATTGCCCCATGAAAAGATACCGTCTAAAAAAATATTAACATGAATGTGAGTGGTGTATTCACTTTTGTTGCGAAATGGTAAATATGTGTGTGATGGCTGTAGCATTCTCACATTTAAAAAAAAAAACCCTCAACAGAAAGTAGTCTTGAGTAAGTAAATAATCTCAAAAGAATATTACATTGTTAAATTGCATTCACTTTTTCAGGGAATTGAGCTGACACTCACAAACACTTTGTCGCCAACAACATTTTCCAGGTTGAGTTGGCGTGTTATTTCTTTTAGGGCTATTCGGTCATCAGTCTGCAAGAGGCCTGCGCAAAAAGACAAAAGATGTGTTGAACTTGGACTGGAGCAAAGAAGAGTGAAGCGGTGACCCACCGTTGAGATGGACCTGCAGGAGGTTTTTCTGCACTTCCTTTTCCTGCAGCAGATCTCTTAACACACACTTGAGGAGCTGCATACAAAAAGCACACCACCAGTGCACCACGCTGAGATGAAAGAAGCACGGGAGCAGTTCCTATGTGATCTCACCGCAGTTTTCCCTGATCCCCTGGGACCGATGATGAGCACAGAGTTACTTTCCCCGTTGTTGGCCGTTCGCTGGAGCAAGCCCAGTAAGTGCCTGAAATGAAAACATGAATTCAGGGAGATGCGACAAACAACACTCCAGAGAGAGAGAGCAAGTTGAAATGTACTTGTGTTGGGCCTCTGATGCCTCAAGCCGGCTGGGGATCCGATTGTGGCAAAGTCGCTCCCTCAGACACTTCTGAAGCTGATATTGCAAACACACATTGAGGAGTGTCAGTCACTCTTGTTATAAATGAGAAACCTTACTCGAAAGAAAGTCAGCAGACCTGTGAGATACATTCTCCGATTGGCTTCGAAGCACCTTTGGCCTTTTGTTTACTCATGATCACGCCACTCTGGAAAGACTATATCAAGGGAATAATGATTTAATAGACAAGAGAAAAGGCGTGCATTTTGAGGATGAGAAAGACAGATTAACAGAAACTTGCATGCAATGAGACATTTCAAATATACCCTGACAGACACACGCATGAACTATTGAAATATTCAAGTACACATATCTTTAACATCTAACACAGCGACCAAGTATTTCGTTACTTCCCACCATTTCTCGTTGTTCAGTTGCAATTAATTGCGATTTGATCACAGAAGTTCACGCAAAACCACTTTGTCTCGAGAAGTGAACCAGGTCGATGGTCGATTATACATGAATTGCTTTGACCATAACCCGACATAGATTGACAGATGTCTTATTACGCCAGTTCAAAATTATGAACAAGCACCTTTTTGCAAACGTATTTTGGGCTCGATCGCAAACATGTTTATCCAAACTAAATTTACTCGCACGATGTTGATATATTCACGTTGTTAAAATAACGTCTGAACCCAACCATACCCAAATATCGTGACTCTACCTCGCAAAATCGGAAAACAAACCTTCGCGGGATAAGACACGTCTATGTATTTCCGGCTTTTTACTGCAGTTCCGCTGTGGTCGTCGCTGATTGGCTACGAATCCCTCTGACATCTTCCCGCCCACATAAACATGCACAGTAATATCACAAAAATCAAAATTGTACCATAAGCGTTTTTTTAAAAAATTATATACGAGCAGTATTTCTCAGGATTATCACAAAATAATCGGGAATTCTGTTCTTTTGGCACGTTTCGTTAGGACTATCTGTACATCTAGTTCCCCTTCATGTCCCCACGAGAGGGCTGTGAATAAACGCTTTCGATTAGAATGGGGGAAGAAACCAACAGCACTTGTGGTTCTCCATTATGTCCACACGATGGCGTAAATTAACCATACTAGACCCGGGGTCACCAACCTTTTTGAAACGAGTGCTCCTTCTTGGGTACCGATGAATGTGCAGGAGCATTACCAGTTTAACTGACACACACTTCTGAAATAAATACGCACTAAACACTATCAATAATGTTATTAATAACATAATAAATATTTCTCTCAATAATTAAGAAACAGATTGCTTTGCAGTGCTTTATTTGATTTTTTATCAATCTCTGCCAGTATTCACCTTTTGAAATGTTCACTTTTACAACATTCACAAAGTGCCATCACTGGTGAGCTATTTTTAGAACAGGCCCACGGGCTACCCTTGTGGCCCTTGGGGGCTATCTGGTGCCCATGGGCATCATGTTGGTGACCCCTGATTACTCTTTCCATCCCGGGAGGGAAATTTGTTGGCACAAACAGCAATATTCACAGTTACACCGAATAAAAAAAACAAATACAAAATGTATGTGAATCTGCGCCAGAAGAAAGAGCACCAAGATTTTTTGTGATTAGCTGTGTGATTTGCTGTGTTACATGTTGGCCATAATAAATTGTAAAACCCACGCAGGCCCGGCGAGAACATGCAAACTCCACACAGGGAGGCCGGAGCTGGAATCGAACCCGGTACCTCTGCACTGTGAAGCCGATGTGCTAACCACTGGACTACCGGGCCGCCTCCAAAAAATAGTATAAATCTGAAATCGTAACCCTAATCTTAAAACTCAACCTTACTCCATACACATAAGCAGTTGTTTCAGTCTGCGAGCTACCGGTCGATCCTGATCGATGTAATGGGCACTCCTGCTCTAACTTAAATCGTAACCACTGAATCCCCTACCCTAAACCCCATAAGCCTGAACCTCTAACCCGTAACCCAACTTTAAACCCTGAGCTCCAACCCTGATCCCTAACTCAATCTTAAACCCTAACTATTGAACCTAAACTCCGAACCCATGTACCTAAAACCGTTTTCCCAAATCCTAACGCCAATAGTTAGGTTAGGCTGAGGTTAAAGGGTTAGATTTAGGGTTAGAGTGGTTGGGGTTGGGGTTCGGGATTAGGGTTTAGGGTTAGGGGTTAGGGTTAGGGTGGTTGGGGTTGGGGTTTGGGATTAGGGTTTAGGGTTAGGAGTTAGGGTTCGTGGTTAGTGGTTAGGGTTCGGGTGGTTGGGGTTAGGGTTTAGGGTTTAGGGTTAGTGATTAGGGTTAGGGAGTTGGGGATTAGGGTTAGAGGGTTAGGAGGTTAGGGGTTAGGGTTAGGGTTAGGGGTTGGGGTTAGGGTTATCTAGTGAATATGACATATAATAATATAACATAATGTTATATAACAACAAATAGTGAACATGATTGAAAATATACATTGAGATATAAATCCAAAAAAAGAGGTTGGTTTTTGTTGGATTTGGGTACAATTTGGGAGTATTTGACTCGAAACAGTTCAGTGGAATGGTGTGATGGATTTAAATGGCAACGATGATTTTCGACAGTCATCAAGTTGGACAATACCATTTGCTTTGAGGTCAGTTCCTCTTCCCTTCTGGACTACCTGTACTGTAATATCCATCCATTCATGCATCCGTTTTCTGAACCGCTTTATCCTCACAAGGGTCGCGGAGGGTGCTGGAGCCTATCCTAGCTGTCTTCGGGCAGTAGACGGGGGGACACCCTGAACCGGTTGCCAGCCAATCGCGGGGCACATGCAGATGAACAACCATTCACGCTCACACTCACACCTAGGGACAATTTAGAGTGTTCAATCAGCCTGCCATGTATGTTTTTGGAATGCGGGAGGAAACTGGAGTACCCGGAGAAAACCCACGCAGGCCTGGGGAGAATATGCAAACTCCACACGGGAAGGCCGGAGCTGGGAACGAGCCCACAACCTCTACACTGTGAGGTCAACGCGCTAACCACTGGACCACGGGGCCGCTACTACTGTAATATTATTGTCTATATTTATGAACATTATATTAGTTCGTTGTTATTAAATATGTGTCCTAGTATGATAATTACTATTAGATACAGTAGTTTTAAATATTTGTTTATGTATTTATGAACATTATTATTATTATTAAACATTTATCCCCAGCACTATAATTACTGTTAGATAATTTTTTAAATATGTATTTATTTATTTTTAGGACGGGTATTCATGGTCGTCAGATAACTGATAGCGTGTTGGGTCTTTTGGGGGAGCATCGCTTCTGTTCTGTCGCCAGCACGCATGCGCAGAGACGCTCTCCATCATTTCCAAGATCCCAGTGTAGGAGAACCAGCAAAGGCAGATAGAACAGAACTAATGGGTAGGTTTCCTTTACTCCCCCCTTAAGATCAGAACGAGCCCTCGCTTGGACTATTCGCTCTTCTTTGGCCAATGTGCATGCACCGTCGTACTCGGGTAAGAACGGAGTGTAACGTGTCGATTTGACGAGGGCAAGAACGTTGTAGCTGAAAGCGTCTCTTGTGTGTCTGCAGACGCAAAGGCTTTGCACGGCTAGCTAATGGCAGCTCGTCGGGCCTAGCCGTGGCCTTGCGTTGGTCCCTCGGCTCGAAAGCCGTCGCGGCTCAGTCTACGCTTCACTTCGACATTTTCACCTCAGAATATGACACACGCGTCTCCCAGCTCCACCCCCGACGGCTCGCTGAACGTAAGCCTGGTGGACCTTGTCCAATTTGGCCACGGTGCGTTTGGGTTTCAGCGAGTTGTTGCTGGCTAACCGTAGCTAGACAGCTGACGCTTGGCATGCTAACCCCCAGCTAGCCGAAGAGTGACCACCGCATCGGAGACGAGCCTGCTCGTGTTTTGTTGACACCGTCACTTCTTCCTCCGGTGCAGGTGGTGTACTGAACTGATCATTGTACTCCGAGGCAATTCCGAGAATCACAAACTTTGCAGATGATGTTCTAGGCAACACCTGGCTGGCTAATGCTAAATGGCTAAGTGAAAACCTTTTGGTCAGAATTGTTGGTCAACGAAATACATTTTGGCGTCGTTCACCTGCCGTCGGACAGTTGATCACTACAGCTACACTTCTCGTGTTTCATGCCAAACGTTAGATAGCCCGAGCCTCCCTTTGTCGTACCTAAAGTGAGCTTTGTACTGCGATGCTCGCCTCATCACTTGGCTTGCTGAGACTACTTGTCAGTATAATGAGCAACTCACTGACAACATTAAACTACTCAACGTCCATAAATGACGGCGCTTGCTTAACCTGGTCCACAGAGGCCCCACATAGGAAAAAGTGGTTAAGTTTCTAATGGCCCGTGACGAAAAGTGTCTGTAGAGAATTGCATCTTTAGGTAGGGCTGCAAATATTTAATATTTTAGTAATCGGGCATTGTGCAGAAAATACCATCAAATAACTAAATACATAGAAAATCAAAAGCAATAATGAATACACAATACAGGATAAGACAGTTCACTCAATAATGAATCACAAATTGTTTTCCTTATTTTTAAAGATAACCAATCATTTGTATTTAGTTCAAATCATTACTTTCAAACCGCCATAGCCAACCATGCTCACTGACTGTGACTATTATGTTTAAATGCTGTTTATCTCAGCTGCTTGCACTGCACAAAGTAATGTGAGTTTGTAGATAATTTTGTCAGCCGAGTTAGCGATAATTTGCTGAAAAGGACAAGAAACTGTTTGTTAAAATTTTGCATTATTATGACTAAATGACATCATGATACAGAAGGTTCACGGCTGTGCATTTATGGTCTTAACCAGCTGACTTGGAACAGTACTTATAATTTCATGAGATTTTAAGATTTTGCTGTGTTCAAACTAAAATTAGGACATGTAACTGTATATTGCTGCATATGAGGCATCAGTGCTACTTCATGTTTTATCCATTAGCCAAGGGTGGACCTCCTTCCTTGTTCGACTACACAGTATTATCTGCAAAAACTGCCCAACGGCTAACTTTTATCATGTTTTTTTAAATGTTGATCTTCCTCACTTCATAGCACCAATTTTCAACAAATTCCGTGCATCTTGTAACATTGTCACATTGTAGCCGTGGCCATTCTGGTCAACATCATAATAAACTAGTCACAAGTTTGACAGTAGTTCATTGAACGTTATGCTAGGAAGGTACATTCAAGTTTAACTCGCATAGACTTATGTTAACGATACCTTTCCTTAGGTCCTTCCTCCATTCAGGGTGTTTTTTGTGATGATGTTGAATATACATAGGCCATTTTATAACGATTAAATGTCATGTTAAAAGAAACCAGTGTGACACCTGAACTTTACAGCACAATTAAATAAACGGTTCCTTGAGGCGACGACCATTCCTTGCTCATTTGTATTTGACTCCCTGGTGATACCCCTTGGGCCAGCTATTATGGGCCATAATATTCCAATCTTTAAGAGTACAATTCAAAGAGTTGTTGAATGAGCGTATTTTCTCTGACATGATTTACAACAAAACCATTTTGATTGCGTTTTCTTCATTAAAAGTTCTAATTGAGATTTTGAATGTAGTGGTGCTTCCTCTGATCAACTGCTGCCACGCTTAGTGCTGCATTTCTTACAAGCACAAGACGCAACCCCCTTCTCCTCTTCTATAGTTGTATTGCTGGTTCTGCTGTCAGCCAGCTGCTCCAGTTATGAGTCAGCAGCACCAGCGGTTGCAGGGATGCTTTGTCACTCACAGACTCAAACAAGCAGCTTGGCATAGCAGGCTGACAACATTTTGTGCACATCGTTTGACCCCCCCCCCCCCCATTTGAAATCAATCGATTTAACATGTTACATTTTACACGTTGTCTAATTGGTGTACACTTGTTCGGCCCATACAGGAACCGTGGAAGTACCACTACCCAACTGCCTCTTGGAAGCAACATGTTGAACTCGCCCTGCTTGTTCATCTGACACAAAGGACAGATGGTACCCAAAACTTAAGGTGAAGGTGCGCGTGTGTGTGGGGGGGCCGTGTAGAGCGCACCCATTCCTGATCATCTTTCTCAGTGGGATGGCTCTGAACAACAAGAAGCAGTAATGATGGAGGTCTCTGTGGCAATCAACACTGCAACCATGAAGCAGCTAAAAGGGTAGGGTCAACCTACCTGACCATCGACCCCCCCCCCCCCCCTCCCAGCCCAGGCCACCTTCAAGAGTCCTCTACTGTAGCCACCCTGCTGACTATCGGAAGACAAAGATGGTGTGCGTTGCAGAGACTGTGGTGGATGTCTGACAGAAGTACCTCTGAGGTGTGAGCGCAAATCCAGTTGAGCAATGAATGGCGGAAAGGAGTTTGAGGCGGGTGATGAGAGGCAGGCCTTCGCTGTCCAAGTCCCCATTGGCTGGCAGCGCAAGAGGGAGCATGGCGGCATCCTATATGTCAGGTAGGAGCAGCGTATTCAAGAGGAAGTTGCCTTCTATGATCAACACTATGAATGTGGTATTCCAATGACAGTTTTTAATCCTTTATATATTTGAAGGAATATGAGTATACAAATCGGGATTTTTTTTTAAAAGTCTCGAACTTCAACTCGAACTGTCCTATTACAATGGCATCCAATAGTAAATAGTACTTTAGTTCTAGCCACTCATTTGTTGGATATGACCTCGTCCTGGCCTTGCTAAGCTTTCACAATGGAGACCATTTCATAATATTTGTAATCAGGGATGCTGTTTGTAGGCTGCACCCTCCGAAGGGCCCTTCGCACAAACGGGTGGTGAATTTGGACAGCCCTTCAGTTAATTCGAGCTCAGCCATGCGTGTATCCGCTGGGAATAGAAACGGAAATGCAGCGTCTGTCACTCACTTGTGAATCTTCATGAATGACCAATCAGCAGCCAGCGTCAGGCGGGGGGAGGGACTTCACTGCACGTACTGCCATGCTATTGGCGTTCAAAAACGAGTCCGCCAAGAAGAAGAGCGGAGCAACGTAAGCTACAAAAGTGTGTTTGAAAGCAGCCGTCGCTCATGGCCCATCTCCATGGAAACGAAGGCCACATTTGAAGGCTTGAGACGAAGGCCACGTGAATTTGAACAACGGCGTGCGGTCGAGGCACACTGGAAGTTATGTCATGTGACTGCCAAATTGGGCCTTTGGAGGACGCAGCTTTCGAGTAATTCAGCAAAACATAACGGATAGACTGCTAGCTAATGTCGGCTCTACAGCTCGCCAATCATTTCAATGTCAAAAGAACACCTTTGGACCATTAGTCCGAGCAACAAAAGACAATTTTATCCTGTCCTTCAATAATCATCTTAACTATGTCTGAATATCTACCATGTTTTTAAATAAACACATACCTGTTCAAATCTAAATACAGTTCCGTCTTCCGTCAAACAATTTACAACACATAACATCTTTTTTTTCAACTGACGACACGGATTCAAACTTTGTTGGTGGAGAAGGCCATCATTCAATCCATTTATCCTGGTTACTCAATCACGCTGCCTGCCAAATGGTATATAAGTGTTGTTTTTGTTTTCACTATCGGTGGGATCCGAAAGAGCTCCATCCGTCTTTTGTCACCTGGAAGTATGTGTGAACGACATGGGGAAACGGTCTAAACCGTGAAGATTTGGCAAATGTTAAACGTTACAAATATGGCAGTTAGATTTCGATCCACCGTCATCACTGTGGTTTGTCTTCTCAAATAAAATCCCCTAAATAGTTACTGGGTGCAACGCAGACCTAATGTCTAGATGGAGCGTCAAAAGCAGAGCCAGAAGGCAAGCTGTGTATTTAATTTAATTCCAGCTGACAATGTTTTCCTTTTTTTTCCCTCCTTGTGTTATTTTTTAAAAATGTAATGGAATGTATTCATTTCTACTGACAGACCAGACCACATCTATGTTTTCTTTCAATATTGTCAACAGTGAGTGACAAAACAAGGCATTGAGGTCAAGTTGTATGTACAGTAGCTCCAATTCTATACTAATGTTGTCCAGGAGACAAGCTCGTCTGGGTTCCTTTTAAAGACATGTAACTAGATGCTTTCGATCCACAGGTGGGAAGCCCTCTAAATCGCTTTTACAGAGATACCGCAGTGTATAAGTTTTCCACAATGAATGGCCTCCACTCTAGTAGACACTGTACTTCAATTAATCATTAGCTCCTAGGCTTTTCTATTCTTCTTTTCTTTTTCACTTTACTCCTCACAAAAAAAAAAACATGGGCTAGAAAAGAGAACTAATTTAGATAAGCAAAATATTAGACAGAGCAGCGATCTTGTACCAATTCGGTGGCCGCTCGGTGTGTATTCTAAAATATATTATTAGTGTCATTAATTATGGGGCGGGTTAACCCCCCACCCCAAAAAAATACTAGAAGGCTTTTGTGCAAATAAAGAAAGGCCTTATTCCCTTTCAGTAAGGTTATTCATTTTCCTTGTTAAATCCTGTATTCTGCATCCATGTTTTCTTTGGGGCAGTTGACTATTTGGAACTTGAAGTTCGAGTCATAATTCACTCAGCTGGCACTGATGGTGTAGAGTTGTGTCGCAGGCCTTCTGTCTTCTTGAACACACACTGTATGCTCATCACATTGAGCTAAACAGTTGGCCGGTGTCAGGTTTATTTTTAGCGTTTGAAAGAATCCTGTCTGCGTCTTTGACTATGGCCTAAAACTCTCACTATGCGCATGCATGTATTCGGTCATGGGTTTTTACATTGCGGATGAAAGGTTTAGGAAAAAAACCCACTGCCCAACTTGTTTGAGTTAAACTGTCTGATTGCTCTATTCAAAATTTCATATCCAAATATGCTCATGTAACACAAGATAGGGTGTTAATGCGAGTGGTCATTTTTATGCTTTTTTTTTTCTTGTAGTCTTGTAGGAAACTTTGATTGCAAACAATTTGAATGATTTTCTTAAACTTTCTGAACCAGCATCTTCAATGGTGTGTTGTGAATATGACTTATATTTTTTGTTTTTTTTTTCTGTGCGCAGTCCCAGTGGCTCGGTGCTCTCCAGTTTAGATCAGGTGAAGAACTACCTTCTAACAGATGGAACCTGCAAATGTGGTCTGGAATGCCCACTCATCCTCCACAAGGTACGGTAGTTCACTGCAACCTCTCATTTGACATTGTTAGAAACATGCAAATAGCTCCGGTGCATCCAGCATCTGAAAGCTAAGAGTGCATTCACACTTGCACTGTCCTGTCCAATTTAAACAGACCAGGGTTCTTTTTCCACGCTGGCCTGGACCTTTTATGCTGTTGTGAATCCACACAAACAAATTCAAACAGCTGGACCGACACCCACTTTTTGAGGTGGTTTCGACGCGCTGCCAAGCGGACTCCATGTGGTTGTTTGGTTTGACCCAAATAAAGGGTACAAACGACTTTTTGGACTCAACAAGCCACCGTAGTCCAGCATCCTGGGAATGCTTGCCCGTCATGAATGTTGATCATGCCTGATCCTCGGTCTCTTGTTTCGCCACGCCGCTGCGAGTATGTTGTTGGGTCAGAGCAAACGGAGCACACGCTCATGCGGGTTACTGTACGCATTCACTGACGCTGTTCCACAATTTTGAAACAGCGCTGCTAAAACTGCATTGAATGAGCTGCTCTTGACCCTCAAAATTATTTTACAGCTCAAATAACTGCCCAAATACGTATAGCAAAAATACAGCGTGTAGGAATGGCATGTTTTCCTTCATTTCAGGGTTTGTGCTTTACATGCCACCCTTGTCATTTCCATCCAATCGGAGCACAGATTGTGACACATATGGAAGTGTTTACGGAATATAGTTCACTTGCGAAATATAAATACATAGTGAATATGAAACGCACCAGACCAAAAAAATATGTCCTCCTTTGGTACGGACGAATTAAGTGGAAAAACAGTACTTTCCTGGTGTGACTGCATGTCATAACCACCAAAGTGTGTGTGCTGATAAATTTCTGGTACTCAAGTGAGAAAGGTGAAGAGTCTAATATACACAGTAAATTCAATTACAATTACGATTATTACACTCAATGACTACAAAATTGTCATTGTCAAAAAAACAAAAACAAAACGATAATGACAATTACAGTCAAACCTCGGGTTTCAACCATAATCCGTTCCAGAAGGCTGTTCGAAAACCGAATTGTTCGAAAACCGAAACCATGTTTCCCATTAGAATCAATGTAAAAAAATTTAATCCGTTTCAAGTCTAGAAAATAACTTTTTTAAAGCATTTTACACCATAAACTGTATACACGTGTAAATAAGAGAGCAGGTAACAACAAACTACAAACATTTTGTATGTTTTATTTTTACCAATTTTAACATAAACATTGACATTGTAACATAAAAATTGAACATCTCTCTGTCTCTGTCTCTCTCTCTGTCTCTCTCTCTCATCATGACAATTGTAGATTGCATTCTTTTACACCTTGAATTTAAACCCTAAAGTAGTGGCTGTAACTATGGATCTCTGTCTGCAACCCTACACTACGGTACGAGGTAACATCCCTCCATCCATTTTCTGAACCGCTTTATCCACACAAGTCCAGTCTCGTCCATATTAAAAGTTTTCTGGGGAAGACATCCCTCGGCCTTGATGAGATTTTCAAACTCAACTTTTCGGCAGCTTCCTTGTCGGAACTGGCTGACAAATCAGCCACTCCCCATGACAAATCACTTCTTTTCCTCAACTTTTCGAACCATCCTCTGCTTGCTTTAAAATCAAACTCTTCAGGAGCAATGCTAGGATCCTATCTATCTGTCTATCTGTCTGTCTGTCTCTGTCTGTCTGTCTCTGTCTTTCTTTCTTTCTTTCTTTCTTTCTTTCTTTCTTTCTCTCTCTCTTTCTTTCTCTCTTTCTCCATACAATTGTCTTGTTTTGCCACAAATCGTTTCTTGGCTAAGACTGTACCCTGCTAGCTGTTTCTCATTTATGAAAATAAGCAAACGTTTCTCCACTTCCTCTAATATTTGTGGCCTTTGTTCACTAAACACATGAGATCCTTCAGCCACATCACTGACTGATTGACATGCTGCTGATTTCGGCATGCCGAACTCCTGAGCCAACAGAGACACACGCACACCTGATTCATATTTTACTGTCAAATCTTTCTTAAATTCAATAGTTTTGTGCACCATTTTCTCCTTTTCTCAGCAGCTTTACTACTTCCACTTGCTTTCTTTGGTGCCATGCAGAAATAACAGTCCAATTTGCGTCGATCTCAACAAACACGTCTGCTTTTTTAAAAATCTTTATTGAGCACGTCTGCTCACAATGGACGCACAATGGATGCTCTTTTTTTTTTTTTTTTTAATTTTTGAACACATTTGCTCACAATGGACACTCTTTTTTTAAATTTTTGAACACATCTGCTCACAATGGACGCTCTTTCTTTTTAAAAAAAAATCTTTATTGAACACGTATGCTCACAACAGAGGCGTCACTTCTTCGTCAATCCGAGGAAGCGTCACTTCCTCGTGTAAGGAAGTCGAGAGAAGTCGAGTGGTGCATTCAAGGTGCATTCGAGTGGTGCTCAGTTTGGTCGAGAACCGAATTTCGGTCGTAATCCGAGGCATAAAAAAAAACTCGATATTTTTGGTCGAAAACCGATTTGGTCGAGAGCAGAGACGTTCGAAAACCAAGGTGTGACTGTATTTCAATTGCTACCAAAATAATTGTGATTGATGATTTTTTCATAATCGAGCAGCAGGTATCACAGTGATCCATTTTGCATCTTTGCTAAAATCATCCCTTTTGCACCACACCTGTCATGGAAGCCTTTCTGGTTTCTGCCAATAATTTGTTTTTTTGTTGTGAAATATCTGTCATTGTAAAATATATTAATTGATTGAATTGATCCCCCGAGTCACCATTCTTATTTCTCAGGTGTTCAACTTTGACCCGGGAGCAATGGTCAAGCAGAGGACAGCAGAGGATGTGAAATCAGACGAGGATGTCACCAAACTTTGCATTCACAAGAGGAAGCTGCTGGCTGTGACTACGCTGCACAAGAGTATGGAGAGTCATCCTCCCCTCACTCTAACAAGTCCTGTTGGAGGTACACCGAGAACTTGGAAGTATAACATGTTTGTTATGAGAGAAGAGACACAACCAGCTTCTTGGAGGTTCTCTCAGTAATTGACAAAAAGTCTAAACATCTGATATCAGTCACTTTGTCTATTTTGTGTCATGAAGTCAGCATCAAATCCAATTGAATGTGCTTTTTTTTCCTTCTTTCTTTCTTGGCTTCAAGGTACATCGTCTGTGGTTGTGTCGCATTCCGCAAATCATCGAGCAATAAGGACGATAGCCCAAGATGTTCTGCCCACTGCTGCCAGCTCAGACTGCAAGAATCCTTACAAGATGGCGATGGCAGCTGGCCACCAGCAGCAGATGTTTCCACCTCAGGAGATCGGTGGAGGCCAGCAGCCAGAGCTCTGCGTTGGGTATTCCAGGCCACAGAGGTTGCCCAGCAGTGATCCTGGCCCCAAATCCCCTTACCGGGTTGGCTATGGAGGAATGTTGAGCCCACCCATCTCGAGCACGAAACATTGTGGAGATGGCTCACAGTCACCTTGTACAGACACTCTGGCTAACCCAGAGGGCTTTCAAAGAACCAATCCTTGTGCATTTACATGTGCTGGCAGTCCCAGCTCGGCTTCCATCCATGGCAACTCCAGAATGCCTCTGTCTCCACCTAGCATGATACTCCACGGCTCTCCTGCAAGCCAAGCAGCCTGTGCCATGACGAGAAGGACGAGCACACCACTCTCACCCATAGCCACTGCCAAAAGCCCCGTCATGAACAATATTCCACGTGTAAACTTCCCCTATGGTATGGAAATACCCGGCGGAGCCTTCCATCATAAAGCGCAGCCTCCTGTGCACCCCGCACCACCACCTCCTCCTTCTGTGCCACCCTCATGTGTCCTTCAAAAAAGACAGCTGATATCTGAAAAAGACCCCCTGGGTATCCTGGACCCTATCCCGAGCAAGCCTATGAGTCAGCCCCCAGCCAACACCCCAAACTTCCAGCCTAACATCCACACTCAGGTATCAATGATGAATGTAAACATACCCCCTCCTGCCATCGTCCCCTTGCCAAGTAACTTACCTTTGCCCACGGTAAAGCCTGGGCCCGTGGGCCACAGTGGCCAAGTTCCAAGGACTCAACAGAGTGGTCCAGCTTCCTCCATGTCGCCATCCCCGGTCACCTCCCCAGCTCACATGACAGGTTCCGCCCTTGGACGAGTGGAAGCTTCACCCCATCGCTCACGCTCTTCTTCAACCTCTTCTGACCATGGGAACTTTGCAATGCCATCAGGGCATCAGGCTCCATGTGGCAACTTGAAGGTCCCCCCTCGGTCCCCCAGGTCGGCCATGGGCTCTCCCAGGCCGGCAATGTCCTCCAGCCCCTCCACCAACAAAACTGACTCAATCCACCAGTTCAGAGATCCTCAGCTGCTTTCGTCAGTTGGCACACTTCAGCACAACCACGCCACATACTCGCCCACCTCCTCCTCCTCCTCTTCTTCCTCTTTGCCCACACCCAGCGCTTCCCAGAGGGGCCAGACAGGACTGCTGAGGATGCCTCTAAATCAGATTCTCAACCAACAGAATGCTGCCTCCTTCCCAGCCAGCAGTCTCCTGTCGGCAGCAGCCAAAGCACAGCTAGCACATCAAAACAAACACAGCACTACTGGTGCGGCTGCTGCTGCTGCTGGTCTAGCAAACGGAGGGGGCGGCGGCCACCCTGGATCAATGAGCGGTCACCCCAGCATGGAAAGACAAAGCACTTTAAACTCTATGCTCCCGCCAAACTTCACCATGCTGCTCAACTGCCCCGAGGGTCAAAGCGGCCGAGCAGCTCTGCGAGACAAACTGATGGCTCAGCAGAGGGACCCCGTACGCAAACGAAAGCAATCATCAGGTAGCACATCTGTCAACCACGACGGCAACAACAGCAACACCAACAACATGGTCTATAACGTGTTGAACAAACCGAGCATGGGAGGACCGCAAATGGCAGCTCCCAGTGCAGAGCAGATGCGAAAGGTCAGCCGTCTTGGAAACCTGCCACCAAACACCTCCATGGCCCAACTCCTCCAGTCAATGAGCAGCCAGAGCTCCCACAACATCAGCGGCAACAGCCACCACCTAGCCCCAACCCGTCTCAGCCCAGGACCTTCTCCTCAAGGAGGTACTCAGCTCCACTACAATGACTCCACATCTAAGGTTCCTGGCGACCCCCAGCAGAACCTCATGAGCCAACAGAGACTGAGGGTCCAAGTCGATGGCATGCAGCGTTGTCCAAACATGGACACTGCAGGAGGTCACTTGGGCTCGCGGCCAGGCCAGTTCCCTGACATGATGGCCCAAATGAAGTCTTCTACCTTGAATAACTGCGCTCCTCGGGGTCCCACTAGTGGACTTGTTGGCCCCGATGGCATGCCCCTCGGACATCCACATACTAATCCCCCACCACTATCTCATTCTGGGCCTCACCCCTCGCAGCACAACCTCCATCATAGTGTAGGGCAGACGAACATGGTGGTCATGCCAGGTGGAGATGGAAGTTGTATGAAGAACAAGTCTGACACAGGTGAGAAGCGGCAATTAGAAGCTTTAGTATCTCATCACAAAACAGCTGTATTTGGGTCTTGGCTTGGTTAAGTAACAATTTAAGTGCCTTTCCGGCACCAAGAACAGTAAAAACGTACGATTTCAGATTTAACGTTCCTCATTGTTTCACAAGTCCCCTCTCTCCTTTGCATGGTAATTTGCCAGTGGCGTGAATGTGTTTTGTCAGTTTGTGAGCCAATTCAAACCAAAAGATTTTGCTGTGTCATTCAGCCTCTGCCAGTAATTTTGAGTTAATGAGTAGGTCCTACATCAGTGGGGGCTAATTCTCAGTCAGTCAGTGTTTATCTCTTGGTTATTATTTGTTCGCTTGTTGTTGACCAGCAGTCAATGATGTAAAAAGATGGAAATATCAGATGCATCATACTTTATGAAAAATGGCCCAGATTGGCCGCCCCATAGAGCTTCTCCTAGCTGGTCGCTATAGCAACGATAGACCCTGAAATGGGAGCAATGAAATGGGATATGTGTGATTGAATGATGAAGTGTGCACAACTCTGACAACTTGTGCATGTGCTTCTCTGTATTAAACGTGTACATTTGTTTTGACAGTTATGATTTTTTTTCGGCCCACTGCAGAACTAGACAAGTGAATGTACTCATTGTGCATCTTCTGCTTGTCCTTATATGATTTATGTTGGAGGTGGTATAATCTGAGCTTTACTACCGGACGCCTTTTCTCAAATTTTTAGTATAGTAATTGAAATTCATGTGGCCCTTTTGGGTTCAGGATATAGTGTAGTTTGTTACATTTGGAGTGGCGTGTTAAAGGCGTATGAGAGGTGCATTGCAGAAAGTCAACATCTGTATCATATTAATACACTGATGAATTGATGCTTTAAACATTATTACATCTAGCACACTTTATATATTGAAAGTTAAAGCTGTTTAATTCATTAACCAACAAAATTTAACAAACAACACAGTTATTTTCCTGCATGATAACAAACTCCCCAAACAAGATTAAAAAAAAAATAGGAGTTGACCCCCCCCCCCCAATTGTATGTATGTATGTATATATGTGTGTGTGTGTGTGTGTGTGTGTGTGTGTGTGTGTGTGTGTGTGTGTGTGTGTGTGTGTGTGTGTGTGTGTGTGTGTGTGTGTGTGTGTGTGTTATATATATATATATATGGGGACTCTGGTTAATTAAGTGCTTTCACCAAATGGCATATATAACAGTATATCTGCTGCAGCCAGTTCTGGTGACTTTTGATGCCGCTGTTTAAGAGCACTGAAAGCTCTTTGAAAATGTCTTTTTGCATTAGCTTCTGTAGCCATCTGTGTCTAAGTCATAAACAAATACCCAAAGAACTGGGGGGTTTACAATTAACATTGTAAACCCCCAGCCACAGACACCCTGCCATCTAGCTGACCAGCCCACATCCCCCAGCAGGCTAAAATCACACTGGCTGCCCCCCCCCCCCCCGACCCCCCTCCCCTCACTCCCCTCCCTACTCCCAACAATCCACCCAGCAAACTCCCCCGACAAGCTTTCTGGCAGCGGACAGCACCACCAATCATCACTCGGTTCCCATGGTAACATCCCCCGGCAACAGCCGTCACTATTTCATAGCAGTAGTGGAGGAAGGGGGAAGGGGGTCAGTTGTGTCGTTGCTCTTTGCATCGGCAAGGAAGAAAAGAAGAGGGAGGAAAAATTAACACACACAGCTGCCCTTCAGCTACACAGTATCACACCAGCTGCTCTCGCCACCACACGCACACGCACGCGCACACGGGCTTGTCTGCTCTGGCTTTGTCTGCATAACACTGCTGCTCCGTTGGCTTAATATATAAATGCTTGATGCATCCCCCCTAGCTTACGAGTTGTACTGCACATATGCGATACTGGAATGGACACTTTGCCACCACTGACTTGTTGTGAAATAATTCAAATAGGATTAGTTTACTCTATTAGTATGCAAACACAGACACACAGTGCAGAAAGATGTGTGTCTTTGCCCCCAAAAGATGTGATTTAGTGCAGTTAATGTTAGATATCACAAAGTTTATATGGGCAACTTTCATCTTAAAACAGGGCTTTTCTGTTCTTCAACCAGATTTTCTCACGGGGCGTTTGCCACTAGTCTACGTCCTGTAGACTGGGTATATAGCCCTGTCTCATATTTAGTGTGCAGCAAGCATCAGCTCAAATTCAGCATTTTATTTAAAACAAAAATCACTTTAGTCACCTAACCAGCGTTTAGTTTAAAAAATGCTTACATTTATAACCATCAATGTGTTGTTTTCTAACTAAGACAAAATTTGATGAAGCACACACGGTCCATTTATAGTCCGAATTCGAAAATGGATGGGTCATTTTCTAATTCGCTTATCCTCAAAAGAGACGCGGGCGCGCCGGAGCCTATCCCAGGTACACCCTGAACTGGTTGCCAGCCAATCGCCGAGCTCACACAGACAAACAGTCCGCACTGACGCCCACACCTGCGGACAAATTTGTGTTCCATCAACCTGCCGTGCGTGTTTTTGGGATGTGGGAGGAAACCGGAGTACCCGGAGAAAACCCACACAGGCATGGGGAGAACATGCAAACTCCACACGGGAAGGCCAAAGCCGGAATCGAACCCCGCACCTCTGCACTATGAAGCCCACGTACGAACCGGTCAACTACCGTGCCGGTGTATTTACTGTAAATGTAAAAATTAAACACAGGAACCTTTCAGTGAGTCTGCTACACTCCAACTGTAGGGAAAGTTTAGGGTGCACACTGCACACCCCTACATTAAATCTGTGCACAGATGTGGCTCAAGTTATCTAGAAAATTGAACATTGCTTGTGAGACTTTGTGATCACTTGGAAGTCTGATTTCAGTTGAAAAAACAATTAGCTTTTGCTGAAAACATCTCATACACAACTGTGCAACTGGAATTTTGGTGTTGTTGTCGCTAAAAATGCATCCATGCTTTTTGTGCTTTCCATCACAAGTATTTCAGAGACTCTTCCCCACCCCATGTCGTTATGCGCAAGGGAAGATGCTCAGCTGACGCAGCAGCAAGTAGTTTGGGGAAGACATTTTGAAGCCTTGCTGTTGAGCTGATAGTTATTTGTAACCATGATAGTCCGTGGCATTTTTCAATTCACCACTTAATTGTGCACATACAACACCTTTGAATGAGTTTGTGGACAGATTGGATTTTCGCTGCATAAGCAGACATCCTTTTATCCAGGGAACTCCATCGGTAACGAGCATGTTGACACACTCCTTGGCCAGTCTGGTGTCTTTATAAACAACAAACCCAAAAGTTGGGATGTTGTGTTAAACACGAATAAAAACACAAAACTGTGTATTTGGCCTTGTACTAGATGCCATCAACACAACTAGAAAGTTGAGTGATACCACTTTTATCTGTTGATATATCCATAGTCAGGGATGTAAATTCATCTTTACTCAATCCAGCAAAGTCTAGTGAAGTGTCACAAAAATTGGGGATGTGCAATTTAGCGCTGATTAACCAATGTAGTTCGTAACGTTTATGATTTGATCTTTTCGTGCGACTGCCATTGCTTTGTCTGCATGTTGTGTCGGGCGCATCTAATCTGAAACCACCGGTGTGGCCTTTCCTCTCCATGTCTGATGTTACTCTGCAGGAAGCGGCCTGCAGCCTCACATCAACACTGGCAGAGGACGACTTTACAAGCAGGAGGTCATGCAGCGGGGCGGGGCCTCCCTTCCCACCTACCAGGTTCAGCAGCACTTCTCTGACAACCCACCTTACGCCGACGGCAGCAATGCTAACGTCGACTCCATGGTTTTCCTCTACCAGAATTACCAGGTGGGATGAATGGATTGCATTTGAGGTCTGCGCCAGCTCCAGAAGATTCCATGATCAATTCTGTTCTGTGATTTATAGCAGGGGATGATGCCACACCCCCAGTTTAGCGAGGGGCAGCCACACCCGGGTGATGGCTTACGAGCTGGAACCCCCGGTTCTGACAGGGCCCCTGGCAGAGCCTCGGAATCTGTGGATGCCATCTACAGGGCCGTGGTGGGCGCCGCCAGTAAGGGGATGCAAGTAACCATCACCACAACAGTAAGTGGGACCACACAGGCAAGCCCCGTGCCTGCCGTCAGCGCCATGAGTGCCTTCACTGCCTCCATTGGGGAGCCTGTCAACCTCCCCCAGGTGGTCAGTGCGGTTGTGCACGGGGAAGGGGAGGTTTTACCACAGCAAGCCAGAACCCGGCAGGTGAGGCCAACGGAAAGTCAAAAGAACGCGGATGCAGGAAAGAGCACTCCAGAGGCCAACGACTACTTCCGCTCACCTGGCCGTGGGACTCCGAGAGGACAGCGGGACGGGGAAATTCATCACGGCGGCGGCTTCGATGCACATGGCAATAGCGGTGTCTGGGGTGGGGAGGAGTTCCTGGAGTGCTCCACCCAGGTTAGGAGTAGCCCCTGCATGGAGCGGCCCACCCCACCCTGCTCCACCAATGGCTCCGGTGACCACAGTGTGGCCTTGGCTCACGGCAAGACCTTTCTTGACGATAGCTACCGCTTCAACAACTGCAGCCGGACACCCTCGAACTACAAGGAGCGTCTCGAGCAGGCCGTGGAACGTTGCGCTCACATTAATGGCACTACCCCGCTCTTCAACAGCCGGGGTTATGGAGAAGCGCTCGGACCCCCTCGGCAGGAACTAACAGCTGATGACCAGTCTCCCAGCTCGTCTACGAGCCTCGAAGGACCTCTAGCCAGCGCCAAAGACTACAGCCACTACAACGGCCACTTCAACGGGATGGCGCCCAGCCCCTCGGATACCAAGAGTCTGAGCAGCGAGGAAGACCTGCGGCAGCCGGACTCTCCTTCCTCAGAGCTGCTTCACTACCGTTCCAGGACCTTCAACATGGGAGAGCTGGTGTGGGGCCAGCTGAAGGGCTTCCCCTCTTGGCCGGCCAAGCTGGCCGGGGATGAACAGTTGCACAGTGCCGCCATGCAACTGCGAGATCAGGCCCAGGTGAGACACCTGCCCAGTGGCAGCAAAGTGACTCTTGCTCCTTTCGCATTCAAACAAATACGGGTCTAGCAATTCAGTGCTTTTTGCTTGACTTATTTCAATGTTCAACAAAGTAAGAACTCGCAGACCGGACACGAGGTGGCAACACGAGCCAATGTGCTTACGTTGAAACAAAAGCTCTTCAGCTAGTCAACACGTACAAAAAGAGCCACGCAAAAGTGAAACAGTGGCCTCAGGTTTGGTGTACAGTATTATGAAGAAAGAAAGGTTTTTGACTGTCAAGCTGGCAAATGAGCTGTTCCACAGACTTCATCTTCTTTATATATACAGTGGATATGAAAAGTATACACACCACTGCTGAAAGGCCAGGTTTTTGTGATGTAAAAAAAAAAAAAAAGTAGACCTAGATGAAAAGAAAATAATTTCAAAACCCTTTCCACATTTAATGTAAACCATATTGTGATTATCAGTTGGACAGTAAAACTGGAAATAACCCGGTTGCATAATTATAAATGTCCTCAGACAAATTGTTTGTTGCAGTACCTTCATCTTTCATTCAATCGTTTGGTCTTTTTGTGCAGCAGCCCCATCACGGTGACAAAAAAAGAAAATCTGAATTTTAGGATGGTCATCGTCATGGCTGAACAAAGAAATTCATCTTCAGCGCCATAGTAGAAGTCTGAACTGTTCATAATGACCTCCGACTAAAGTCCCACTTCCAGCTGAAGAAAAGCAGCCCAAACATTCATAGCGTAGGAATTATTGCCATAAAGATTCATTGTGGACCATGCCGCATATCCCCACTTGCATTAGGGAGATTTCAAGTTTTCTTCTGTTTTTTTCTTCCATAATATTAGCTGGGCTTGGATGGAGTTTATTCGTAAAAGAAGGCTCCTTTTTCTCTTGCTACCCGACCCCATAGCCGAGAGATATGAAGGCGATGGGAGGTAATTGTCACATGCACTAAACAGCCAGGCCAAGTACATGCCATAAATTCCTGCTGTTGGCCTCTTAGCAGCGGTTTGCTTTCCATTTTTTCCCCCTTTTGTTATGACTCCATGTAAGAGGGATCTCCGTTCCTTTGTGATATATTTTCTCCTCTTTATGACTGTCTTCACTGTTCCATAGTATATTTAATGTTTCAGAAATGATTTTGTACCCCCCACCTACTAGAACGTCTGAACTTGATTTGGGCCGAATTCAAGGCTCTTTAAATAGCGGAAGGTGTGCTGGCTTACAGATCAAAATGATTTTGAATGTAACTTGTAAATTCTGAACACGGCCGCATTCCCAGTAAATAGAGGCTGTGCAAAAGGTCACTCGTGCAATTCAGATCCTGTCAATTGTGGCTGTGAATCATTTTTAGGAGGTGTCTGTTATTCTGAATGTCTCGTATTACTTTTGAAGCTGATTTGGTTGGTTCCGGGAATTCATCGATAGGAACAACTGTAGGACAAACGATGACGTTTCCTCTTGTGTACACCCAGGTTGAGCCCGAGAAGCTGAAAACGTTAACGCACGACTTGGAGGCGCTTGACCGGGCTGCCAAAAGAGGCTTGAAGTAAGGCAGCGTTGTTGTCGCCTCTCGCAACCACACAACATCCATCGAACAAGTCTAAGCAGAACGTCAATGACGTCGTTCATCAATGTTTGTTCACCAGGCCGGGGAAACTGAATAATCATTTGGAAGCTGCTATCCACGAGGCCATGAGCGAGCTGGACAAAATGTCAGGCACGGTGAGTCCAGCGGTCAAGCCGTGATTGTTGTTTTTGGGGAGGTCCGGTGTTGCTCGTCACATTCATTCTTGCGCTCACCGCTGCCAGATCCCGTCAAGAGATCGTCAAGTGAAGATGCCCAAGCCCAAGCGGAGGAAGATCTCCAGATAGCAATGAATGTGTCATCATCCTCCTCCTCGCTGCCGTCTGAGCTGTCCCAGGTGCTACACATTGACGCCGCGTGCTGCCTCGCTGTGCCGCGACGTCATCAATAGACTTGACTTGCTGACTTTTGAGGTGCTGGAACGTCCGATCGCCATTTTTACTGTTGTAAAAAAGAAAGAAACGGAACGAACCCGTCAAAAAGGTTGCAATTTGTCTACAGCTTACTGAAGTAACTATTTTTTCTAGTATAAGACATTAAAAAGACAAAAAAACAAAAGCTATGAGCATTACCTTACATATTTAAGACAAATAGACAGTCCAAATATTTCTGATACATTTTCATGATGTAAATAGGCAATCCTGAAATGTCATATTATTAAGAAATGTATGTAAATATTGTAAGATGTAATGTACGAGCGTACCTAATGCACATTTTATTTTTTGTTGTACAAAAACAAAGCAGAAGTGTACCAATGTCTTGGTTTCTATTCAGACGTGCGTTTGCACCGGAACGCACGCGCGCGACAATTACACAAACGGCTTTTATATGACAAGCACTACGACCGCTGCTCTGAGTTTGTTTTTGTACATCGGCCGTGGACAAAGTTCTGTTACTTCATACCAGAAAGTGTTCATGAAAAAAAAAACTACAGAATGAACTTTACCAGCAGAAAGTGTTCAGCCTTTCGCAAGCGCGAATGTTGCAAAATCTACTTCTCAAAGCAGAATCATCATGATCATAATGGATCCTCATTGTGACCTTTCTTGCACTTGCGAAGTTTCATGACTTGAAAATTGGGGAATTTGCTTTGATGTTTGCAGTCATAATGATTTTCTCCACTACAAATTGCTTTTATACTTTTTTAAAAAAAATTTTGCGTGAATTGTTCCGTGTTGTCCAAACACTTGTCATTGGTTTTCCCCGACGTTAACGATGATCAAAATTAACACTCGAGGGGTGAGAGATTCTCACATTTTGGGGCCTTGTATTGAGTTTTCTTCAGTTGGCTGGTTGTAAATTATTCCTGTACAGTTCTTCATATTTATTTTAAGATTTACAAATACCCTAGATGGCAATAACACTACCAAGAGTTAAAAACTCAAGCCTTATATGTGTATATGTATGTTTTGTTTTAACAGAAGACTAGATCACGTATTCATTCATGAGGTCCCATGTTTTATTTAAGAAGTGAGCTTAACAGAAGACACTTTGTCACCAAGGCTGCTTGTTTTTGTTCCATTATGTTTTTATTTATGAAAATGCTTATGTGAGAGAGAAGGAGGATGCTGTCTATGTTGATAATAAATGTCGTTTTACACCACTTCGAGCTTCAAGTAGACGTCGTGGCTCGTTCGGTCACATTATGGCCGATAAGCTATAATCACCGCAGAATGAAATAAGTGCAATAAACCAATGAGAGGAAATCAAAAGTTCGCCTCCAGCAATGCCACCGTCTTTGCTCCTTAAGACGCTCCCCAAAAGTCATCGATGGTGTCCTTTTCGATGCATTCGAGAATGCCGTTTTGCTGGTACTGCCTCGGTGTCAGAGCTCTGAAAAGACCAGCGTTACTTGACCATTACTGTTCAAGGTCGTGTACTTGTATGCTTCCACACTAGGACTTCCACATCCAAAACACATCTCGAACAAAAAGTGCAGAGGAGCCTCGAGGTCCGACTGAATGAGAACTGTACCGCATGAGACATCGTGTGCAATGTGGAAGGCGCGTGGCTAAATCTAAACCTGAAGTCAACACCCGGAAGTCTGCAAAGTGTCCACCTTAACACGGCGCGATCGAGGTGGAGGAAATCATCCGTCTGTTTTGGTGAACACAAAACTCTTTGGGTAAAGTTCATTCTGTCTCCCGTGTGTGTTGACATGCAGGAGCCTTTCATGTGCTCTAGTTCAAAGTTCCCGAGTGTGCAGGTGCGTGTCGATCACTATTTGTCCTTCCTTTTACTTTGAGTCATCCTTTTCCAACCTCTTAACTCAGTATTTTATTTTTCAACCTGTGAGTATATATTGCCTCACTAATATATACTTTACAGACAAGGTTTGTGTGAAGTATGATGTGCACTTGATTGCTCCGGGGGGGGTTCTGCATTTATGTGGCCTAGATATTCAGTATAGTTTGTCAAGAGTCCATTATTTTGATATTGTTTGGACTTTTTTAACGGTTTGATGTACGCAGCATTTTTGTAAATATTGGGACGCATTACAAATCATGCAGTGATGTAACATTTGGAACAATGTTGCACAGATGTCTTAAGATATTAAAAAGGTCACTCTTACTTGAAGAACCTGCTTTATTTTTTTCCCTTTCTGGACTGCACTTGGAGGGTCTCGAGTAATCCTTCCAGTATTGAATTGCAAGGCTTGAAAGTAAGCCTCCGGGGGAACGTCTCTGTGTGGAATTGGGTTGCTTTTCTTCAACTTCCTCCCAAGTGCTGCAGAAAAGAGACGAAGTTTTGCAAACGGAACATGTACGCTGTTCAGTACCAGGTAGCATCTGTTTTTCGACTACACCCTCTTGTGTTCGAATGTTGGAATGACCGCTGCTGTCTTTGAAGACATGTTGCCAAGGTGAGTTTAGAAATACTGTACATGAAGCGCAGTGTATTTCAGCAGAAATAATTCAGAATATAAATATTTGAAGTGGAGATACGATCTTAGATTACTTTGGAGAAATATACTCTGTTAGGTTTGAATTTAAGAAGTGGATGCAGGCTTCCTCTGCTGGCTGGAGAAAGACGACTATATACACGATACTATAAAACATCGTAAGAATGTGGTACTGTAATGTAGTTAACCAAAAAATGTGGTTGCTTGAGAGCCCGCACAGCGTTCAAACTGGAATTAAAGACAATAAAAAATGTATGGATTAAAAAATATATATTCAAGAGTGACTAGGGGTGGCCAGTGGTTAGCGCGTATGGAGTTTGCATGTTCTCCTCGTGCCTGGGTACTCCGGTTTCCTCCCACATTCCAAAAAATGCATATCAGGCTGATTGAACACTTGAAATTGTCCCGAGGTGTGAATGTGAGCGCGGATGGTCGTACGTCTGTGTGTGCCCTGCGATTGGCTGGCAACCGGTTCAGGGTGTCCCCCGCCTACTGCCCGAAGACGGCTGGGATAGGCTCCGGCACGCCCCGCGACCCTTGTTTGGAGAAAGCGGATGGATGGACAAGAGTGACTTGAACGTATGTTAAACTTTATGCTGTAAAAATAGCAAGAAACAAAAGTGATTAGGAATTGTGAGGCAATCTTTTTTTTTTTTCAAACTTGAACAATGTTCAAGGATTAGTCTGTAAAACGCTTAACACACCATATTTTTGTTATGCTAAAATTCATCATGGATAGGTGGTCCTTGGACAAATGAGCCAGCGCTCCTCCTGCCCCACATACTGCCAGACCAGGAATGGGCCACTTACTGTACATGCTAAAGGGTGACAGCATTTTTCATCAGTGCTACTTGGGCACATAGCAGCATGCACTTCCAAAGCAGATATAACAAAAATACATTTGGAAATATGTACCCTCATTCAGAATATATTTCTCAACGTAAGATCCACTACGCTGACCCGACAACAAAGGCTTTGAAGTCAACAACAAAATAAGCACATGTATTTTTTTTCCTCAGTGTAAAGGCCTCTTACAAATGAAAGTCACCATCGTGTGTTTTTACTGTAGCATCGTAGCTGCTCACTCAGTATAAAGCAAATAAATGCATAATTTCCAAGTTTTTATTATGTTATTTTGCCCACATCTTTTTTCACTACTAATATACAGTATTTCCATGTGTAACATTTCACATAATCTTCAGTGGTTTTGGACGAAAGAGACGGCTTTGTTAGCTTGGTCAGGTCTCGGGTAAATCATAAATAATTCATAAATAATATACAAATCTTTCTCACAGAGTCACATGTAAAGTTTTACAGATTGAATACAACAATTCAACATGACGGTTCCAACGTTGTATTTGTACAGATAGATAGTTGTCCACATACTTGAAGATATATTACTGCAGTTTTGCCCAACAGACATGAAAGCGATGAGTTCTCTCTTTCTCTCCTCGTGGGTGAGTTCATTCTCTTCAAATCTGGGGCACAAAACCTTGAAATAGATTTGGGATGACATCGATCAAGTTTGTTGTTGTCCTCGTCGCACCATACAGCCGAATCCCCTCTCAAATTCCAAATGTTGGTTGCGGGTCACCCCACCTTCCACTCTGACAAGACTGACATTATGAAGCCAACAGACTGCACATTGTTACCACAGAAAAAAAGGTGGCATTAGACATACACAAAGTCAGGCTGGACTTTCGAAAAGCACCTTCCCCTGAGCTCTTTGGACCCGAACGAGGAATTCAGAGAAATGAGCTTTTTGGACATTGGTCACTCACTGACCCCTTACTTCGAACGCTCACCAGCATGAGACAGGAGCAAAATGCTGCCATTTTGGTTCCCGTTTTAGGACGAGTCTAAAGAACGTGCGGTTTAACATATGCTGATATTTCCAGCTCTGCCCTCTCAGCAGTCTTATGCGCCCTTCGCTTTTCACGGGCAAACATTTTTACACCCAGGAATCGGGGGATCCGCTGAACTTGTTGGCCCTGTTTGAAGGCCTCCGTGTGGTGGAGTAGAAGTCCACGTAGTTGGTGTTGGTTTTGAACTGGAGCGGCTGGCCGCCGTAAGCATCGGGAGAGGACGGGGTCAGGTGGACCGCGTCGTCCTCGTACTGCTCCACTCCGTAATCTTGCGGCGACGACAAGTACAGTCTGTTGTAGTTCTTCCTGTCCGGTTCATCGTAGAAGGGCTCCGGGTGCTGGGGAAGCAAGCAAGTCGTCAGTTTGATCGAGAGGGCCGTAAATCAGAACAGAAGAAGAACACGAGAATCGGCACTTGGCAAACCGGGCATGGAAAAATCCCACTCTAAGGAAAAGACATAACACGAAGAGATAAAAGAGAAAACGGGACAGATGGCTTGCCCAATGAGAGAACAATGGGCACGCAACGGCAACCGTATCAACAACCGTCCCACGATGACAGTGAAATAGTTGGTGGAGAAATAGTCACTGCTTGGTTTACGATCGTCCCGACCGACACGCTGTAAAAGTTCTGAGCAGACAGACGGCACAAGAAGGCACACTCATTTTCTACCGTCCTGTTTTTCGTTTGATTGTTTGAGATTTACGGCCGGAAGAGTTTTACATCCAAATATTGGTCATACCTGTAAACCAAAGACCCTGTTTATAACCTTTTAATCAGAATGGTTTACTTTTCTCTTACCTGGGCCCTTCTGAGCTCGTCTCCAGACTGTGAGCTGTACGTGCCAATGAAATATGCGGTTTTCTTCTCAGACCCTGAATAATCACAAACACAAATTTGATACCACCTCCCGTGAAAGCGTGTGCTTCGCAATAAGGGATGCAAACGAAAAAAAGGTCATCCAGTCAAGAAAATACAGATTGAACTATTGAGTACTGACCCTTTTCAACAGACCGTTCGTAATGTTTGCAAACAAAAAGCTACCCGACCCCATCATGATGAAAAGATATACACAGTGCGATTTCGGGGTTAAACAATGCGCTCCAGGATGTCGGTCGACCGCCGAACAATTTTTAGATTCCACGGTCACATTGCCGCCGTATATTACGCAACTTCAAAAATAGACTACCGAAAGGATTCCAAATTGATGCAAACCTGTAAACCGATGCTTGTGTAAACTGTTATCCCCGTAGTACGTGTCGAGTTGCATAGACGATTGCGCTCTCGGGTAGTTGGAGCTGTGCCTCCTGATCCCCAGCATGGCTGGTGAGGATGTCGCGCTCCCACCTGAGGTAGAATAGAAGACTGCAAATGATATTGTGCTCTTTGAAATGAAGTGATTGTCTTCAGAGAGACGCTTGTCTCACCACATTGGATGACGGGCGACATGTGAATGGGGCTGGTGGGGAGCGTCGGCTGCGAGCGGTAGCGGTCTCGCTCCAAAGTGGAGACCGGTGTGACGAAGTGAGTGTAGTTCCATCCGTCCTGCACACAGGGGCCACGCCCAAAAACTCAAGCGATCACGTCGTGTCCCTTTTCTGATGACAAGCAAGTTGACGCATTACTTGGGTTGAGTCGGTCACAAGTTATTCAATCTTGCGTGAAGGTTAGGTTAAATGGTTTACACCAATCGGTGTCAAACATACGGCCCGCGGGCCGGAACCGGCCCCCCAAGGGTGTTCGATCAGGCCCGCAGGATGATTTAAAAGTGGAAAAAAATGCATAAAAGACACGGAATGAATATTTTAATAAGGTGCAATTCGTGTTTTGATCAGAGAAGAAGACAACAGCCGCTTCGTATCTCACTGAACAGACCCAACACAGCAGACGCTATCATGGACATGTGAATACTTTATTCTTTACACATTTAATAGCACTCTCCTTAGTTTGTAAGGTGTAGGCAGGGATGAAATGGAGATTTTATATGCGCATGTGTAAATGGTTTAAAAATTCCTTTCTATATATTGCACATTTGTCTAAGGAAATCTAAGGTGCTTCATGAAATGTTTTGTAAAAGATATGTTCATTAAATTTCAACATTTTCCGAATGTTCTTGTGCTTCTTTAGACCAACGCAAAGGAAAGACATATTATTTTGGTTATTTATAGCAAAGTATGGTATCATTTTAATGGTCCGGCCCACTTGACATCTACTGAGGCCGTATATGGCCCACAATGTGAAATGAGTTGGACACCCCTGGTTTACACTAACCCTAGTTGATATATTTATGTATTTTTTTAAAGTGTGGCAGATTGATCTGTTGTTTTATTTACCCTGGAGAACCCAAGAACCCTTTTCTTCTTTGGAAAATGGTGAATTATACATTAAATCACTGCTATCTGGTCACCGAACACCAAAATATATGTTTATTCAAATATTCAATGCTTTAATCCTAATTTAGGATTAGGGCCAAATTTAACCCTTTGGGATTTAAGGGTAGTATTTGAGTAGCAGAATTTATAGGGGCCAAATTTGACCCCATGGTTTCTCCAGGGTTAAAGTAATAACCTTCACATGCCACACTGCTAGGGGACAGTGCTGCTTCGATGATGAGGAGAGAGAGTAACGTGGCTTGGAGAGAGTTCAGCTGTAATGAATGTGAGGGGAGCAGTTGCTCAATAAGTCTTGAGTTGAAATACAAGTGGAGGGTTTATTCAAGTTAACAGATCAATATACTGCGTAACGCTCTCTTTATCCAATAAATGCAGAATTCAATGAGAAACCAGGAGGAAATGGGGACGTCTCATCAGCACCTTATGTCAATTTATGCCGCATTTGTTTTCCACTTAAGCCCCCTGACCTGTTTGTAGAGACTCCTCAGCTCTCTGTACTGCCACAGCGTGTTCAACACTTGAGCAGCTGCCTTCATAACCTTCATGGAGTACCTGCAACAGCAGAACACACACACACACACACGCACACACACACATCTACTTATTTTTTTGGGGGGCGGGAAGGATTGTTGTTTTTGTTTTTTTTAAATTTCATAGCAGCATGCGAACACTCTGCTGCTGCATCGCACCCTTTGCCTCGTCCTTTGCTGATATCCACCAGCTTCTCGATGCCGCCGCTGTCGGCCAGAGCTTTGGCGTTCTCCATGTTGCGGCTGGTGACCTCGTGCAGGGTGCAGCAGACGGACGCCAACGTGTCATCTGACAGCACTGATGGATTTCCGCCAGGCAGCCGATTGATCAGATCCCGCATGGCGTACTTTCCTGTAACAGTCAGGTTTTTTTTCGGTTTTTTTTTTTTTTTCTCGAGCATGTACCTACAGTAACCGATTACTTTGTAGCTGCTCCTGCATAACAAAACCCGCGCCGGCTACCCTTTGAGTTTAAAACCATACAGCTAAGGACATGCCGGATAATAAGCTGCACAGCGAGAGCTGTCCTGAGTTCAGAACGATCAAGAATCTGAAAATAGATTCAAACAAATCCAACTTTGCTTTGCATTTACCTATAAGCTCCTTATTGCGTCCGTCCAGCGCCATGTTGCGGAGGGCGGTGGCGACAGAACAGACCACGCGATCGTTGTCCATCCTCAGAAGCTCCACCAGGATGGGCAAACCTTTCTCCTTGCGCACCGCCGCTCGGATGTAGGCCGAGAACTGAACGTACGCAGCGAGACCGAGGGAATGTATCACACGTTTTTTTTCTTGCTCCAATGGTGCTTTCACAATTCATACTGACATTGCACTTTTATTTTTCTGACGAGTGCGCTGTATGTGTAAAATAAATCAATCAAAATATATAACAGCTACTGAATGTGAATAATGTCAAGGCGAGCCATATTATAGTAATTGGGGACCTTCCAGTTTCCCGCGGACAGATTTTGCAGTGAGCCGGCAGCCCCCTCCAGTGTGGCAGCATTCGAGCTCTCGGCCAGCAAGTTGAGGTACGGCTTGACCACCGTTGGATGCCACAGCAGCTCGGCACCCCTCAGAGTCTGAGAAAAGCCCGGGATGGGCCCGATGCCGTCCCACTGCGCAGAACAGACGCACAACAAGGTACTGTCTCTGAATGTCATTCAATCAGTAAAAGAAAAATAATGTGTGAACAATGTGAGGAAATAGGAAAAACAAACACACTTGTGATCATCTTTGATCACTTTTCTATTTTTTTTACAAACTTGCTTATTTTATCACTTTACTTTTTCATCTGGCCAGTCGGTCCTCTTCCTACCGCGCCTCCTCTTGCCCCAGCAGATGTAGTCTAAATCCTTGGTCGTGGAAGAGAATCCCAAGAGGGTGTCCAGCTCCTGGTTGCCGAGGAGACGAGAGGACGGCATCTCCACCTCCAGCCGGTAGGAGAGGTTCCTCAGTGTGCACGCGCTGTTCTCCACAACCTGAGTTAAATAAAAAGATGAAAACGTTTGTGAACAGTTTGTGCCAGTGTACTCCAACATGGCAGAAAAGCGATTGACAACCGCTTATCTGAACTGAAACCATCACAAAAGCTTATTTTGTTTGGGTTTGTGTGGCCAGATATACCCCAAAAGATCTAGTTTTTAAATTTTCTTGATTTGCCTGATAAATAAACAAATAAATATTAAAAAATTAAACCAACGCAGTCTGTTGGTGTGGACGATATATTGAGTGGACGTCGTACGTAGGTGAACCTCTAGAGAAGAGCGCCATACTGAAACACTGGGAGCCTGCTGCGAGTAAACAACAGGGCACTCTCCATTTCAGCATCAAATATATTCAACGGTGCCATTAATCTGAGCAACAAAAAAGTTCGCTCGTTAGACGGGCCCACAATGTGAATTTCCTGCACCCAAAAAAAGCGTACCCATTTTTGTGTTTTCCGTCTCCTTTCCAAGCACTTTACCTCCTGTAACATCTTCTTTTTCACTAACACTTCACACATTTAAACTGTGGCGGTAGCAAAATGACAAAATCAAATCAAATCATAGGACAGAAGGTTTTTACTTATTGTGCCGCCTGGGAGAGTACATCACGGTGAAGCCGGATTACTTCAAGTCTTTCTTTTCTCACATTTGGACATTTTGAGCTTCCCGTGGAGTAAATAAAACTGGGCTTGTGTGTGTGTGTGTGTGCGTGTGTGTGTGTGTTTGCATCACCTTGCTGTCATAGTCAGAGGTATTGATGCAGGCTTTCAGGATGTGAAGCAGTGAGTCTACCAGACCCTCACAGCAACGCAGCTGACCCCTCGCCTCCTCCCCTGCCGAGCTCAAGTTCCTGACACACACACACACACACCACTTTTATTGTGTCATACTTTAAATAATAATAAAAATAATAACAATAATAAATGTGAGGCGGCCCGGTAGTCCAGTGGTTAGCACGTCGACTTCACAGTGCAGAGGTACCAGGTTCAATTCCAGCTCCGGCCTCCCTGTGTGGAGTTTGCATGTTCTCCCCGGGCCTGCGTGGGTTTTCTCCGGGTGCTCCGGTTTCCTCCCACATTCCAAAAACATGCATGGCAGGCTGATTGAATGCTCTAAATTGTCCCTAGGTGTGATTGTGAGCGTGGATGGTTGTTCGTCTCTGTGTGCCCTGCGATTGGCTGGCAACCGATTCAGGGTGTCCCCTGCCTACTGCCCGAAGACAGCTGGGATAGGCTCCAGCACCCCCCGCGACCCTAGTGAGGATCAAGCGGTTCGGAAAATGGATGGATGGATGGATAATAAATGTGTGTGTGTGTCCGTTCGTGCGCATGTGCGTGTGTGTGCGCGTCACCTCATACAGCCAGTGGTGTTTCGCAGCAGTAGGGAGGATTGGAACTTGATCTTGTGTTGTTCGCGGTGTGACAGGCTACTCCAGCCTGAGTGGGGGATGACCACCGTGTTGGTCAGTGTGGTCAGGGCGTCACGAATGATGGTCATCTTCACTGCGTCGCAGGAGGAGAGGTTCCATAGGACCCCTGTACAAGTCAATTCAATTATATTGATAGAGCACCGATTCGCAACACTGCATCCCGACCCAAACCCCGGTGTGATCAGATTGTGGCCAATACCCATGAGCGACTTTCTCCATGATCTAAAGACACGCTGAGGAATTGTTCCTGTTTTGAAATAGTGCTGAGAATCGCTTGGAGAGTCAGAGCCATCTGGGGGTATTAAACAGGATGTGTGGCGTGCCTGCGGAGCTGTCACTAGCATCCTGTTTCAGCAGCACATTATCTTGCATCTATCCTGATATGCACTCAGTCAAAACAGAGCGGGCACTCTCGCCACCCACAAAACAGCTGATACACACATTGGAGCGCTTCCAGTCTGCACCTTGGACCATCAGTCTGATTACAGAGTTGTCTTTGTAAAAAGTGGATCCTCTTGTGTGCAGAAAGAAAGGGTAAGTCATATTATTACGCTGATTTTTTACAGAGTAATTATAGAATCTCGACAGAGAAGTGGGATTGCCAGATGGATTAGAAAAAAATTATATTTATATTTACATTCATAGAAATAGTGTGAAAGATCATGAGATTGGTCACACCTCAGAAGACAACCCCCCCCAGCCCCCCACCCCCCACATCCAGGTAATAGTTAAAACCTACAGAAAGTGAAAGAAGCTTAAAAAAAATCTTGTCATACCCCCTCCATCTTCTGAACTGTGAGTATAAACTAGTAAAATCAAGCCAAAGACACAAGGTATCGCTATGCAAATATGGGGTGTCTCAAAAGGCAATATGCTGTACGCTTCCTTTTGCAGTTTCATTTCAGGCATCACTTGTACAAAAGTAAAAGAACATCAGCATTTGGCAACTTAGGTTTTGCAGTTTTTCTAAGCACATTATTCCCTAGGTTGACAAGCTTCACTGTATGTTTGTCACACTATACCAACGTGGAATCTAATTTACGCTGTGCGCGACAAGTTTCTTAAAAAAAAGAATCTGCTCTGAAGGCCTGCTATTCGACCACATCTGATGAATTTGCCCAAAGCCCGGGAAAGTCCATCTGGAAGTCAGCAAAAGTTTGATTCAGCGGATAATTCAAAGTCGGAAAAGCTTTCCTCGTATTGACTTCAGGTTGTTCAAAGGTTTCAAGTGGAAGATCATGATGCTCGGCTACCCGGAGTCGGTATGGTGTTGTGTGTTTGGTGACGGAGGAATGATATGTTTAGAAAAAGTGCACAGCCAAAGCTGTTAAATGCTAATCGCCTCACATCGGTCCAAATAAAGGGAAATGAAACATCCATAAGGAAATGCAGAATAACTTTTCAGTTGTAGGCACTCATTCTTTCCACAGTCAATTTTCAAATGTTGTGATGATAAAGCCATTGACATACCGGTCACCAGCTCACGGACTTCATTGTCCGTCGTCTTCCTGAGGAGGCGCAGCAGTGCAGGCACACCACCGCAGTTCCTCAGTGCCACCTTGTTGTTGTCTGTGGCTTTCCCATACACAAGGTTCCTCAAAGCACCACAGGCGCTCTTCTGCACTTCAGCTGCCTTGTTGTCCAGCAGATCCACCAGGTGCTGGATCCCTCCTAGGTGACACACCTGTGGAAAGACCGCCGACCAATGAAGATGTGGATAGCGTGCACCCTTTGATGAAGTGGGTCGTCGCATAAAAGAGGTGGGAGGAGGTCACATGTGCAAGTCAGAAGTGTCAAGTCTTAACCTTTAGGTTTCAAGCAAATCTGTTCTATGGTGGAAGATAGAAGTTCGCTTATATTGTTACTCTTGCAAAGCTTGCAAATTGCCATTCATGTTTCAGAACCCCCCAGAAACAAATGGTCCACTGTCTTGTCAAATATAAACAGGTATGACATATCAACTCATGTGGCTCAAGTCAAGTCTCATGAAGACGAAGGGAAGTTGAAATTTTTCCTGAGTTTTACCCGAGCAAGTCATAACATTGGTGACTTAAGTCTGATTTAAGTCAAGTTGTGAGCTTCAACTCCTCCACTTCTGAAAGACTCTAAATAAAACCTGTCGGAAGGCGTACCCCGGATCAAGCAGGCTGACCAATACAGATGCAAAACTCCAAACTAAAATGTCTCAAAACTCTCTGGTTCTCCCTTCAATCATCTGTGTAAACATCTCCGTACCTACGAAAAGTGCTGCATTCTCAGATTGCAACCAAGGACACATCAGGCATCGTCGTACAACAAACCAAACCAAATGGAGTGTCCCACCGCACGAGGCTATCGGGCTGCAGTTATTTATTGCACAAGAATGTGATTGAAGGGAAGCGTATCAGAGCTTAGAAACGTTTGGCACCAATGTTTTCTAAATTTCAGTTGGAGCAGATGGTGCTTTGGCTCAGTTAGGATGCCAGCATTTCACGAAAGTAAAAAGCTGAGGCAGAGAATGTACTTTTGGAATGACAGATCAGCATGTCATAATGCACGTGCCATTCCGTCTGCATATTTTAACTTTAAAATTTTACTTTTCAACTTTTTTTTTTCCACTGTGGGTTGCTGACAGAAAAAATGCAACAACTTTGATGTTCTTCAACTTTGTATTTATTGTGCTAAGAACAATGCAGCTAAATGGGATCCAATAGCGTGTGAAATCTGAATGTGAAATCGGCCCCTCGACACTCACCTCAACTTTGATCCCGTTGTCTCCAAAACATAGGTGCTGCAAATAAGCGGCGGCATTGGCCTGCACGGACGGGAAATGGTGCTGCAGCATGTGGATGACCTCTGGCAGCTCGGGGTCTCGCCACGCAAACTCCCTTTGGCAAGCAAAAAAAAAGCAAAAGGATAATTGAGTTCCTCCTCACCTTCATTCCACACCTTTCAAATTAAGTCGGTTGATTAATACGGTGGCACCGTGACTGATGAGTTTAATTCGTTCTGTAATTATGCTCAGAACTAATCAAATTTTATTGTAATTATACAGGTCACAAGTACAATGCAACAAAATTCATTTTACAGTTTCAAACCGCCCGAGGAACGTTAACAAAGTGACACCTAACAGGGGGAGGACAGGAACGGGACGACTGTTGAGTCGCCCAGCGGCGCCCTGACTCCTTAGATGAGAACAAAAAGGAGGAGGCTGGGGGGGGGAGCACCTTCCAAAATATACTCCAAGAGGTGGGGAGGAAAGCAGGGTGATGAGGGAGGGGGCGCCCAGTGTGGGACTCGGAAGAAAAACCTTGGAGTGGAAAATGTATGGAGTGTGAGTCTTGTTGTCTCTGCCGTCTGATGGCTGATTGCCAGGGAGATGACCTCATAGAGTTCTGATACGGGAGCAAAGGAGATAAGGGCCCGACTTCTTTTCTGCAAAACATCCGGGAGATAATCCTCGCAAGGCCAGCACCAATGAAGTCAACAATTGTTTTGGTTGAGGCCGATTCAAATTTTTCAAACAAAACATCACACAAGTCAACAAGCCCGGGGTGATTAGATCGGGAAAGAGCAGGGGAAAAAGTGTCCGCCTTCATTGAGAGTCAGAAGAAGAAAACCTTCTACAGGTCATTCATCACGAACAGGATTTGAACCCCAGTCGCAATGTCCTAAATGAGCAGCGGTTTGCGCTAAGCCATCCAGCCACCGCTCGTAGAAACGTCACATTAAATTTACTTCAACTTCACTTCACAAGCTGGCAAAATGGCAACCAGCTTCAGCTCTTCAGCTCGCCCAAATCAAATCTTCGACCCTGTCTGCTGGGTCAAAATAATAAACCCAACCATGAGTTTAAAAAAAAAAAAAAAAATCTGCTGAATATCCAGCTACCCAGCAAGTGGACTGGGAAAACCACCTGGCATTTTTTTAGTGTGTAATAAAACCTGTAAAAACCTCTTTTTTTTCTGTCATGTGCACCTGGGGTCTTTGTGGATGCTCTCAATGGATGGCGTGCGAGTGACCATCCGCTCCACCAGCTCCGAGTGCTGATGGGAGTAAACCGGCTCGCCGGGGACCCTGAAGGAGTCCACGTACACAGCCCCATTGTTTAGCCCGTAGCTGCTTCTTTGGTATGGCAGAGTGCTGCAATGGCTTGTGGTCCGGCGGAGGGTCCCGACACCTGAAAAAAAAAAATCACATGAAGATACCTCTGAATTTCGAATTTTGAGCGTTTGTTCTCTTGAATGTATCTTGTATATATTTCTAAAAACAAAGTCAGACAAAAACACATCAGCTGACTTAGTTGCCAAGTTGACAAGCATGTGGCAAAAGAGAAGCGTCGTCCTTCAGATTATATGGACAATAATTGAGGTCTGAGTTTTGGGACAAAGCCTCTGATGTCTGTAAACTGGAATTACCCTCATCAGTCTATTGTGGGGAAAAAATATCTCCTCACATAAGAATAGAAACCAGTTTTCAAATTTCCTCAATGGGGAGAAAAATATCGAAATCTAAACACATCAGCCGCCAACCAGCATTTTAAAGGTGGAGTTTGGTAACGCTGCTGTACCTGCGCCTGTCCCGTAGAGACAGCCCTGCAGTTCTTGGGAGGGGCTGTGATACAAGGGGCTGTGGAAGGTGTGGTCATCGAAAACTGGTGTCATATGAGAATCTGGAGATAATGCTGCCCTCAACTCCGGGTCCATATGGCCGGATTGGCTGGCATAGGAGCTATGAAGGCCTGCGGATTCACACACAAGGACAATTACTCGTTAACCACGCATATAAGCAACACATCGTACAAACAGTGTTGGCCCAAAGTCCTCGCTCAGTAGATGAATTCCCAGAAGGCTTCTCAGGACCAAATGAGCCCAACTGTTGCTGCGCTTGTTCCCTTTTGTCTTGCAGTCTGATGGAGGCATCTTTTTAGATTAGTTAGTTGTTCAGTGTACCGGTTTGACACGAAACAATTCATTCTTTGTAGTTTCATTTCGACGGACGACATACACGTCTGTCCAAAACATATTGGAAGGGAAAGGCCAATTCCTGAATTGTTGCTGTCGGTTGAAAACATTTAGGGTTGACATCAAAAGATGAATATGAGACAAGCGATCAACATACACATTTTCATTTCTAAATATTTACATCAGGACCAGAGACAAAAATGATGAGATGGCACCTCTTGTTTGAGCACGCCTGTTTTTCCATGTGAGCAGAAGTATCGGGAGATGTGACAGGCAGTTGTGTTTCGTTACCCAAGTGATGTGTCTTATGTCAATGAATGAAAAAAAAATAATTGGAACTTGATCTTGTGCCATCGCTATTATTCGCTTGTGTGAAAAGCAGCAATCGAGGTTTGCCTCAAGACGTTGGATTTCAGCTAATATTGGACTTGTCCGCTAGCAGGCTAGTACAAGCTATGGATTGGCCATCGAGGTCTGCACAGAAGATGTATACTCAACCACTTCGCTTGCTATTGTTGAGACATTTTTTTGTCTCCCGGCCCTGGTGCATAATTATCTTGGAAACCCGAAAGAATCATTGATCTTTTTCTCTCCTGCCATTGTTATCACACCCAAGAGCACACCATATTAAGAGCACCTGAGTGCGTTATGCGACCAAATGCAAACAGTCGAATCCTATCCAGCCAAGATGGTGAGCGAAAAAAATACACAGCGCAAGTGATTTAGATGTGCAAGCAATTTATACGTTTGGAGGGTGAGTGTAGGATTACTTCTTTTCTGTAATACTTTAACATGTGCGCCAGAAAATTTGTGAAAATACTGTTTTTGGCAACTCCCCACCTTTTTTACTTAATCTATTGTGCGAGTGCTGAGCAATAACATTTTAAGTATGCGCAGCCATCCATTGCTCATTTCCTATCAGTAATCTGGGATTATGGCGAATGTCACAGACAACTGGGAATATGGACTTCAGTGACGTGTTAGGCCACTGAGAAAACCACTCAGCTGGAGGACAAGAGGCATTTAATTGTAGTTCACTGCCTCTCAAACATACACACTCAAGTATATCTTTCCACTCTTTTCACATGGTCGAGCACAACAAATGCGTACAAAGAGTGCAAGAGTGCAACTGGGAGCCACACTGCGAGAAAGAAGAAGAAAGAGTGCCTCGGTTGAAAACCAAGTATAAAGCAGATGCTGATGGCCGTCTAAAGCCTTTGGCTGCGGCCGGATGATAATCAGCTGATGGCTTTGTGATAGAGACCTCGCTATGTGGGTCAGTGGGAGAGGCTTAGTGATGTGACCAAAAGTAAATGGGTGTTGTGGCAGCATCTGCATTACCACAACAACAGCACAATCTCAAACAACAGTAGGCGCATGCTTAAAAAGGACAACGTTTGCCGTCATCGTAAACCCATTGTATTTGCATTAAAACCCCTTCTGGCGCTCTGAAATCATTTATAGGTGCAAATTTGGCTTGAGAGGGAGAGTGAGCGGAGAATAGACAAAGAAAACAGAATAGAGGGGTTGTGCCAAGAGAGAACAATGGGCACAACAACAGCCGTGAACGATACTATGTGTCGTCAAGTTTAGATTTTGTGGCATAACATATTTTTCAAACGTGACTGACCTATGAGGCTGTCAGGGCGGGGCAGCGCACTCCTCTGGTACAGGCCATATGGGTCCGCTCCATAGGCCAGTGACTGGCTCTGTCTGGGCAGTGTGGAGCCGTAATGTTGGGGTACCGCCGTCATCCCAGAGCGCAATGGTGACCCCGGTAAACCCCTCCCCTCGAGGAGAGAGAGAGTGGAGCCCAGATGTCCACCGCCGCCAGCTCCTCTGCCGCCGAGGGCCGGTGTGCCTTCGCCTGGGGAGGAGGGTGATGGGCAGGAGGGTGGCATGCTAGTTCCGGGGAAGACCGTTGCCAGCGGTTTGGGCTCCGAGAGGATGGGTGAGTCATAGGTGCTGCCCTGGGATGTTCGCAATGATATGCGAGACGGTGAGACTGTGCCAGCAGTGGCACAGCCGGGAGACTGGCTCCTAGAAGGGAGGGATGCCATCCGTCGCAGCATTCGACCAGATGGCTGCGAGGAGAAAGAGAAAAGACACGGTTCTGATTTTCCCACTGCATTCCCCCCCTGGTTTTCATTTTTATGTCTTCTACCATATAAAATCACTTTTTCATCAATTTTTGTACAAGGGAACACGATCAGATGCAAACTGTCCATTGTCCGATTATTTGTGTTGAGATGCTAGCAAAAATTTGGTGGTGGAAAACTTCACATTATCCAGCCACCATTAATTCATATTGCCTTCCCTGCAGTGGAAGTAGAATATCAGTTTCTGTTGGCAGTACAACCAAAGAAGAACAGCAACAAGGAGGGTTAAACATTGAGTACAGTCATGTTTTATGTGCATTTGGGGGTTATGTGGAGAGCAACTCTTATTACTCTGTGGTTTTATACAGTACAATGCTGAAGAGAACAATTTTTATGAGCAGAAAACCTGCAAAAAATAAATGTTGGTTTGTTTTGGTGGCGCTTGAACCGATTAATCACATCCCAATTAATTTCAATGGAAAATATGATTTGAGATACTAATATTTTAGATACAAACTTGGTCATGAAGCAAATTACACTGTATGCCTGTTGGTCCAGCCGAAAATGGCCATGAACAAATTGCCTAGGAAGAAAAATCGAACAGGGCCTAGATACCAGTCAAACTTAACCTACCTGGCCGGACGCTTGACCCTCAGCTCTCGGGCTTCTCGAAACGGAAGCACGGGGCTCGGAACGTACAGCGTTCTGGTTGCTGTAGTAACTGACGTTGCTGTCCTGATAGCCGCTGTCTGAATAGGAGGTCAGGTGAGCCGAGTGGCCGCCCGAGCCTGCGAGGAGACCAGGAAACATTGTTCGGATAGCATCAGCCAGCAGTCAGTGTGTTTTAGTCATTAGCGTTTTATCTCACTTGGCTTTCAACTTGCAAAAAGGAGCTCTGAATGGAAAGACGCGATAGGGACATCAGCATTAAGGCTTGATGCTTCTACCGTAACAGTGTGCACTGTGCACACAGCTTCATGGCTGGCCTACTTTCTACTGAAGCATAAGGAGGAGTAAGCTTGCGGGGGATGTTTTTATTTCCAGACGGAGGAAGGAGTAAAATGAGAGCAAATGTGCAATCAAAACTGAACTCAGATGTTGTATGATTAGTTATCAATTTATGAGAGTCCCGTGATGCTGAAATTTGATGAAAGAATTGAAAAAATTCGTTTAATCTCTTTTTATAGGCCGTTCAAAGGTTCTCCCAAAACGTACAACCGGAGGTCTTCAAACACGAGATGTTGACTGTTGCTGCTGTTTTGCCCGAGTCCTCAAAGAACCGTTGGTATTCTCTTGTCAGATTCTGATTCTTATCGATCCATTTCGCTTTCCTTGTCCCTGGCTTCCTCCTTCCTTCAACTTCTCCTTCTATGGTGAACTGTTCTAAAGAATCTGGAGGTCACTCTCAGCGTATGTGTGGCCGGGTCTGTGGAAAGACTTGACCGAACACAAAATCATTTTTATGTGGGCTTTATTCCCGACTGAACATAGAAATGCACAGCAATAGGGGTGTTCACACGGCAACATTTGCTCCGGTGCTGCGCCGGTGCTGCCCCGGTAGAGCGTTCACATGTACAAAGTTACACCGGTGTAGCCCCTGAAAACAGCTTAAACCGGAGCAAATTTAACCCTGCTCAGGGAGGTGGTTTAAAAATTTGCTCCGGAGCAAATGCTCGTTTGCGGGTGGAGTAGCCTCGCTACGCATGAGAAGAGTTGATTACGTACGGCTAGAATGCGTTGCTTTCGTGCTCTGTTGTACTTCCGTCATCTTTCCTTTTGTAGGAGACTGGACTGCCTCGGAGTTGTTTGTGTAGTTTGTTCCTCTGTTGTGTGTTCACAACCCCCCCCCCCCCTCCCCCATAGAATTTATTTAGTGATTTCCTCTCTTGCTTTTCTGCGTGTCATTGAAGTCATCGTTGATTTACGTTTTCGGGGGCGATCATTGAACGCCGCTCGAGCAGAAGGCACGGAGACCGAGAAGGAGAAGGGCATGCCTGTACAGTAGTTTCTTGAGTTGTGTATGTTTTAAAAAGAACCAACACGACAGCTCTTTGTTTTCTATCGTTTTGCACCGCTGCAGAAACTGCCGTGTGAACGCAAGTGGGGCTGCATCGGGGCTGCACCGGGGTTAACACGCTCAGTGGCTTTGTATGTGTGAACGCTCCGCAAAATTTGCTCCGGTGTAAGATATATCGCAACAAAATACATCGGTGCAGCACCGGAGCAAATGTGTGCCGTGTAAACACGCCTATGAATAAGATAAAAGACTGAGATGTGTCAATTGGATTCTAAAAGATCAAAGAAAAGGATCTAACGGGTCAAAGAAAAGTATACAACAAAAGACAACAGCAGTGGCTTGTCGACACTTTGCGGCGTGTTGGGTGCACACGAGACACGTGGAAAAACACAAATAATCTCCCCTGCTGCACGGCTGTTCACACAACCTGCCAGCGGCAACATTCAAATTCCCAAATCACAATATCGTACTCTGAATATCGCCCAGGTTACATTGACGATTACGGACGATCACGGGTAATATCAAGTTGGAAAAAGTGGCATGCACAGCTCAGAGACTATCCCCCTTTTCAGGCATGTCATCCTCCCTTCACTTCCCGGTCTGACTCTCATTCGCGCTACGTGTTCCCATGGGATTTTATCCAGCGCTACTCTTAAAGTGACAGTGCTACATTTGTTAAACAAGGCAGCATTCACTACACTAAGTCCAAGTACGGTTCACTTGGTTACATATGTATCCAGGTCTTCCTCTTCTTCAGCTGTGCAAATAGAGTATTTGTCTCTGTTCCTCATAGCCTTTGGCAAATCAAAGCATTGCTCTTCTTGTCCTTCCAACACACCTGCAGCATCTGGCAGTGCCATTCCCACAACTCAGAGGCCTCAAGCTACCGCTCCTCTTTTAAAGTCCATCTTCCCCTTGAATCTGCCAATCTGGCATGAATCTCTGGTAGATAGTTTGCATCCATTCTAAGCATAGAGCAAATTCTATTAAGATGGGTCCATCGCATCGAGGCACCTTTCTAAGCATTTTTAGAATTCAAACAACTTTTTGGGTCATCTCCCCTCGGTTGGTAAGGAAAGTTCCGAAGCAAAATCCAGAATCTGAGGCCATTGTTCTTTGCTTCTACGCGCCATTACTGTTCATGAATTTCTGTATATCCCCAAATTGCTTCGAAAAACTCTGCCTCGTTCCTATTTTTGAACATGCAATCAAAGTGGTCTCATCCCGCATTGCTCACTACAACGCGTACAGATCTGGTGTCTTTCGTCTGTCTGGTGATGACACATCACACCAACATTTGGCATTCCTCTTTCAGGGTTTACATTTTACCCCGAGCGTGACCGTGTGTGAACAAGCGACAGACCCTCACTGTCATGCAGGGATGCGCGGTCCGCTTCAGGGGGGTACAGTCCCTCCTCTGCCTCCATGCGACGACCTTGACATGCCGATGCCACCGTGCCCTGCGAGTCTCCTCCTGCAAAAGCATGCGATAATTTGGAGTAAAAAATAAAAAAACGTTTTGACATCTACATTTCATGGTTGTGCGGTTTGACTGCAGGCGAGAAATGGATGTGCCGCAGGAAGTTTCCTTAACAGTAAAAAAGTTGTGTGACAGAATTATCTAAAAAAATAAATAAATACAGAGCGTAGCAGATTATGTCTTTTGTGGAAAAAGACTGTGATAAGTCTGTAACATGGAAAGAGAGAATTCATACCCGCGGATCTCCAAGCAAACGACTTCTCTGACGAGCTTGAGCAAAGAGAGAGAAAGTCGTCAGTGTGTATCAAAGCGTATTTTGAATCTGTTCACCCCAAAAAATATAATTGTGTGCTCCGATGCACTGAAACCTCCAAGGTCAAAGGCGCTGTATGTGGTTAAGCAAACCCGATAAAGTCACATTAAACCCCAGAGTTGAAACCATCATCATCCATGATGTCACATGTCTTCATTCAAGACCTTCCTGGACTGTAATTTAAACCAGTTAAATCGATGTGTGTTTGCATTTCTTTTTAATTTCATGATGTAACTGCAGAATGGTACCTCAAGAGTGTGAATTGGAATTTTCCAAAGTCAATTTACATGTCTGCCCTAACTGCCCGGTGTGGTTATTACGTGCCTTCTATAGGTAATGGGATACAACTTACTTTGTTGTAGTACGTCGGTAGAATTTCCACCTAAACTTTACTTTCATATTCATATGTCTGGCAAATGTCACTTTTACGCTCTACATTTCCCAAATTAAATGTGTGTACTTTTACTTCGATATAGTTCCCATAACTGGTTATAGCAACAAAAAAATCTGAAGAAAATTTTCATTCAAGCAACGTGTGAACCGAAGAGCACAAAGTGAAAGAATAGTCTTGCCTGTCCAGGGTGAGGCAGGAAATTGTCGAATGCACACACAATGGAATCATCTGAATTAGATTGGCCTTCTTAAAAAATGTATCTAGATCCATATGATTATATTTTGTGCAACAACTTGAAAAAGCGCACAATACATTAAAACTTTTGTTCATTCATTCATTCATTTTTCGATCCGCTTACCCTCATTAGGGTCGCGGGGGTGCCGGAGCCTATCCCAGCTGTCTTTGGGCAGTAGGCGGGGGACACCCTGAACCATTTGCCAGCCAATCGCAGGGCTCACAGAGACGAACAATCATCCACGCTCACACTCACACCGAGGGACAATTTAGAGTGTTCAATCAGCCTACCCTGCATGGTTTTGGAATATGGGAGGAAACCAGAGTACCCGGAGAAAACCCACACAAGCCCGGGGAGAGCATGCAAACTCCACACAGGGAGGCCGGAGATAGAATTGAACCTGGTACCTCTGCACTGTGAGGTTGACGCGCTAACCACTGGACTACCGGGCTTAAAACTTTTACTCAAATAACATTCTTCATGATGACTGGAACTTCAAGCTAAATAGTTTTCTGTTTCGATACTTAGAGCCAAGCATCCCTTTAGCTATTTTACACATCACAAAATGATCTGGCTTTGGCTTTATACAAAGCAACTCCCCTCAAAAGCACAGGCAGTAATTTCTCTGAGCACATTCAGCGGTTATCTTCTTTTTATAATGCTCTTATGCCTTACGACGGTGACAGTTTGACCCTGCAACTACCGGTAATTCTTTATTTGTCCACTATTTCATAAAAGCGGGGTGGGGGTCTAAATTTAAACAAAGCAGAATTCCAGAACAGATTTTGTTAAGAATTAGAGGTTCCGGTGGACCTGATGCACCTTGCGGAAAAATAAGTACTTACCTGCTGCTGTCTGCCACTGGCGACTCAGCTCCCAGCATGCACCTCTCCAGCTGGCTCGCCACAATCTGACGCTCCTCCTCCAATTCCCGCGTCAGCCTCTCAAACTGCAGCTCCTGTGTGCACACATCCGCAGCTGTGACAGCGTCCCTTGCATTGTGAGCATCCTTCTTCAGACCCACTTGAGGCTTATTATTTCTTCAACCCGTAGAGACAGTTCTTTTTTTTCTTTTTTAATGCACACACAGTTTGTTTGTACTTTCAATTCACTTGTCATTCTGCTCTGAAATTGCTATTGCATGCATGACACCATACATAAAATAAAAACCTTTACACATGCATACAAAGGAGAAAAATTTGTCAATGTGCCCCACTGTGGTGGTTTGGGGGTTCAGTGCCATATGATCAATGGCAACTGCGGTTGGTTGCTCAGCAGCAAAAAAAAAACTCCACAAAAATCAAATCTGTACCAAAATAACATACCGGTATTTTGTTGTCGCGAGCAGAATTCAAGCATTCGAGGCTTGGTTCCCATATGGACTAAACTACCACAATAATGAAATAAGTCTCGGACCTATCAAATAAGCCTTTCTGTAATTTGAATAACTGATGATCTAGAGCGCACTTTAAAAAAAGATTCTGGAGGTTGACGCGATAATTCTGTAAGTGCCTGATGTCCATGCACTCAAAAGTACAAAAAGAGAATTAATTACGGTTTCCATCTCTAAAAGCACCGTTGTATTTGGGTCAGTTGCTCATGTGATGGATGCGACCTTTGTCATGTCCCTTTTAAATGGCGGCTGGTGGCAAGTTAGTGCAGGCCTGCGTGACTTTTCTAAAACACCAATCACTCATTTGTGAATAAAATCAACTGGTATTTCCGATCAATAGAGTATTTCATTATCCAACGGTTTGGTCATTTGGAGGGGGGGAAAAAAACCAACACCTTCCTCAGTCACTGAAACTACAGCTTTTATATTTTAGCTTATGTGTCCTCTTCATTGTCATCGTAATAAAACATCACTTCTGCTTTTATGTATTTGTTTGAAGCTCTCATTTGTCTACATTTTATTTTATTCACGCTTTCCACTTGCCCGAAGACGGCTGGGATAGTTTCCGGCACGCCCCGCGACCCTCGTGAGGATAAGCAGATTAGAAAATGGATGGATGGATGGATCTTCTACTTAAGTACAGCGTGAGTACTTTTGCCACCTTTTCGTCTGCTCAGCACAGTGAATTTTGCTTGACCCTTTGCCCGCACTTTTCAAAGATGAAAGGAAATCACCCCTGAGGTATTGAGCTCACTTTTGTTTTTTCGGCCTTTAAGCCCGGACGCGGTAGCCATTTGTATTCTTCGCATGCTCCTGTTCATCATGCACATCGGGTAATGGGAGAAATCACAAAAGGAAAAGCAGCTGCATCGCCCACGTTCACCTTGATGGAGAATAATGCAACGCATCCTGCTTTTTGCTTTGTAATCCCTCTACGCTGTCTGCCCACAAACACGACCCGGTGATGCACTCAAACACTTTTGATTTCCAAACGCCCACTTTCGAATGGAAAGCAACAGGTACGCCTCTCCGAACGTGGTCAAAAGGCACGCTGAGAGCTGGCAGAAGTCAGTCACGTAACTGGATGTGCCTGGCGGAGGTTGGCGACTCAAGTCAGATGAGGCAAGATTTTTATGTCACGGAGAACAAATTAGCCAGCGTTAGTTACACATCCAATTATACTGCATTTCACCAACAGATAACAAACGAGTGTGTACATTTTGTGAGGACCGCGTCACACTTGTCCTCAAATCACTACACTGGCTTCCGGTGAGTCAAAGAATCGATTTTTAAATCTTACTGATGCTCAATAAATCTCTAAACGGTCTTGGACCTGAATACATACAGGAGGTTCTGGTGTCCTATGAAACATCCGCACCGCTCGGATCGTCTGGGACGGGTCTCCTGTGCGTTCGCGGCACAATCAAACAAAGTAAAGCAGCATTTCGTTATTATGCTCCTCCCCTGTGGAATAAACACCCCGACCAACTGGAGTCTGCTCAAACTGTCAGTTCATTTAAACAAACATTCTCATGAATCGATCCTTTATTCACTTGTTTTGCCCGTTTGCACGCTATCTTTTCATTGATCTCATCAACTGATGCTTGGTTTCAACCATTTTAGGTGATTGCGTTTGCCTTTTTTTGCTGTGTCTTAATAATATTTTGTATCTCTTTCTGTAATGTTTGGAATGTAATTGTGACTTTGAGTCAGCAGGAAGCTGTCATTTGCAGTGGGACGTCAGACCCGATCATCCGGCTCAGGTCAAGCAAGGTCGAGGATCTGTTTTCTGATGTCACCCTGGTCTTGATCTATTGAACCCCCTCAAGAGGTTTTGCTGAGTGTGCATGTTGTTGTTGTTGTTTTTTTTTTGAAGCACCGTGCATCTTATTTTCACATTGTGACCGTGCATGGATCTCCTCAGATCTGGCCAACATCTGCTTGCTGATGTTGGCCATCCAATAACCCTGCTGTGTATTTACTTCACAGCAAAGATGACTGGTTTTAGTTTATCTGAGCAGAGTGCAGTATTGACTTCTCAGAGAATGATGATGACATTCTGGTCTTGATTTACCTCCCTGACCAGGATGGCTGCCTGTAGTTCAAAAGGAGCGATAATAACCAAAGCAATAGCCGCAAAGTTTGGGCGCTTGGAGGCACTAAAAAGACATCTTTGATGCATTAGTCAACCCAAAAATGTTATCCCTAACAGAAACAGTTTCGAGTCAACATCGCACCTAAACTTTGATCATCTGACAGCCTTCTGTCAAGGAGTGATAGTTGATCAGGCGCATCCCTGCTAGATTTTGACACATCAGGTTGAGCATCAGGCTTAAGCAAAACGGATAGAAACTAATTCAACTAAGTTTAGGAGCAGATAGCTACACGCTTTGAGCGTATGTAAATAAAAGCACTGCGTAAACAGTCTTGTGTGTTGATACGCTCCGAAGCACCGATTGGCTGCCATTAAATGAACCAAAAAAAAAAATCAACCTTGTAAACCGTGTCTAAATCAAGCGGTATCCACAAGCCGGTTCACAACAGAAGTTATCTCAAGGGAGCAAAGAGCAAGTCAAGACCCGTGTCTTCATGTATTCGTTTTTTTCTCTGTTGATTTGGCTCTTTTCTTGAAACGGAAACGACATGGACAAATCCCCAAACCATCTTGCGATTTTTTTTACAATAGAACGTCACTTCTCATTGAGTTCATCAAATCGCAAATGTCTTGTACGTTTCAAGTGTGTCAGTGCATCTTTGCAAACGGTTAAGTACAAGTAGACTACAGTTAGCGCAGTGAGCCCACGTTCGGCACATTTTGCAAATGAGCTCAGCAAATCTTGCTGAGCTAAGCTTATCAGTTGATGCTCATTCTAATGGGTGTGCTCTCCAAAACATGTCAGCATGGCCTCATTGGGTAGGTCATCATATGCACGATAGTCCGTTCTGTTGTGTTTTCATGCTGGTCTTGCCGGTGTCACCAGCATGCGCAAAACAGCAGTTGCGGCGACAAAAGTCAAACAAAACAGATACATTTCGAACAGTCAAAACTTCGGTCAATGCGCAACCCGCTCCACCAACCGAGCCACGGGCACCCAGCGAGACCACCGTGCTGTTGCCCTGCCGTTGGTGGTGACTAAGACCAGCTGTCCGGCTATCGCCATCCGGCTGGACCTCAGCAACTTGTTGGTTCTGCTGGGCGGCTTCGGCTCAGTGCGGAGCGCATGTGGCCCTGTGACTGAAAGTTAGGCTGTTCCAATTTTGGCTGTCTTGTTTTGCTTTTGATGCTGTTATGCTCTTGCTGGTATTTCGAGCACCGGCACGAAAACAGGTACAAGGTACTTTTTTTTTTTTTTTTTTTTAAGTAGGGAAATTATTTATTTCTCTCCTTCCATTTTTCCACATCCGTGTCGTCTGTTAGTTAAACTGCATTTTGACTTGCAGTGCTTACACAATGCCAAAGGAACCGTGCAGTTTGAGGGGGAATGACCATTGAAATCAGAAAGAAATTTCGTTTTGACAAACGGGTAAGCTATTTTGAGAGAGACGCGAGCCTTTGCAAGTAATACAGGTTCTTTTTGGCAAATGCATGAAGTGAACGCAAATAAGCCAAAGCGATTGAGAAGAATCTTTGCAATTTTGGCGGCACTGACTCCTTGTACAATCAAGGGATCTAGTTTCAAGCATGTTTTAACAGTTTGGGGAGACATTTGAGATTTTGCTCATGAGCTGTATCGTTGCACAGAACTGTAAGGCTGTTGGTCCAAATGACCTTTAAGTTTTAAGAACGCCATCTCTGTTTCAAGAAATTCAAACCAATGGAGGAAAACTGTCAGGAAAATCAACTGCACCCCACATGAGCAAGCGCTCGGCAACAGAGGCAAAGGAAAAGTCCCTCTCAGGAAGAACCCTCCAACGGAAGCCAGGCTCCGTGGGGGGGGCCATCTCATTCATCCCGGCCGGGTTGGGTTGAGATGGAGAGAGTGAGAGAGCCGAGAGTAAACAGAGAGAGAAAACAGGAGAGAGGCATTGAGCGACCGGTGGAGGGATAAGAGTACAATGGGCAAAACAACAGATATATCAATAACAATAACCGTCCCATAATGACAACATGTATTCACATAAAACACCGAACCGCCTCAGAGTATGCAATTTTTTTTTTTAAATCAAAATATGGAATACAAATCAACAGAACCTAAAAACGTGTAAAGGATTTGCTTTGTAAATTTCAACTGGCTCCTTCAGTGAGATGAAGACAACGATGCAGGCAGGTAGCGCGGACGTGCATAGAAACACGGTGAGAGAGTCAAACCCACAGCGAGGGTGCATATGTTGCCATCCTACCTGTTCTTTGACAGAAGCCAGCAGGTTGGAGGTGGTGTTGGTGTTGGAGGAGCCTCCAATGTCCGGCGGTTTGCTACGGCCGCTCGGTCCGTCTCTGACCGCCATTGGCCCTTCTCCTTGCGAATCCACTTCCTCCATCTCTGCTACCTCGAGGCTCTCGAGTCCAGGGTTGGGCTGCTGGTGAGGTGGCGTCTGCGAGACCAAAAGAACTCTGTCGTCTTTGTATTGACACAGGGTAGGCGGCTCCTTATGATTTATCGACTGTCATAATCCTGCTGGGTTTCATTTGGACCGCTTCAGAAAAAAAATGTGGTGACTGACCGCTGAACCTCATGAAATGTACAAATTCTTCAATCCTTTGCATTCGTGCAGGTTTAGATTACCATTGGCACATTATCACACACAGCTCTGGGGTGAAATGAAATAAAATTACTGCAAAATGATCACTTCATGCAAACAAATGCCCTGCCAACAAATCTTCCATGAGATGCAAAGAAACTGAAGTGGGCTTTTTTTTTTTTTTTTGCTAAATATGTACATGATTGTGACACATACCGCAAGCTGCATTGATATCAGGTTCTCTAATCGTATTTAATTGTTTGATCTAGCAATGGTCGTTTCTATTTTTCCCTCGGTGTAAATGGGAAGCATGGCATCTACACATCACCTATGCAATGAATGCACGTGCATTACAGTGCACGCACACCGCACAGAGGGCATTTTGTTTCGTGAGCCGTCCTCCGGCAAAGCAAGGACGAGGTCGCCACCGACTCGCCGGACCCGACGCGAGAAAGGCAGCTGCGGTGAAACGGAGCCTTCCTGCATGCCTCCTCCCTCCCCGGGCCGACCCGCGCTCCTTTTGCACACGCGCACGCCGAGGAGTCTGCTTGGCAAAGCGGCTGTCGGTGAGACTCACCGGCCAGATGTTGCTGTTGGAAGCAGGCCACACCTGGCACGCTCCGTCCACTTTAAGCATCCATCCTCCTTGTCATCTTCCACATCCGTGACGGCAGCTACATTTCCCCCCCAAAAAAACGGCACAAATAAATAAATAAAAGGATTATCCACACGGACCCACCCTGTAATTAATTGTGCCTTAGCGTGACACTGCGCGCGCGTGCGCGGGTTTTAATCATGAATAATGATGAATGCACTTCAACCTCTGGTGGCGTCCGCGCGGAAATCTGCCGCCCGCCCACCAACCGCCGAGCCAGTGTTACCGATCAACGGCGTGACGTCACCATGCGGCGTTGGATTGTTTTCTGATCCGGCGGTCGATCGAGAACGCAAATCCATTCCCACATTGATGAGAGACAGCATAACACTTGGGGGGAAGTTTGCGACTAAACCGTCCACTCAACCACAGCAAAAGAGGAATGGATTTGATTTGTAAAACAAAAATGTCGTAAGCAACTCATTTTGACACAGCAGCACTTGCTTTTTCTGGAGTAAATCACCTAGTGAGTAAAAAAACATGACGTTTATATAAATGCATGTAAAACGCAAAGTTTGGGTCATTTCAAGTGACCCAAATTTCAAAACCAATGTTGAACTTTCTGGCCAGAACTACAAAAAAATGTATTTATGTTTGATGCAAACACAACGCTACTCATCATCAAAACGACACCCTACCTGCAGTGACACAGGTGAGGTAGAAGCATCACACTTTGGGATTGTTTTTTTTCTTCAGCTGGAACTGGGAATCTTAGTCAAGGTACCGCAGACGAAATAACGAACAGTTCCAAATAGGCGGTGTGTAGCACAAAATCAAACACTCAGGCTTCTGCTGGAAAGAAAAACATGTCGGGAACAGCCCACTAGAACAGAGGTGGGCAAACTACAAACGAAGATTGGTGCACAATTAAGGTTTGATTGCATTCATTTCGTTTGGACTTGTAATGACAGGTATTTCAACACCAGGTAGCGCAGTTACCTCAAATTGCAGAGCACAGGGAGGGAGGGGAAGACGAGGAAAGAGGGAGAGGGTAATGACATGTATGTTGTTATGTTCATGTAGGACATATACAATAGTAGTTTCACTGTTTTCATTTAAAAAAAAGTATGTTCACACTTTAATGCTTTTGTTCTGTTGATGTTTGGTGTGCACTGCCAACCTATGCCGTTTTTTTATATGTACCCTATCTTGTGCTGACCCGGCCCACCTGTCAAATTTTAGAAATCCATGTGGCCCCTGAGCCAAAAAGTTTGCCCACCCCTGCACAAGAACAACTCAAATTTATGTGTGGCTACTTTAACTCATTCAGTACCAGCCAATTCGGGACCAAGTCTGAAAAGACGTTTAAAAACGTCTTTGGGAGTGAATGAGTTAACTGGTGGCAGTTGCCTGTGCATGAAAAATTTGTTTTTGATTGGTTATTTCTGCACACAGCCATTTTGTCAGTTGTTTACTGCTTTTTCCCAATCGGGCTGTATAGGTTGTAGGTCACATTAAAGGTGGAAAACGTTTGAAATAATTGTTCTTGGTCTCATTTTCATATAGTAGAAAAAAAACTGTCATTTGAATAGGGATGTGTAAACTTTTTTAAAAAATGTCTAGTGTAGTCATAAACCCTCTCCATTTGAAAGATGCTATTTATATGATTTGGTAGTAATCTATCTGAAGAAAAAAAATGACATGTTCTGCGATTAGCAATGTGAATGCTTAACCCTGGAGAACCCACTGGGTCAAATTTGGCCCTTATAAATTCTGCTATTCAAATGCTACCCTTAAATCCCAAGGGTCAAATTTGGCTCTAATCGTAAATTAGAATTAAAGCATTAAATATTTGGGGGAAAAAAAACATATATTTTGGTGTTCAGTGAACATATAGCAGTCATTTAAGGTATAAGTCATCATTTTCCAAAGAAGAAAAGCTTTCTTGGGTTCTCCGGGGTTTTTAAAGTTGTACAGCATTCACACTCAAGACCATTTCGTCCAGTAAGAAACACAAAATTTGACTAACGCTCTGAGAAAGAATAAGACAAAAGCAGTACATGCACATGCCCATTTATTGAAATAAAATGTGTGTTTGAGGAATCGCTCCAAGCATATGTGTGGTCTCACTGTTTCGTGCCAATTTGTTACAGTTGAAGCGGTGATATATGTATATGCATGAACAGTAAATAAAAGGAGACCTGTGCTCCAAAGAGAACATTATCAAAAGTGGCAAAACGTCACCATTTTTGTATTGCTGAAACATACAGTACCTCATCAGATTAGTTTTAATAAATGACAGTTGTGTTCCTGTCTGTCTTCAAAAAGGCATTTTTTTTCTGTTTGAACATGACCCGTCTTGGCCGGATGTGGATTTTCTCTTCACGGTCAGGTTGATATATTGATGGGAGAAAGAATCAAATGCAGTGAGTGTCTCAAGAGGTCGGTGAGAAATCTAGAAAGGTTTTGGGATGGCCTAAGTATACTTGTAAGATGACTAACCAGCTTCTCTCCAGATTCACTCTTGCTCAAAGAGGGAGAAGATGGTGGGATGTTGGGTTTGTCATGCCGTCTTCTTGATTAGTACTGTATACACAGTGTACTTTCATGACTCACTTGTACTTCAGAACATGTTTAGTTTGTTGGTCTGCAAAATATCAGTAAGTAAGTAACGCAATGTCGTCACCCAACACTTGGCACAGGCACATCTATAACTGCAATTAGACTCCGTTTTATTCTGCTTACAGTCAGAACATGAGACATCAGGTGAATACAGCATCAAACAAATATTTTGCAGAACTGGAAAGCTAAACATCACTTTGTAAGGGGCGGCTTTGCAGTCAGCTCGCACCTGCAGCTCAAACACACAAACTTTATTTTACTTCACTTTAACGCAAATAAATTAGCACAACACATCAAGAACGGACTTGCTCGATCTTCACACAATTAGGCCGGCAAATTGAGCAGCTCAAAAGCATGCTTAAGGATGGCAACATTTTTAAGAGAACCAAAAAGTTAGTTGTCCCCACGGCTCGCAAGATACCTGTCGAATCAGGGAATTGCGTTACAAAACCAAAACAACATCATCACATCTACTCAATGAAATGCTTTATCCAAACTAAAGCAAATCAAAAGAAGGGCTCATCCCTCTGCATAAACATGAGCACAAACAGTCAGTGAATGAATGAGAAGAGTGAGTGAACGTGAGAACGGCGACTCGATGCACTAATCAAGGTCATCTACATCCTCTGTTGCGACGGTGCTCGTTTGCTCTGAGGTCACACCTGCAAAACAAGCCCCACACCCAAAACAAAAAAAAAAAAAAAAAACATCAGTTCTGAGAAATTGCACTGACAGGCATACATGATGAAGCGGATTTATTAAAAGTTTGCATGTCCAAAAAATAACATGGTAGCTGATCTACTGACCGGGTGCACCTGAGAGTGCGTCTGTCAAATGGGCAAAATTGCTGGGCAATTTATTTTGTGCCTTCTGGGAAAGAATACTTCCACAAATGGATTTATTTGGCACGTGCAATGTGAATTCTCAAACCTGACATGAACTGTGATGGTTAATTTTGGATCTGAAAGGCAGGTGTGATGTGGCACGACATGATTAAAGATGACTGCGCTTACTTTGGCGGCGTAGAGGGGTAAGGAAAAAGGGAGGTGATAGAGGAGCTTTTTTTTTTTTTAAATGGCGGAAACAAAAATTACAAAACAATTTTGGAGCTTCTGTATAATGTGAGGGCTGACTTGGAGCCAGTCACAAGAAGGAGTCATGCCGTAGCGCCTCTGACAAAACCCATTTCAACTCGACATTTCCTTGTGTGTGGATCATTTCAGCACAGTGTGAAAAATGGTGCCGGCCTTCCGTCTGAGAAATTGGATTGGATTGGTGTTCTGCCCACAGTAAAAGCTTCGGGCCATTTCATTCGTAGTAATTCTGTTTAGAATATTCATTTAGTTATCGCGGTGCATTGTGGGTAGCAGACGCCATGTTTCATCAGACGAGTCATTACAGAAAGCCTGACCGTGGTCGTTGCAACTGGTCCTCCCGAGTTATTTTCCTTTCGTTTCACCTTCGAAAGCAATGGCTTTTCACTCGACAATTCATTGAGCCGATGTCACAGTTGTTCACTGTACGCCGTCAAGAAGACCGCAATAAAGGAGCAAGACGCTCCGTTTCCTGGCTCATGAATAAATGAGTTTGGCTTGCCGTTGACCTGCGTTAACATACTCGTAGTATCTAACACGTAGCGATAACAGTACAATTTATTGCCAAATGTGCTGTGTGTATACAGCACAGATGAAATTTCTTCCCTCTCAAGACAACATAAAACAAGAATAATCTCTGCTGTGCTGTCCCAACTTTTAAATACAATGTCACGCATGATAGTCACATATATGCAATTCCCATAGGCTTGGGACAGTTCAAATTATTGAACAAAACATGGCTTTTACTCAACTGTTGGCTTCCCCAAAGCTAATTGAAGCACTACATTTCTTTGTACGTAACTCAGTACTAAGTTTGTTTTTTGCCTCTTCCACTAAAACTACCTTCAAATCAAACATTTTTCACGTGCAATGCTCTCCTAGCGCCCACTATTTGAGATTTTAGCAAATCAGGCGGAATGTGTCTTGATGGCTGCGCCCTCTCGGCAGCACGCCTGTACCAGCACAGATTTCGATTGGGAGGAATGTCGGCGCCATTGACTGTCGGTGCTGGACAGCCCCGGGGAGCCTGTGTTTTTTGCGCCTGTAATGGGCAGCTTTTTTCACAGCCCCGTTTTGTTCAGTGGGGATGTCGGCGCTGTTGGAGGGTTGGTGCGGCTGGATGGACGGCTTGTGGACCCGAGGATGAGGAGAGAGGAGCGTCAACGCGGAGCGCAGGTGCGAATTTGGAATTGAGAGTCGGCGCTTGAAATTGGAATGGATTTACCGTATTTTCCGGATTATAAATCGCTCCGGAGTATAGGTCGCACCAACGATAAAATGCATAATAAAGAAGAAAACACATATAAGTCACACTGGAGTATAATTTGCATTTTGGGGGGGAAATGTATTTGATAAAATCCAACACCAAGAACATACATGCCACCTTGAAAGGCAATTTAAAATAAAATAGAAAACAACACGCCGAATAAGTGTACGATATGCTAACGTTACATGACGCATAAACGACGAACTGAGAACGTGCCTGGTATGATTAAGTAACATATTAAGAGTTATTCAGATAACTATAGCATAAAGAACATGCTAACAAGTTCACCAAACCATCAATGTCACTCCAACTCACGAAAGCCAATAGAATCTTTATCCTCTGTGTCACTTTAAAGCAACTCCACCAACTCTGGAGGTGGAAGATGCAGCGCTTCGTCTTCTACGTCGCTTACGTCAGACTCATCGTGGTTTTATCAATAGAGGTATAGATCGACCTCTTGCGGTTCAATGTGAAAATAACATGATATAATAATGTGTTAATAATTTCACCCATAAATCGCTCCAGAGTATAAGTCGCTGCACCCTCAACCATGCTATGAAAAAAACTGCGATTTATAGTCCGGAAAATACGGTACATGGGACAGGAGAGGTGAACCAATGTCTTTTTTTCATCAGTGGATGCTACAGCTTCTTGTTGACTTTGAAACTTAGCTTGCACATTTTGAGCATGACGTCTCTGATCCACTGGTTAAAGGACACTTTGATTCTCTCCTCTTTCATCTCAAACTGCTTTAAACAACAAAGCGTATGAGGGGAAAGTGGTTAGGATTGCACGACTGTCCGTGTTTTATGTTATGTGTCGTTTGTTATTTTACTTTATGTTAACTGTTTTGTTAAGCGCTTTGTTACAGCTGCAGCTGTTGTCAAAGCGCTATATAAATCAGGATGTATTGTACTGTATTGTATCGATGTATGTCATACTTGAGGAATCGTCGTCATTGGGCGACTTCTTTTTGTCCTCCACGTAGCCATGGCTCAGCAGCTTGGACATGCTGACGGGGGCCATTTGCTTATTGTGAGACCTATGTCGACAACACACAAAGTGAAACTTTAGTGGAACCGTCATCCTGTCATCTACGTCCATGTTGTTGTGGAATGTACTCACGTTCTCTTGTATTTGCCGCTCACAGACAACCCCTCCAACTCAGTGGCGGTACCATCGGGAGACATCTGCAGGATGAAAAGGTGAGCCGGCTTATCTTGCACTCCTTTCACAGACATGCATGATGGTGAAAAGTGTAGCGGTGGAGCACGAATGATGAAGTGACTGACTACAAATGAAAATAAACGACAAGCACAGCCGGTTATGACGCAATGACGACGAAGCAAACTCATATTACTCTAAAAAACATGGAAGGCGAGGGATGCGAATAAAAAAACAAAAACAAAACAGGGTAACTCTTTTGACGTCTTCACCTTATCTTTATCATGAGTAAATATATCAGTCTCTCTTTCCCAGGACGAACTGTTATCAGTTCCAAACGGTGCAAGCAAAGGCTGCCTGCCGCCCTTCGCCTGGCTGTTGGGAGATGTTGCTTTGCTGCCGCTGTAAATACAAAACCACCGTGACAAACGATGAGCTGCACATCACATTCTGCGGCTTGGTAATGTCATCAATGTGCAGACCATCATCTTAAATTGCCGGTCGACAATATGCTAAAAGGGTTTTATCTTTGTCTCGGGCACCGCACTGCGACGCAAGGGACGCATCATACAATTTTAATATTGACCAAAACAAAAAACAACAAAAAAAAGACTGTGTATGCATTCTTGAACATTAGTAATTCGGCATGCTTGCTTTTTTCTGTCCATCCATCTATCTATCTATCCGTCTCATTAAATGGAACTTGTTTTGTTTTGTGGTGCGGCAAGGAGTGCCGAGATGTTTGTTTTGATTTACCTGTTGGATTCATCACCTGAAAACCAATTGTCGGGATTGTAGGCTGTCTTAGCCTTGTCATCCACATCGGCATCATGGCTCAACAGCCCTACGGCACACAAATAACCACGTTTCAAAACATGCCATCACAGTAAGGAGCACATTCTAGTCACAGAATTAGAATTACCTTTATGCCCCCCTTGCTTTGCAAGCTTGACGTAGTCGGAGTCGGACTCAAAAATGCCAACCCGCCGTCCGCTCGTCCTCTCGACTTCGGTGCTTTGGGCAGCAGTCTGGGACAGACCGGGAATCTGAGACGTTGGTCCAGTCACACCGGTGGCTGTCGCTCCTGGCTTTATGCCTGCAATGAAGTGACAATTTCTATTCGATCCAAACTGAACCATAAATGTTAGCTTTGAGCCAGAGTTATTTGCATTATTACCTCCTGGCTTTGTCCTTCGATGGTTGGGTACAACAGCACTCATCGTGAGATAAATCTAAAGACCAAAGTGGGTGTGAAAAATGACAATAATAACAATACATGTACTGATGAAGTGTATAACAGAAGTGTCAAACATATGCCCGCGGCCCAAAAGCGGACAATTCAACAGGGTTACTGGGATACTCAAGTGATCTACCACTTTCTTATTGTTTTCAAATGATTTTCGCTTCAGTTCACATGGCTCATCTGGCATTTTAGGCTTTGATAATTATCATGCACATGTTGAAAATGGGAATTAAAATAATTCCTAGATCTTTAATTTGATTTAATTTTATCGTTCAAAGCTATCAATTTAATGTAACTATGATTAACAATGTGAAGAAATCAGGCATATTTTATAATTAATATCTAAGGGGGTTTCTTTATATGTAATATAAGGACAGCTAATATTTGCCAATAAAGCTTGACTTGATTACGCAACGGTAGAGCAACTTGCGCCCCCTGTGGGCGGTTTACCAAACGTCCTCCTAATACAATACAGGAACCAGGAAGACTCCCATCAATAATTTAATTGATAAATGAATGAATATAAGAAGCTTGCGAAACAAGTGACTGGTGATGGAGAGTAACACAAAAAAAATAAAGTATCTTTTCAGCATTATAAAACCCATACAGTTCTGCACTAACGTGTAATGACATCATGCTGGTGAGATTATGTTCGGATCATTAAATTTAATATGGACGGGTGAAATGATCCAACGTCTCCTTGAAAATTACAATCGAACAAAAACGCTCACAAATTCTAACGAAAGCATAGTATAGTAAGAGCAGCAGCTGCAGCATGTTTTAAATCCACTATTACAGTGCTATCTGTAACAAGGCCTTGCTAACCCGTTTAGCTGCCAAGCGGCTAGCCGGTCAGCGTAAAAACGACGCAGTCAGTCAGTACTTGCGCAAAAATAAATGTATAACATAATCGCTTGATAAGAATTTGCTATGATGCAGATGCAGTGGAAACATTTACCGTCTGCTGCTTGTTATTCTGCAAAGAGAAGAGAGGAGCGAATTTGATCAGAAGGCAATTCTTGTCACTGAAGCAACCACTTCCGTTACACATCAAAGATCGCCTATTGTAGTAAGTCTTCTTTGACGATGTTCAAATTGGCGTTCACACGAATACCTTTGGATATTGATCACGAGTGGCAGGTCTTTCACAGTGTCACTATACTATAACAGACATTTTGTTCAATTCCCCCTCCCCACACACACACATTTGAATTCCTAGGTTTCGTAGAATACCCTAATGATCAATAACACTGCTCAAAACATTTTTACTTTTTTTCATCAGAGATGCAAATAAACATTTCACTTTGATTTTTTTTTTTTTTTTGCTGGTGGAATTTTTTTTCTGAAACGTCATAGCAATCAATTACAAAGCATGGCAAAGTTTTTTTTAATTCAAAGTCAAAAATACGTTTAGTGACACGTTAAGTGACACATAAAGCCATTTCTGTTTAAAATGGCAATTGACCAGTGTAAGACATAAAACAAATTTTCCATTTTTATTCATTTTCATACCATGGTGAAATTGGCACGTTTGGGCTGGTGCACCAGCACTCATCCCAGTGACAGTCAAGCTTTTCAATGAGTCGTAAGAAACGCAAGCTCCAAGGTGATCTTAGTCAAGCAAAAAGATCAACAGGTGGCTGAGCAAGCACAAAAATGCTAAGCCAAAAGGAGCTCAACATTTATCATGTTAAGTGGTTGCATACAATAAAATCATTTGGATCTAGATAATTGTTTTAAGTAGACTATACACCTACGGCGAATTAAAAGCATGTAGGTCCATCTAAATGATTTTATTTTGCGCAAACATTTGGCAAAATCAAATTGAGTAAATTCAGCACACCGTTTTTTTCTAGTGGAGAAATGTTCATTTCAAAACATAAACTCTTGGCAGGGATTTATGGAAATAAAGTGTTTCAGATTGATATTTATCTATTTCCTATTTCAGTGATTGACTGAAAGAATACAAAAAATAGTGAATCCCATGTCCTCAAAGCTTTGAGCTGTGAATTTCTTCAAGAAAAAAAAACTCCTGTTTTTACCATGCTATGCTCTCTTTTTCATCATCAAGTGCCATTCTTTGTACTGATCGTTACTAAAACTGGAAATATAAAACCTAAACCTTTTGATATTGGTTGTTAGAGAGTTAAAGAACCCCCCCCCCACCAAAAAAAACGGCCCCACTCACCTGGCATTATAAACCTCAGGAATTCGTGGCACTTTGCTGAGAAGTCTTTGCTCTAGCACGTTGAGCACATCAGCATGTCATCCTTCCCGGTGGCAAAAGCTTGATCTACCAGAGATCGGCTGCATCTGACGCAGACGAAACATTCACCATGCCAGTGGAAGTCATTGAATGACACATCCTCATTTGGGGGGGGGGGGGGGGGGGCAAGCACTTGGTTCTGAAGTCATCGCCAGGCATCGAGCATACATGGTGACAACCCTACCTTGCTTGTGCACCCAATGAGCTGGTGGCACATGACGCAGTTGGTGCACCACAATGTCTCCTAGCATTTGATGCAGAATGGGATTCCTGCCTACAGGATGAACCTTTGCCCCAAAAGGGACTCTTTGCACTCGCTACAGTTGCGAGCTTCAGCCATCTACATCCAAATGTTTGTTAACGTAAACATGGTTACGAGGGAAGCACAGCAGTATTTCGACTGTCATTATTGATATGGTGGGTTTAACAGAAAATGTGACAGCTAGAAGGATTCTAACAAAAAAAAAAAAAAGACAATTCTTTCCACTGCATTAATAATTTTCCAATTAATTGCCCCCCATAAGGGAAATTCTATGCAATGACCAAGTTCTACACAGTCTTATGAAACAATTTGCCTTACACTGACTTGTTTAAATTAGACGTATGTCTGATTGAGTATAGGGGAAAGGTCCTGTTTGATTGAGTTAGAGAATGAGGAAACCGTTATCCTGGGATGCGAGGACAAAGATAGTCTGATAGAGCAAAGACCATGAATATACTAACTAGAGCGTGACTTGCAAACACGTTTGAGACGATCAGAGAAGTATTTGAACAAACAGTGTATACGCTGCTTTTGCTGCATGTTTGTTCCCTCCTGCAAGCATATACATGTAAAGTCATCCTGGCCTAAGTGATACTATTGAGGTAAATGTATCTCTTAACACGCTACCTTCTGCATACTACTCTTCATCAATAACGATGTGCTCATCTCTTCCTCCAGTGTAAAGCAAAGCAATGTAAAAAAAAAAAAAAGCCAAGAAAAGTTCATACCTGTAGGCAACTGCAGTTGGAGTAAAGGCTTCTTTCACACTAGGAGCAGTATGACTTTTTGCTTTTTAAGAGTGAAGGGGCCAGGCCGGTGGTTGACATATTTTAATTTAAGTCAGATGTTTTGTCAGGAGCACAAGAGTTTGGGAGTATACTGAGAATAATTGTATCCACATTTTCGGTAGAACTGGGCTCTCTAATTATATCATTTTACCAAGAATTCTGTTTGATAAGTGGCATATTAAAAAATATTTGTCACAGTCAATTCCCCTGCCATGCACTTTTTGTGGACAGCTGCCCTACCGTCATCCCTTTTTAAAGTCAGGCACCAAACTAGATACAAATTGTTTTCAAAATATTAGAAAATTGGGTTGATTGTCTGATATGAAAGCGTGTAGTTCTTATGTGTGTGTGTGCATGGATGTGTGCGATACAAAAGCTACAATGTGTCGCTAACCGCAGTGTATTTACTGCTCCCAATGGAATGACAGAGCTTTCATGTGTGTTTACATCTTTTTGTATCATTTTTATCATCAACCTGGCAAATGTACGAACCATAGCTGGATACATTAAAAAAATAGCCCTCTTATTACAGACAGGAAATGCCATTTTTTGAGTCATACAAATTGTTTTTCTTGTTCCGTTACTTATTTGTTCTCCCAATTCCTTCCATCTACAGCTCTGGTAAAAAAAAAAAAAAATTAAAAAAAAGAGAAAAGAGGCCAATAAAAATACTGAAACTTTTTGGGGTGTTTTGACAAATTTTCTTTTTCTGCAAATAAAAGTTCTGAATGACTGTCTTTGAAATTTGGGAGTTCCGTTTTCGGTATTTTATCAAATAAAATTAACTTTTTCATTCTTCTCAAACATGATTATACAGTACCTATAAATAGCAAAATCACAGAGAGCAGTAGTTTTGTAGTTCATTTTTTGCCCAGAGCTGTAGGCTACCTTAATATCGTCTCCTTGGAAACACATGAAAGCCTTCATGGTTTCACATATACAATCTTCTTGTTTTAGCACAATCTAATCTACTTGCAATATAAAATGAAAAAACAAACACGTATTTGCAAGGAAATGATGAAAAAACATTTATAGTCCCAAGCAGGTTTCTCTCCATCCCGTGTGTGCGTTTATCTCCTGCCATGGCCAATGTAGCTGTTCTCCACGCACAGGACGACGTAGGAGCTGGAACAGCTGCTGGAGGACTGCTGGAGCAGACTGCCGCTCTGGAGCGCGGCCGCTTTGCCGGTTAGGACGTGACTACTCATGCGCCACGACTCACAGAAACCATCAACCTGCCGCTGACCATTGGCGACGGAGCCGTGCCACATCATCTTCTCAGGCCTGCGAAAACCGCACAAGACACATTTGTGTCAGGTGTAATTCAGCCATGCCTTAATGGGGCGAACAAGGTATGTTACATAAAAGCGTTACAACCCGGAAAAAGTATTATTCACATAAATAATGAAACACCTCCAAATGACTGACCCTGACCAGGACATCGGACAGCTGATTAATTGTCAGTAATCCCTATGTTTGATCAAGAAAATGTGAAAAGGTGAAATTGCATGACGTTGCTGAAAAGCCATACCATGTACTGTCGTGGAGAACATCTTTACCATCAAAAGAATAGATGGGGACGTTGTCCTTGATAGTGCCGCCGTTAAAAATCGCGTCCCAGTTGTCAAACAAAACCTCATCCTGTTGAGACAAAACAATCATTTTGTGGGGGAGCATAACTTAGCACAGGCATGTGAACGATTAATACACACTGAAACATACAAATCGGCTGATCAGTAGTCATGGAATATTCCCAACTGTTTGGTGTTTGATCTACCTTCAAATTGACGATTGGCATGTGCTCTCTGTCAGCTTTGCGGACAATGCTTTGTAGATCTTGGAGTTTTGAGGACAAGAATGCCCGGAATGTTCCTTTCATTCCGATACTCTGAGCCTGGGTGAAACACAGGAAGTCGGCACCCCGGATGCCCCTCATAGATCCGGTCTGGGGCTGATTCAAGGCGATAAGATGGAGCTGGAGAAACCCCAAAGCTTGGTGTTACTCTACGTACAACACAATAAAAGCACGTGCAAGTGACAGCTTCTCTTACCCCTGGACCTGATGTGTGATGGTGGACGGGATTCTGGGCCACGGGTGGGGGAGGCCTTCTCTGAGGGGTCACAGCATAATAAGGCGGGTGTTCGTGGGCCGGACGGACTGCATAACGACCGTCTTGGTTATTGACCCGATCTGTGTAACTGGGGTATCTGGGGTCTGTCGGGGCCGGGTATCGCGGATCCGGTTGAGCCGTATGTCGAGTGTCAGGGTGGTATCTGCTGTCAGGAAGGTTTCGCTCTCTGCCGTCTGGATTTGTTTGGTAAGGAGGGTACAGCTGACTTGAGTGACGTGGGTCAGGCTGGGAAACGCGGTCCGGATTTAGTTGCTCCGGCCTTTCCCCTTGCTCGTGGGAGTCACTGGAGTTGCTCTGTGGGGAGTACGGCACGACTGGCGGGGGCTCCGCTGCCGCAACCTCATTAGCCTGCAAATAGTGTGCAGCGAATATTCAAAAGCTTTTCATAATGTTTGTGTATCATAGGTGCCAGGGTACAGAACGAGAGTGACTACCATTGATTTAAACTGAAAATGATGACAAAAATGTGTTTGGGCTTGCACCGCATGATACATATATTTTTTTTTCTTCCAAGGAATTAAACCTCCACCATCATGTTTGTGGGGGCTATTTTCTTACCGGTACTCAATGTAAAAAGGTCTTGGTGGGGTTGTCTTAAAGTACAATGATTTAGAAAACCATAATGACTAGCTTGCTAGCTCATGTCAGCTCTCGAGTACGCTTTCCATTTCAGCGTCAAAAGAGATGCCTGTGCCATTATTTCGAGCAACGGGAACAATCAAATTGTTAGCCAGTCCCTTCATGATAATGTTTACTTTGACTAAATTTCCACCACGTCTATTTTGAGCTCACTTATTAAAATGTAAATCACTGCCAGCTTTCCATCTCCCTTCCGAGCACTTTATTTCACGTGACATCTCGACTGACACTTAATACATTTAAACCACGGCAGTAGAGAAGACGAAAATCCTCATTTAACCAGTTTGTCCAGTTTTCTCAATGGCTCCGTCTTGGTGTCAATGCCAAGCCTTTGTTTTTTTTCGTGGTGCTATTGGATTTTTTTTGTCTGAGAGACGTCATGTTAAAATGGTCTATTTGGGAAATAGAAACTTTGGTAAAACATGCAGGACACTCACATTCTCACTTGGTAAGGCAATATAGCCCCCGAGCTGAAAAAGAAGAAAGGTAACAAGTTCATGAAAAAAAGCTACTTCAGTGGTTCTTTTTCAAGAGAAGAGATAGATAGTTCTTACCTGGACTTGACGAACCCCGTCTCTGACTCTAAGGTAAAGATCTGTCCGATCTATGACGTAGACTAGAGAACCCTCGGGGTGTCTTCTAGCAGTGGCGGTCATGATGTCATAAGACTGCAACACTGTCACCTGCATGTCAAAAAAAAAAAAAGAAACACTCATCATGGTGTTGCCCGAGATCTAAACGTGGGCACGGAAGTTAGGCACGGTGAGACTAACATGCTTTCCCAGTCCCCACTTGTTATGATAGTGGCAAGAAGAAAGCAAAATGAAACACCCCCCCCCCCCCATCCTATCATCATGTTACATCTGGACAGAACAAAACTGAATGAATTCCTTAAATCAACAACCACAGCACAATTTACAATGTCCATCCATTTTCTATTGCACTTTTCCTGTTCAGAGTTGCACGGATCTGGAGCAAAGTTCCATCTAATTCTCCATGTGTCTGAGCATTTACACAAACTCCCTGAGCATCCCTTGGATTACGGTGAGCAACCTCAGAAAGCAGTATCACACCTGTTCAAAACAAGTTAGATCATGTAGATAAAAATCAAACCGCCTACATATCAAAAGAGAATACATCATGAAATAGAGATTTGTGACAGGAAAATCAGCCTGAGGTTGTTACTTTCATTTAAATAATGGAAAACATGTTCTGGTCACCTGATGTCTGAAACAGGTGAAAGGGCCTCATTTAAGGGCTCTCAGTCGGTGTGTCGCCTGCAATGACGCCTCAGCGCAGTGGCGGGTGTGAGTTGATGTGTGTCGATGTGCACCTTTGGTTATGCTACTGAAAGCGAAGGGAAGCGGGAATGGTGCGGTGTCGTCCTTCAGCTGGGGCGGAAATGAAGGCATGAGTGGAGAAACGTAATGCGTGCATGTGGGGTGCGCCAACGTCACCGTGCGCAGTGAGAGGATGAGAGAAGTGCGCAATTGTTCACGCACGCAGCTGAGAAGGAACATCGATCCGAAGCCTATTTCCGGCTAACTTGGGGCGAAAGGTGGACCACTACTGGGATTGCAAAGTCACTCTTTTTTCAGTTCATTTTTGGATTTTCTCACCCCAGAAGAATGTCCGGGTAGTCCTTGCGGTCCAGGTGGCCCGGGTGGTCCAGGAATACTGATCGCTGTTATTCAAGAGGCAAAGGGCCAATTTATGTCTATACTACTAATAGATGGAAATTGAAATGATTGTTATCCAACTTACTATGTGTGCCCCTGTGAGGTCCAGGGAAAGAGGGGATGCCAGGGGGTCCGGGTGGCCCTGGCGGTCCGGGGCGGCCATCATAGCCTCTTCCTGGTGGACCTGGTGGCCCCTGGGGACCCGGTGGGCCGGGAATGGAGTCCCCTCTGGGACCCTGGTGGTAAAATCGATGTTACGTCGACAAACCCATGTCAAGTAACGCTTTTCCAGACGAATCATTTCAGAACTGCTATTTGTTATCAAAGATAGCAGTACAGTTTGTGCAGTTCTTTGGGATCAAGAGAAAGACACCGATTGGTTTGCTTAAGTGTCCGCACTGTTAAATTGATCATTTTTAAGGCACCTTTTGATTTGATTGTAATATGTCAGGAAATTCATCCAAATGAGAAATACTCCATTTGGAGTGAATCAGATTTACTTGACAGCTATGTGTTGAATAATATTGGAAACGGAGCTTTCGTGTGATTGATATAGGAAGGAGTGTGCTCTTGTTGTCTTTCTGATTTGATGATCTAAAATATTTTGTTTTATCGATCAACTGCAGGTATTTGTGAGCTTTGTTCCAACCACAGGAATATGATCTCACTGGAGGTCCAGGAACTCCCGGCGTGCCTACGCCGCTTCCTCCATATCGCGGGTCGTAATATCCACCTCCCGGTTCGCCTTTCTCTCCTTTCAAACCCGAATTTCCTGGTTCACCCTTCAATTCATTCTAGACACAGAATCATTGTGAAATCTCCGGCCTTACGCTGCCTGTCAAAACATTTTTGTGTTGACAAACATTCGACAAAGGAGCCTTACCTTAAGGGAATAAATGTCAAAGTTTGACCCGACACCTGAATCACAAGCAAGATATTCATCGTATACACTTGTTCTTAACACAACAAGAGCATGGTTGAAGTCCAGCGCAAGCTAAGTTACCTGGTTGGCCAGCGTCGCCTTTCTCTCCTTTAATAGCTACAACAGAAGAAAATGGTGATTGTAAATCGAGACAAACCATTGATTGAGACAACAATTAAATGCGTCGTGCACTCACCTTGGGAATACCTGGAATACTCATCGTATCCCTAGAATGACAAAAGGGACGGCATTTAGACGGAAACTAACGGTATCCTATTTGATGAAAATAAGACGACTTTGAAGGTGGTGAAGAATGCACCTACTTGGGCATTTGCATCTTAACTTACTCTGGATGGTGGTCCAGGAGGTCCAGGTGGGCCTGGTGGACCTGGGGGTCCCTACATCAAAACGTGGTGTTTGCTTTAGTTGATACTGACCCTGTTCTCCCGAATCCCCCCCCCCCCCCCCCCCCCATGAGAATAGAGTATACTCACGTAGTATGTGGTTCCAGACCCTCCGCCTGGCTCTCCTTTTAGTCCTTGAATGCCGTTTAGTCCTGGTCGACCCTACAGAGCAAAATGCATTCCACGTGGACAGATGGTATCAAAGTATCTCACAAAAGTGAGTACACCCCTCACATTTTTGAAGTCTTTTGAGTGAGTGAGTGAGTTTGAGAGCGATAACGCCAAACTTAACACACCGGCTGCCCCATTCCCACTTGGAACCTTGTAATACTTAATGAGTCCCAGGACACCTGGGAGGCAAAATAAATGGGCCCAATTTGTTTGGTTTTTTTCACTGTGTACTCACTTTTGTTGCCAGCAGTTTGGACATTAATAGCTTTGTGCTATTATCATTTTGAGAGAACAGTACATTTAAATGGCTACACAAGTACACAGACTCAAGATAATCAAAATATAGACATAAAATATAGGTGACAGTTGTCCTCACTTTTGTGAGATACTGTAGTTTGAAGAATAAAAAAAAAAAATAATAATAAAAGTAGAATAACTACTCACTGGTCTACCTGGAAGCCCAATTTCTCCTTTTTGACCTGGAGGGCCATAAGAGCCCTGCAGAGAAAAAGATTACACGTTTGTGCCACTCAAAAACTGCCAAAGCCATCAGGTAACAACGTGTACAGTGAGTATGTATAAACGGTGTACATACTGGAGGTCCAGCTGGGCCCGGGGGTCCTATATCTCCCTGCAGACAGAAAAAAGAGTGATGTTAACATCACGCACGTAGCCCTATATGAATGCATTGCTAGTTAATGTCAAAGTAGAAAACATGATGTCATGATTACCGGTTTCCCTGTCAGGCCCCCCAGGTACAAAGGTCGCCCATCTTGACCCACCATGAGACCCGGCTCTCCTTTTTCTCCCTGAACAAATGACATGTATTCTTATACTTACAGAACACACTACTCACAAGAAAAAGTTTGGAATATTGGGTTTGCAGGGGAAATTACAGGATTAACCTAAAATGCAATAAGTTTTATAGGTGAACTTCATTTGCTTTGTTTCAACTTTTGAATGCACATGCTCATGGAGCTCAATGTTTCAGTGCTTTTTCTTCTCACAAACAGCTGAACACCAACATTGACAACAGGAGTTCGGTTCAAGAATGGACCAATACATTTGCTCGTTTCATTAGCAGCGGAATATAAATGGCCCCCTTCATCATACTGGCTTCATGAGACTGAGACGACTCGAAACAAATGATCAATAGAACAAGGCTGGAAACAGGAAGTGGCCGATGAGCCCGGAGTGTCACACAGGGTGTCATCAGTAGGTTGCAACGGGAAGACCGGAAAAGTCACGGAAAGGCATACAATTGGACGTCCTAGGACATTTTTATCCAGCAAACACCTGTTGTGAATTTTGCTGTTCAGCAGGCTGTGCAAAAAGTACAGAAACAACGGAAAGTTGGATGAGCATTCAAAGAAGATGAAATTCAGTTCACCTGGAAAGATTGTAGCGCATTTTATGTTCATCCTGAAATTGTACCCGAAAGCGCGATCTCCCTTTCCTTTTAATTTAGGGTGGATCGGCTTACCTTAGGGGCATACCCTGGAACACCCGTGTCGCCTTTTTCTCCTTTAGGTCCAATTGGCCCCTAAAATGAACCAAGACACCAAACACTTATCTCTGTTTTTTTTACATCTGACATCCTCTCTCATGATTGCAGGTTAACTCACGGGAAATCCATCTTGGCCCGGAAGTCCCGCTCCCGTCTGACAGAAAAACAGAAAGAAAAAGTTGCAAACGCGTGGTGACCTTGTCATATTGTTTCTCGGTCAACAGCTGCATGCACTCACCTGCAAACTTGCGCCCCAAAAAAGGCTGTCGTACTACAGCGAGGCATAGTTGGGTTAGTGCGTATGAAGGTGAACAAACGCTGAGGCAAAGGCGTGGTGGTTAGTGAGAGAGGTTAGATGGTGCCACCGGGTTAATGATGTGTTGCCGTGCGATTACACTTTGACTATTGACTCACGTCACCGGTCGAATAAATGATGCGGCCCGGAGGTCCTGGAGGCCCCGGAGGTCCAGGTTGCACTCCGTCACGGCCCGGCAGACCCTGTGATGTCAACCAAAATATGGAAGATTTATATCTTTATGTGCTGCTTTGAATCTGTTGCAAAATATTTCATTGATGACTTACTTGTTGGCCCTTGTCTCCTCTGTCTCCCTTCGGCCCCTGAATTGAAACAATGAAATCGTAATTCGTTGATTTCACTCAATCTTTATGATTTAGTTGTCTTGTGCTCCAAAGCAGGTGCACAAAAAAAGAAAAATGAATTCATCTGCCAGCTTACCACATGTCCGGGAAAGCCATCCAAACCTGGAATTCCAGACGCACCTCTTGGTCCCTCCGCTCCTTTGTCGCCATTGGTTCCGGGTAAACCTGGTCTACCCTAAAAATCCAAACAGTTGAACTGGGGATTTGTACAACTCGTTAAGCAAATTTATAAAAGTGCTTCACAACCGAGCTGAGAGTGAAAAGAGATGAGACGATGGCTTACCGGCAGACCTGCAATACCTGGAGGACCCTGGAAAACATGACCCAATCCACATTTAGTGGTGTTGCTTTTGGAGTAAGGCGACTGGCGTGAGGCGTGATGCAATACCTGTGGACCTGGTGGGCCACTAACTCCCGGTGAGCCAACATTTGTCTCAAAGCCCTCCCGGTCAGCCTGGACAAGTGGATCAATCACAGTACCTTTTTGAATGCGCTCCGAAATTCACAAGTCACTTTTTTTTTTTAACACTTGTTATGAAAATAAAATTGCATGAAGTTGCCCAAAATAGTGGGGCAACCTCATTTTTCTGATTAACTCATTCAGTACCAGCCAATTCTGGACCAAGTCTGAAAAGACGTTTAAAAACGTCTTTGGGAGTGAATGAGTTCATGTCAGGTGACTGTTTTTAATAGACAAAATGACAACGTGAGAATGTTGAGCCTATACTCACAAAGCCAAAGGGGGATGACGGCCCCGGTGGCCCTGGTCTTCCTGGAGGTCCGGGTGGGCCCATGGGACCCGGAAGCCCTGCTAGCCCAGTCTGCCCTGGTGATCCTGGCAGTCCCGGGTCACCGCGAGAACCCTGGAATAAACGTGTTACTCATATCCTGTTAGATAGGTACACTAGTCACAAAACGTTGGAGGTACTGTATTTAGATTTGGGAGAATATTTCAGGATGAACTTAGAATGCAGTGTAACCTTTTGACAGAGTATAGACAAACTCGGTTATTATGTTTAAAAGTTTCATTTTGTTGTATGTTTGATTGTCCTCGAACGGTATGTTCTCACAACTTGTACGCAATGGAGCATACAGAAAAAAGGGCCAACTTGAGCTGAATAAAGCCAAGTCCTCATTAACTGATAGTGACGGCAGGAAGGTTCAATTTCGCAAGAGCAACATGATAAGATGTCTTCGGTTTGTTACAGTGTCTGAATTCATGTGAAATCGACCCACTGAAGTCACAAGGTATCCATCGTTTGTACCGAGAGGTGTTTTGGCCTCTGAGGGGCGTATCGGTGGGCTGGGTTGAGAAGTGTGACATGTGAAGAAGGGACTGTTTTTCTGATATATCACTTGGGATATGGGATATACACAATTAATAAAAAGGCCGGCAGAGGTTGCAGGTGTCAGGTGTCAGTCGGTAAGCGCATACAGAGTGGTTTAGAAAACTGCGCCTCCTGCCGGCAGAAAAGACAATCTCTTCCCGAGTCTGTTTGTTCAACTGTCCGAGTGAACATCTCTGACACCTTTGTAAGTGAACTTTCCCTAAACTTTTGAAGGCACGTGCCCAACTGTTCAGTGTTTGGACTACTTTTTGCACAACTTTCTAGGAACAGATGACCAATGTATTTCCAAGGACGTCCACTTAGCCTTTCTCTGCATCGTTTAGTGCTTTATTCGGTTTCCTGTTTTTTTGGAATGTTTTCAATTTGTTGTTTCAATTGCCTTTTTTATCCATCCATCCATCCATTTTCCGAACCGCTTGATCCTCACTAGGGTCGCGGGGGGTGCTGGAGCCTATCCCAGCTGTCTTCGGGCAGTAGGCGGGGGACACCCTGAATCGGTTGCCAGCCAATCGCAGGGCACACAGAGACGAACAACCATCCACGCTGACATTCACACCTAGGGACAATTTAGAGCGTTCAATCAGCCTGCCATGCATGTTTTTGGAATGTGGGAGGAAACCGGAGCACCCGGAGAAAACCCACGCAGGCCCGGGGAGAACATGCAAACTCCACACAGGGAGGCCGGAGCTGGAATCGAACCCGGTACCTCTGCACTGTGAAGTCGACGTGCTAACCACTGGACTACCGGGCCGCCTGCCTTTTTTATACGTCAGATTTTTACTTTATAAATAACATTTCTGTGACTCTTCGAGGCTCTGCGGTATTTCTGCTGCACCCTGCTGATGACGCTGTGAAATTCTCAGCTCAGTGGCGACTTCTGGTTTAAGATGGTCTCATCATGTCAAAATGTGTACAGCATGGGGAAGAGGACTGAAAAACCCCTGTTGCGAATTTTGCCATGAAGCCCCTTGTTACAGAACAGCAACTTGTGCAAAAAGAAACGATGAGTAGTTGGACATGTGGATTCACAAGTTTAGAGAAGGTCAAATTAAGTTCCGTTGGAAAAATCTTTTGGGTTCATCCTAAGATTTTAGTCCAAATCCCGATATCCTTAACTTTATTCACCCCGGGAGGGATTTATTGAAATGAGAAAAAGAGACGAAACCACCAGAGAGACCCGCCTATCTGCAAAGGACGATCCTCCGTCAAAGGAATCTCTTCGGCGGTATTATATAGTCTTTATTTATTCTGGACATCAAAAGACTGCAATTTTCAATAACCCACCTTCTCTCCGGGTCCTCCACGAGAGTTGAGCTCCCCACTGTCGCCCTTTGGAGACCGTATGGAATATGTTCAGATTACAAGACTGAAAATGCCCACACGCTTGCCTTATTTGAATCCAACCTTCTCTCCTTTGAGCCCAGGCTGACCTGGCAAACCACTCAGACCAGGAGACCCCTGAAAGAGCAAACAGGATGAAACAGCTGTAAAAAGTGGAGCTCAAACACATCACCCTGCCAAGATAACCTGACGTGATTGTGGCTTAGAAAGCACAGGTAGCTACATACTGGTAGACCTGGGGCTCCAGGTCTTCCAGGTTGTCCAGGAGGTCCAAAGGCAACTGGACCATTGGATCCGAATTCAACTGATGTACCAGGGACCCCAGGTGGGCCTGGAGGGCCTGGGGGGCCTGGAGGACCAGCAAAACCCTGAAACAACAAACAACAAGAGGATCAATTCGCAAATTCTTCCACATCCTATGATTTAGGCTGCACTCCCACTGGTCCAGTTTTTCGCTACTGTGCTTCGGCAAGCCCCCCGTTGTGAATGGCCAATGGTGATATCTACTCATACTCGTAAAAAAAAAAAAATAATAACTGGATTTTGAAGTAGGTGTGAAGTCAAGCATGCCCAAGCCTGGTGTAAACTGGCTAGTGTGAGTGCACCCAGAGAATGACAACGCCTCAGCATACCCGGATCTTCTCCCATTCTGGGAATCCCGAGCCCTCCATGTCAACAAATGTCTGTGGAAGAACACAATCAAATACAACAAGATCGTTGTGATGGTGAATTGTGTGTAAACCAGGCATACTGGATGATTTCCAGATCCGGATCCTGGAGGTCCTGGGAGCCCCTGGGGTCCTCTGGGTCCAGGTTGTCCTTCGCCCCGCTCACCCTGAGGTTCAGAGGTCAGAAATTCAATGTTGTGTGATAACATAAAAGTTCAACTGTAACTCAAGTGTAACTGAACCTTTTCCCCTTTAGCGCCAGAGATTCCCGGCGTTCCTGGGAAACCTTGCGGCCCTGCAGGACCCTGAAAAAAAAACTCCACTGTCAATGTCTGTTTGTGCAGACATCTATTGAAATATACTGCACACACTCACAGTTTTTCCATCCTCTCCCGGGTCCCCCTGCAACATCATTTACAAACCAATGAGCTGCATTTATGAAATAATAAAAAGTTGATATTCATCAGATTTCTTGAATTCTCTCACAGGCTCTCCGTTAGCTCCCGGTGGACCAGGCGATCCATCTCGGCCCGGAGATCCAGGGGGTCCAGGCACATGCTGCATTTGAGCCCCATCCCCAAAAGGGACCATCTCAGCTGCAGGTCCAGGTGGCCCAGGTGGACCTGGGAGGCCCTGAGCACCACGCTCTCCTTTACTTCCAAAGGCTGTACTACCCTGTTGAGGCAGAGTGTTAAAAAAAAAAAAAAAAAATGTAATCTCTTTATTTCATTTTTCTCATTGCTCCATTAAAAAATGAATGTAAGAACATAGGGCAACAACCACAGACCTTGTCACCCTTTTCTCCCTAACAAGACACAGAGTTTGATACAGTTATAGTAATGGAAATATGGATAAGCTAATAAACATGCATATTGCAAAATTCTACCTTCTGTCCGCCAGCTCCAGCTTGTGAGGAGAAGCCTGAACCAGGGTCTCCCTTTGGCCCTGCATAGCCTCTGTCCCCTCGGGTGCCTTTCTCTCCTCTGTCACCTTTCTCTCCTTTGGCCCCGCTTAAACCTGAAAGATGAGTAACAGTGCGCAATATTATGCATGCACATTATGCCTCAGATGCCGTACCTGTTGGGCGTATTGTATATGTTTCTGTCAAAAATATTAACGGCCTTGTGCATATTTTACCGCAATTACAGAAGTAATTAGACTCGGGGTTTTTTTGTTCTTTTTTGTTTTTTAACTCACCTCATACCAACATGCAAAATCTCAATCTGCTGTTTTTAATTAATTTATTTATTTGTTGTTTCAATTGCCGTATTTTCCACACTTTAAGGCATTTCGGCAGATAAGGCGTACCTTCAATGAATGGCCTGTTTTCAAACCGTTTTCATATGTAGGGCCCACTGCTAAAGACAATACAATACAATACAATCCAGCTTTATTTATATCGCACTTTCACAACCGCTGCAGCTATAACAAAGCGCTTCGCAGAACATTTAAAATACTGTACTTCGTCCAAGAAATCAGAACATTGAGCCATATAGAAGGCGCATCGGATTATAAAGCACACTGTCAGCTTTTGAGAGAATTGAATGCTTTTAAGTGTGCCTTATAGGATGGAAAATAAGGTCGGTTTTCCAGAAATTTATCTTGAACTTCTCATCAATACTGTTTTTGTATTTGTTTATGCATAGATGTTTGTTTCTACATTCTTCATATGAGTATATGTGTGCGTGTGAATATTGCTGCTGTGACAATTTGATTTTATGGAATGAAGAAAGACTGGCTCCACTTATGAGGTAAAGTAATAGGATGAGAGACACAGAAAGAGAGCGAGAGAGAGATAAAGTGTTACTTTATCCTAGAGAATCCCCAAGGAGTGTTACACGATCAATAATTATTACCTTGTCAGAGACCGTGCAAAACAAATTGTCATATAACTGAGCAATTCTTCCCATAAGTGTCTGTGGTTCGACATGCAGAGCGCTTGTGTGAATCCGTGCAGCTGGTCATTTCGGGCGGGTCACGGTTACCCTACCCTTCCCCCCCTTCCCATTCATCCCCCCCTTATACATGTTATGTCTTGTGACTTGTTGTAACTGTCTAATGCTTATTCATGTGCTAGGGTCTTTTTTATCCTGGACTTAAATTATCCTCGGAAGAGGATAGTTCGAGCGTGGGGTTTTTTTCCCCTCTCCCTACCCAGCGTTTTTCCTTTCTGAATTCTGATTGTAATTTCCCCATTGCGGGACAAATAAAGGATCTCTTATCTTATCTTATCTTATAAGCCCACAATTTAAACAATTGAAGCGGTGCAACGGTGTCAACAGGGGGAGGCATTTCACCACTTATCTGGTTTGCAAACAAGCTAAAATGACCTGTTTCCTTCAGTCTGCTTCCTTTCGAGGCGATCAGTGGAGGCTCAGGCACTGGCCTGATGGATGCAGGAGTCGTCTGGTGGTAGAATATGAGGCGATCAAATCTCTTCAACTCTTCAACTCCCTTACTTACTGTGCATCAAATAACGACGATTTTAAAACAGTATTTATGCTGACTGACCTTCACTTTGCCTCCCGTCTCCCTCCTGCTGCCGTCACCGCTGCCAAAGTCGCCAGAGGCCTGTGACACAAGCAGGTGGCATTTAAGCGCCCAGACGTCAGATCTCACCAGGGGGAAACGCTTGGAATACTCACAACATCGGAGTCGTCGTCGATGTCGTCACACAAACGCTCGGCTACCTGAGAGTTTCCCACCAGCCTCAGCTCAGCGATAGCACCCTAAAGGGGGAGTGTCAGTGAAAGGTTGTGATCATAGAAAGAGCGAGGAAAAATGAATAAGGACCAAAAAAAAAAACTATGTCATTCATCTCAAGTGCATTTTTATATTGTTTTATATTTAAAAAAGGGCTTTCCAATTAAATCTAGTCTCACACCACTCAAAACTAATCAAAAGCAATACTTGTACTCAAATCACCTTTCCATTTAAAAACCAACGTTTTTTGGGATCATAGTTGCTGTTCATACTGTACACTGGAAGGATGCGTCACAATTTTACAGACTGCATTTTGTATTTTGGAAGGAAACAGAAAAAGCTAACAAAAAGGATGCGAGGACATAAGAAAGACATGAAAATGAAAGCATTGAGGCACGGAAGAGGAAATTAGAAAGGAGCCAGTGATGTAAAGTCTTGGAAGTGGGGACAAAACGATGGTCAAGCACTCAGCACGGCTCCCTCACACTTCTGGGTTCCAATCGCCGCTCAGGAAGAAAGAATGCCGTTAGGAATAGAAGAAGGAAAACGAAGGAAGAAGGTAGGTCAGAAAGGACCAAAAAGAATCAATGAAAGGAAAAAAGGGAAAAAGAACAAATGGAAAAAAAACAAGCATCAAAGTAGTCAACGGTTGTGATACTAACCGGTCCTTTTCAAATATTTTTATTTATTATTATTATTATTTTTTTTGCTGTACTCAAAAAAAGTGTAATCCCACTACAATAGGCATTCTCATTGTCAGAGAGCGCACAAGGAATATTTGCTCCTTTGCAAAGGTCTACTGACAAAACATTTCAAAGGCAGATGATAATATTTATAGTCGCAGCGGAGAGTTGGGAGACACAAAATATTTCTTAAAGGGGTGCTTAACAAAAAATATTGAGAAGCACTGTAATGAACTATAATTTAACTGAATGTTAATGCATAAGTCAAATTTTGATTTGGATCAAGTCAAATCAAATCAAAATCATAAATATAATTTAAGACTGACTCATAACTACAGCTGTAATAAATGTTTTTGCTGCTCCAGAGTATGATTTTTTTTTTATCCCCAGAGTACATTGAGCTAATCAAGAAATATAAGATAAGATATATCATTCAGACTTTTGGAGGTATACGCTCCATGAACATGCGAAACGTGGCACGCTAACCTGGAACTTGTCCCGGTCAGCCCCCCCTGCCTGAGCAACAAAGATCCCGGCCCCCGCGTCAAGGTCCATGGGGTCCGGAGAACGCTCAAACTTCACCACCCGTGGCACTGCCTCACAGTCCTGGTAGAAGGTCACCTGCTCCTCAAAGACAGCCAGCGAGAAACGGGTCCATTTGTCCACCAGGCTCGGCACGTCGAAGCTCGCGGCCTCGTACGACGCCTCGGAATCAGGCTCGGTGTAGAAAAACTGCACTCTCTGGCGACCCGACTGCACGGCGCCGAGCTTAACGGCCACATACATAAGCCTCTGCGGCCCGTCGGTGATGGAGAAGAGGACGGAGGCGGCTGATGTGGACGGCTTGATGTGAAAGAGGAGGGAGAAGTGGCGGTAGAACGGGTTGGGCACGTGGGCCAGAGCCGGCTGACCCGACACGGCGGCAGAGGTGAAGATGTAGGCTGGGGCACCGCCCGGCCCCGAGATCCGACCGATCTCATCGGGTGGCGGATATCCGATTAGTTGGAGCAGAGACAAATTGCTCTGCTCTGCAGGGAAGGAAGAGACAGACTGTTAGAATTGAACCCACAACCTCCGAACTGTGAGGCAGATGCGCTAACCGTTCTTCCACCGCAGGGAAAAAAAAAAAAAAAAATCTATTGACATACACTCATTTCTATCCGGGAATACAACAGCATTAAAATGTTGTCTTCCCTCGTCATCATTTCTGACTGCATTTTTGGCCATTCTTGACTACACAAACATGAAACAAAACAGCAACAAGTGTGTGGTCGAAAATGACCGGGCAAGATTACTGGAAAAGTGCCGGTATTGCAGTTCACATCGAACAAAATTATCTGGAGGCTAACAACTCAAAATCTCACAAGGCATCACAAGGGAAGGGGCTCTTAGGCCTAGCAGTTGCTTCCATTGGTGAGAGGGAAGAGCCTGTGTGGCAGATTCATGAGAGAAAACTGAAAAAAAATGGTGCGCTTTAAGTGGGTCAGGGAGGTCAGTTGTGTCCGAGTGATGTAAGAGCATCATGCGTTCAGTTGCAGAGGGAATCCATATCTCACTTAAGAAAACAAAATGGGGGCAAACTCGACATCACATTTTCATAAGTGAAGAGTGAAGTCAATATTGAGCACCAACTGCAGAGTAGCACAAACAAGCGTTCATCCGGAAAATGTTTTCACACACTCATCACATCTTTGGTGCGGGCTATTTTCCAACGGGATGTGGAACGAGGCATGCGGGGTGGTCTGCTCAATTCTCCCAATGGTAGCACCTGCTTTCCCGCTTCGGGTTCCTGTGGTGCCGACACAGCTCCCGCAGCTGCTGTCTGAAATGATCTGAATGAATGAACGTTTGAGTACCGCTTCAACAGCTTGCATTTAAGAGTGCTGAAAGTTTAATGTCGAAGCACATCTGGACGTGGTCCAGGCCGCTGATTCTCTCAGGGACCTCTGGACATCAGCGTGTGTGTGTAATATTGTGCAACACAAGACCACTTGAAGCACAGTCGCACACTTTGTCAGGGTTTGCAATGTCTCCGGCCTTTATACAAAGGGCAACTCACTCAGTGTTACTCACTGGTTACTGTTACTGTGCTTGAAACGGGAACCATCAAGCACGATGGCAGCAGACTTGGACAAGTGAGATATATCCCCATCCGGTGTTTTCAACAATATTTTCTTCAATATTTTTTTTAATATTGTGTTGTACTTGCAGGACGCATTGCAAGATCAGTTGTGGTCATCAGTAGTAATCATTTTTAGGTCATTGCTACCACTACAGCACGCGGTTAGCTATCTAGCTATACCAGAGGTGGGCAAACTACGGCCCGCGGGCCGAATCCGGCCCGTTGGTCCTTTTAATCCGGCCCGCCGAAGGTCGGTCCACAATTAAGGTTCGATGTGAATGATTGCATTCGTCTCAATTGGACACAGGGAGGGGGGGGGGCGGGATCTTTTCGACCACCTAGGACCTCTGTATCGCTCTACTTCTACTGGTCTGATCACAGCCCATCTGCAGAAATGCACAGGCTAAAATAGGTCATCAACAACACTGTCGTCATTTAAAAAAAGTATATTAATACAGTACTTTCATGCTTTTGTTCTGTTGATGTTTGATAAGGACTGTCAACATTGCAGTTTATTTTTTTTAATGTACCATAGCTCGTGCTGACCTGGCCCTTCTGTCAAATTTTAAAAGTCAATGCGGCCCCCGAGCCAAAATGTTTGCCCACCCCTGAGCTGTACTGTACCTACATGCCGAAGATTTGTCAAATTACAGAACAAGTTGGTGCCCTTTTTTAAATTCCCAATTGTTATGTATTTCGGTTATTCAGACTACCATAATACATTGAAACGTAAAGCATTGTGGGTATATAGATAGAGAATAACTAGTAATATTAGCTGGTGCACAAATGTCTGCCTTGTAGCGTGAGCCGCAGGCTCAAAAAACATGCTGCCGTGTTTAATTTCATTGACAGTTGAGCTGGGCATGCACATTCAGTAGACACGCCTCCAGCTTCTCAGAGCTGAGAGAAGGGCTTGACTTTTCGTGATATACTGTATGTAATAAAAGACGGCAAGTATTTTCTTTGTGTTGAGAAGTTCTTCTTTTTTTTTTAAGAAGGAGTTTCTGAACTTTTAGTTAAATACTCAGTGCGAGTACTTTTTCCACCTCTGGTGTTACTGGTGGCAGTCATTCAGATTAAACAGGGGTCCCAATATTCCAGATGGAAGCTGGCATGACATGCACAAATGGTAAACCATCACAACATACACCCAGATGCTCCCTGCTGGCTTAATTCCGTGAAACAACAACGTTGTGTATATTTCCCAGCAAACAAAGTGACCCCATGTTCCTGCAGATTACATGAGGACCACATTTCAGTAATTCGGCGCCTGTGGGACAACTGGCAGCAGAGCGGGGAGATGGATGGATGGGCAGATGGAGGCGGAGGAAGGAAATGCTTGTCAGATGTGCATGGGAAAGCAGATCGCAGGGGACCAGAAGCGCATAGGACCCAATACGGCTGACGGTGGAACTAATGCGTTTCAGCAGGCGCAAAGGAAATGAACTCCAACAAAGGTTTTCGTATACACACACACACACACACACACACACACACACACAACAGCTACTGTATCTTATCGGCTTGATCCCAAAGTTTGATAGGCGGCCAAAGAACCAAATAAGGGACATTAGCAATACATGAACATCTAATGTTCTGTTGGACAGGCTGACCCACAAGAACAGGCCTCCAGGGACCTAACAAAGTGGATTTGGCACATCTTGGGGTATCATCTACCAAGATGAAGCAGCTGAGACACCCGTCAGATGTTCATGTTTGAAGAACTTGAGAGCGAATTAAAATCGACTGATGGAGGATCAGTGAGCTGGGACGTGCAAGATTTGAACACAATTTGTCGTTTTACTCCAAGCACAATACTTGGAAACAAAGGCGACCCTGAAGATTTTCCACGGTTGGCCGGATGCCTGCAAAATATCCAAATGGTCTCCACGATTGAAAAGGCCCAAAATGTAATTGAAAAGTGAGCTGCTGCATATTTTGGGGAATCTGCGCGCTGTGCAACGAGGGTGATTTTGGCATAAATGTCCCTTTCACACACTTACTGACTGCTGTTCTTTAATTACGACAAGACGAGTCATTGGTTTGGTAGGGTGGGCAACTGCCCGTGATCTTTGCACCTCTAGCGGGCCGTTTAGGAGGCCCCGTCTCGTCCCAATCACAAAGATCCCTTGTTACAAGCCATGACGCCGTCACCCTCCCTCCCACACAGAGGACGCCTTTTCCCACCCACAAATGCCATCATAAATGCCACCCGCTGCCACCTCTCCTGTCACAGATGCCCCGATTGTTCCCTTTTTTGGTGACAGACTATGCCGAAACCCTGCTCGTCTAGAAAGACCCACACAATATTCCAAAATGGAGAAACAAAACCCACGGATAACTCGCTCCATGGGCGACAATCGAAATGGAACAATGCTCATCAACAGTGAGCTTCCAAGGCTCCAAAAAGTCAAAACCTTCAGTTTTGCTGCAAGCACTTGATGATTAAGCAAACAAGAAAACTTTTTTAGTGCAGTTCTGATGGAAATATACCCAGAATGTGTTCTCAAAATGGACATCTTACATTAAGGCAATGGGTTAATGAAATGCAAACTCGTAAAGCGGGCTTGTGTGGAGAACGTGCAACGGTGACAACTGCGTGCACCAGCAGGGAGGCTTTTACCAAACAACACAAGGCTGTTTATGAGTCAGCCTGCAAAGCAAATAAACGTTACTCACTAAAAGTTTCAGCCTGTGGGCTTTCAGGATGATCTGAAAATGTATCATAAGTGTCGCTATGCAAAATGTGTTTGACCTTAACTGAACTTTAGAACGCGGCATGGTGGTCGAATGGTTAGCACACAAGTGTCAAACTCAAGGCCCCGGGGGCCAGATCCGGCCCGCCATATCATTTTGTGTGGCCTGCGAGAGCAAATCAAGCATGTCAACTTTTCCATGATGCTTGCTAAAGTCTGAACCAAACTTTTTAATTGTCATATGTAATATATCATTACCTGGCGATATTGCAAGCATGGTCTCGTTACGTACTTATTACATTAAGGTAAACAATGGCTGAACTAACCATTATTCTTGACGTCTGATTTCAAAAGTAGTTGTCCGTGTGGAGGTGATCAAACATTGATACAGTTTCACAAAATTCATAAGTCATAGGTCATAATGGCCCGCTCAGGTAAACCGTAACTACAAAAATGAGTTTGACACCCCTGGAGCACATCCGCCTCACGGTGCCGAGGTGCAGGCTTCCTGTGTGGAGTTTGCATGCTCTCCGCGTGCCTGCGTGGGTTTTCTCCGGGTACTTCAGTTTCCTCCCACATTCCAAAATCATGCATGGCAGGCTAATGTTACCTTATAAATTGTGACTGTGAGCGCAAACGGTTGTTCGTCTATGTGTGCCCTGCGATTGGCTGGCAACCAGTTCGGGGGTGTACCCCGCCTACTGCAACACGCCCTTGTGAGGATAAGCGGATTAGAAGATGGATGAACTATCAAACTGTTGAATGTTTCAATCGTTTTTGCAAAACTTGAGCTTGCTGTTATCTAACAAAGAGCCTAACAGCAACATTTCATGCAAAATTCTCTTCATAGAGCTGTTCACATTTTGACTTCATGAGAGCAAGGCAACAACAAACAATTGATCAACATTGCTTCAAACAGGAAGTGGCCACCGTGTCACTGAATATCATCAGCATTTTGCAACAATATAGACAAAGACTGGAAGAGTCACAAAAAGACATAGTAATGGATGTCCTTAGAATTTAAAAAAATATGTTATGCCATTTTGGAGAACAGGAAGTTGGGTAAACGATGTATTGAAACACTGAACAAATTAAGCCAAATTAAGTTAAGCTGCAAAAGTTATAGCACATTTTAGGTTCATCCTGAAACTTCCCGCAAAAAAGTTCAGCCGTTGCATCATCCAAGCAGCTAAAAACATGCAAAGTCACACGTTCAGCCTAAAAAGCAACAATGTGCACTCAAGCACATGCAACAAAACAACAAGGTTACCTTCAGAGTAACTAATAGCCACACACGCGGGGCTCCCGGGCTCCTGCGCGCCGACAGGCAGGAGGCCACACTTCACCGGACGGTCCGCGCTGTCCAAAGATGCCCGGCAGCTGTCCTGCACTTGATGGCAAAAGCTGCGGCAGGGCAGAAGCAAGGGTGCCGAGGAGGGCGAGGGGCACCTGGGCACCAGCAGGAGGCATAGGAACCACTCTACGCGCTGGCGACAGCCCGCCCGGGTCGGACCGGCCCACGCCCGCAACGCCGCCCCCACCTGCTCCACAGACGTGTGGTTGAAAAAATTAGGTAATGTGAAGAACTGTTGTCGTTTTCTGGAGCACATGTGCCATTCAGACGGCACGGGGAAACAAAGCGGATCGGAGCCGGTATCGAGAGTCCCGTTTTCCATACTCGTGAGGTTACTCGGAAGGATGACAGATTCTACACCAGATCCAAGATCTTGCCTGGACCCCGATCCAGATCCAGACGCATCATTTTCCCAAATTGCAGATCCTTCCACCTCCCTCCCCCCTCCCAAGCCATCAATATTACCCGTTACGTTAGGCTCAGCGCTGTCGACCTTCGGGGAACCTTGAGTAGTCCCGGGGCTGGTGGTCACATCCCATGCCTTGACCAAGTCACGGATTCCAGTTGCCACTTTGATGATTTCTTCTCCAACCCCCAACAAATCCTCATCCTCCTCATTCACGCTCTTAGCGCCACCCGTTGTTGCTGAGGCAGTTGTTGGGGGCAGTGTGGTGGGTCGCGGGTCGGTGCGCCAGAACCAGGCCTCCAAGCCTCCAACAAACAGAGCCAGGAGCAGGATCCTCAACATGGTGCTCGCCGCCACACCGGTCCAAGGTCTGAGTGTGGTGTGCCGATACCTGCACCGTTCAAGTCAAGTTAGTCCAGAACAAAGATGTAAAAAAGCGCAACAGCTTGCAGATCTTCCCACTGGAAGGGCACAACCCCCTGACGAAAAAGCACTAAACATGGATAGAGTGGGATGCAAATCTGGAGGGAGGTGGGCTTCGACCATGGTCACTCACATCTCTCCTGGCGCTCCCAAAACTCCTCCTCTTCATAGTCCTCTGCTCTTCGGCTTCACGGAGTGGTAACAGTGTAACTTTGCACACATTCAAAAGCCACCTCAATCAATGTTGACCAATCATCATTTAAGTCGAGAAAGCAATTTGTGCATGTGTAATTCATGCTGTGGAATGAATTAAAATGCTGAAATGTAGAATGTGAGGACTGAATTTGGAATGCGTTAGAGTTTCAGGAATGGGAATCATTTCAAAGAGGTCCAGAATCCGCAGAACAGTTTGAAGGTGCATGGAATGGATTTTAATCGGTCACGAAATGTGGAAGTACCGGAGGTAAATACTATATGCTACAATATCATTTACATTTGAGAATATTATTGAGAGAGTTGGAGAATTCTACTGTGGAAAGAAGAAGAATGTGAATGCGGGGATTCATGGAATGTGGAAAAGTCCCAAGATGTTCTCTGGGTGAGCACAATTTTTTGAAGCTGGAATAGTTGAAATTGTTCAAGAAACGTGGCGGTACGTGGTTAATACCGTATGCTATCATATCCTTGAAATGTGAGAAGGTTATAGTGAAAATGATGGCATGTGGGGATTTTTGAAAATGAGTATTGTTCCCAAGTTGCTCGATATGTGTTGGAATTTGGAACTAGAAAATGTGGAACTTTTCTCTGATACACTTGAATTGATTTTTGACGAATGAAAATGAGGGATTCTGGGAAAAGCGGCTCTTTTTGGAATGTGAAACGTATGTCCTGACTGTTGTGACGATACATAATTTCCAAAAGTTGGAAGGGTATGACCAGCTGAGAAATGGCAAAGGAGCAGAATGTCATAAAACGAGGAGAATAATAATAAATTTATGTTTTTTGTGTCAAATAACAAATGCTCGGATGTGAGCGGTGATGACTGATGAAAGATGAGGAAGTGAAGCTGCAAGAGGAAGGGATAGTGATGTGTGTGTGTGCGTGTGCGTGTGCGTGTGCGTGTATGTGTGCGTGTACTGCATCGGGTGGATGGGGTTGGGGGTGGGAACAAGGGGTGGAAGTCTGATGGGATGTTCTCATCATCCACTCCCTCACAAGCCCGTTACCTCATTGCAGAAAATCCCTGGAGTGGTTTCCATTTCTAGGTTCTCACAGTGGGCCGTTAAGGGAAGGATGCAAAGAGGGAACCCCCTCACCCCACCCACACACAGCCCTCCGGTGCCCCCATCTGCCAAGTTAGGACATCCAGCTGTTCCTCATTCCGGCCCTCACATCTCCCACGCACATCGTATTAGGAGACATTTTGCTAATCTGTGCGTTGTAAAGCCGATTGATGAATTAGCATGAGCGTCTGCAGCTCTGTGACCTGCGCAAAGTTACAAAGCCACCCGGGCTGCTCATTCTGATGACTCACTTGCATATACAACCACATAAGGTGAATTCCAGCAGAGTTTCACATCCTGCAGCTGCACATTTAACTCCAGAGGGAATATAAATCCAGTGCTGATTTAAGATATGAGTTTCAATCTTTTCACGGCCACGCGCATCACCCAAAGCACTCATAAGTCATCTCACCGAACGGAAATAAATGAATGCCATTAAGTTCTGCCTATCTCCGCAAAAAAAAAAAAACACACACACACAACACATTTTTACATGCATTTTTAATAAGGAAAATAGAGCTCTCCAATATTCTACTACAGATGAACATTTAGTGATAGCACAATAAAATAGAAGATCAAGAATAAAGCAGTTTGTCCGTCATGATTAATTCACTGTAATCGTGTTCTACTTCTGGTGTTGCACCTTGGCCACACGAGGGCAGTATAATACAGACATACAGACAGTCACAACTCCTCACTAAGATGTAGTAACATCCATCCATCCATCCATTTTCCGAACCGCTTGATCCTCACTAGGGTCGCGGGGGGTGCCGGAGCCTATCCCAGCTGTCTTCGGGCAGTAGGCGGGGGACACCCTGAATCGGTTGCCAGCCAATCGCAGGGCACACAGAGACGAACAAACATCCACGCTCACATTCACACCTAGGGACAATTTAGAGCGTTCAATCAGCCTGCCATGCATGTTTTTGGAATGTGGGAGGAAACCGGAGTACCCGGAGAAAACCCACGCAGGCCCGGGGAGAACATGCAAACTCCACACAGGGAGGCCGGAGCTGGAATTGAACCCGGTACCTCTGCACTGTGAAGTCGATGTGCTAACCACTGGACTACACTGTACTGTATTTAGCTGTTTTTAGCAAAGACAGATACCTGAAAGTATTGTTATATTGTCCATGTGCACGTATTGCTCTGCCGTTTGTGGACACATTTTTGTTGCTGAGCCTGTCTATGGCGTTTTGTGTTGTTCTTAAACATAATTCTATTTGACGCATGTTCAATGTGATGGTAAACTTCAACTGGGAGTGGCATTTGCACCTTGAGGCCTGTTTTTGGAAGAATTGTTCACTAATTGTGGCTGTCAAATTGCTGCTTGTTGTGAGCTGATTCTACAACGTTTTGTGTGATTCACAAATCTGATTCCATAACAAATTGTTATTTTTTGTCCGCACTTTAAGAAGGTTTATTGATTTTAATACGTTTTGTTTCATGATTTTCGGGGCACAAATCTGATTCCACAAAAAATTTAAAATCGGCTAACTGACAACTTGTATCTTGAAAAACTTGTATGATTGACTCATATCTCAAGGCACCGCTGTACTGCATTAAACCTTGTCTAGGGGTCTTGCCGAGCTTCCCAAAATCTCCTCGAGCTAGCTAACGCCACTAAAAACATTCCTCAACACGAGAATGAATGCATTTACCAATTGGAACCAGCTTTTTGTAAAACTTCAAGGGCGACTGAGGACCATCTGCAATTTTTATGTTCATGCTTGAGATTAACACACTAGTGGCCAAACTGCATCTGTGTCACTGCACACAGCCAGTCCCAAATATGGTCCTGCCAGAAACGCCTGCTAAATCACAATCAAAGTGCAGGCAGATCAAATAAAATAATATATTCCAGCCTGTGCTTTGCCCTTGAGGCAGCCATGTTTTTAGTGGGTTTGTGTTTATGTGTGTTGGGTGTGTTACAAACACACTCCATAGTCCCCAGACAAGCGTTCCCAGCTCTGGAGAAATACTGCTGCGATGGTGATTGGTTGAGGTTTGGGGCGGGGGTTTAGATTTCGAGATTCCCCTGCCGGTAATTTAGCACAGATGACTGCTCTTCTCTCGTTACACACGCCGGCAGTCTTTACCTCCCTTCTCAGTACATTGTGGAACAAACGTTAGAATGCATACCTTACTGACTTCCCGCCTACACAGTACACATAAAGACACCATTTTGGGATGGGAAGAGTTTCATTTCTGCAAGTTACCAGGCGATGACTTCGACAGCAGTACACCCGTTTGCCAACAGAGGGCAGCAGTACAACGTCTAAATAGCCAACTCAAATCGAGACGTTCAGAATAGTGTACAGGCCGGATTATAGTCTTGTCCTTTCTGTTTGCAACTATCAACTAGTTATGGCTTTGTTTGAGAATTGAATGCGTAGGGTACATGTCCGAGTGTGCACTTTGTCTTGTTTTAGCTGTGTGTGTTTAATGCTCGGCATGTTTGCACGTTTGCACTGAGGATTGAGAGGAAGACATTTCATCTACGCTGCATGACATACATAAAGCATATTTGACAATAAAGATGACCTTGACCTTGAATTAAGGGCAGACTTGTTTCAAGTAACATGTATTTTTCCCCGCTAAACTTCACAAGTAAACTACTATGCTGCACTAGGAACACTACTAGGTCCAAATAGCAGCCATGTGTCACATACCGATACCCATCTTATCAATGATTTTGAATAAATGCTGAAGTATCTTATGCCCTCACTAGTAAGGCATCTCAGCATACTAGTACCAAGCAAATCGAAATGCTGAATCTGCTTTCCATGAAGCTGTTTGCACCTTCATTCACCGCACCAGAAGAATAACTAAGCACTAGTAGATGAACTGTCTTTTACTAGTAACCTTCTTTTTTCCCTCATTAATTCTGCAGAAAACCAGGACAACTTCAACATTACTCTACGGGTAGGACACCTGCATGTTACTGGTGAGGCAAAATTACTACCGTAGTGAGCATTTTGGTGCTACTGGTGCAGGACAGTAGTTCAACAGTGATATTTAGTTGCATAACATGAGCCCAAAAGCAACACTGGTCGTAGAGAAAACATTGCTATTGGGACACTCTTTCGATTAGTGGGCTGAAGTGAAGATAGAGTGTATTAGTACATGACATGGTCAGAGTCCTTCTGACCCTCGTCTGCATATCGATCTTTTAAAATACATCTTTGATCCGATTCTGCTGGTGAAATTTAGCATTTGAAGTAGTGTAATTCTCATCCAACCACAAAGCTCAAGTTGATCTTTTGAGTCAATGCTGTCGGAGAATTGCTCTTGTCACGTGCCTGGAATTCCTCGCAACAAAGACTTGAAGTTGATGCCGTTGGGTACCTCAGCGGTAATCAACAGCGCTAACATTCCTCTGTGTTTCATGTAAGACAAGCCATGTTATGGCGCGCTCGTAAGAGGCAACACGGTGAGTGAGTCAATGCCAGAGGAATTCAATGTTGATAAGACTACCTCTTGTCTTGTTTCATACACTTCCGATGTAGGGTGTATTACACTCCATCATTGTGTTAGATATAACTGTCAATAAAATTATATTTCCCTTTTTGCACTGTCACTTGATGATTTATGGATTGTGTGAATTTGATAGCTGATGAACATCTCGAAGCAACAGTTGGAGTACTTGGCCTCAAGAAATGGAACGGTTTTTTATATATATATATATATATATATATATATATATACCTGTATATATATACACACACACACACGACTCTCTAGAAAATGGATGGATTACTCACAGATCAATAGATTGTACAATTAATTTTTGTGGGGGCGACAAGTGGGGAAACCTGGTGAATATCATCTCATTAAAAATAGGTCATTAATTCATTAAAATTGAACTTGATACCATTTGGGGTCCAGGTTGACATCTCAAATACTGTACTGTTACAAACTCAAAATATTTTTAACATTCCGTATAATCGTGTGTTCTTCCGCCCATTTTAAAATAAATAAATAAATAAAAAACAATGACAGACGCAGCAAAGTGATGAAATCCAACACGGAGTATCCTGGTGGGGTCCAAGTAAGATGTGTCAACATAAGACGGAGCGCTGCAATTACCTGGCAGAGACACTGATGGTTCACAAGGTTAATCACTCCATTTAACCTGCAAACTGCAGCTACCGTGTTATTTCGCAGAAAAAAAAGTCACGATAGTCCACCGCAGATAAATGCCGATATCATTTTTAAGAGATCTGCCGACAAGATGCGAGCAAGACAGCATAAGCGGTGCTGCAACTGGATTTGGCACATTATGAGAAGAGAACCAGACGGCATCTCAAGCGCAGTCATGGACACACCGAGGATGAAGAAAGAGAGGATGCGCCAAGACCACCTGACATCACAACGTAGAGGAGTCAATGAAATCTAAAAACCGGATATGGGGAAGAGCCTGGAAATGACCAAAGTGGAGGAGGACCTTGGTTTCTGTCCGACATGCCCATAAACATAACGGGCACTCAGTAAGTAAGATTTGAAAGAGGCCAGCAGCCGAAGGCAACCACTACCTTTCCCAGAACTGCAGCTGGAAAACATAACACGGCCAGTCCCACAAAACACCTTATGAGGAGCCCGTTGAGATGGCAGATGTGATAGGATGAACTGGAAGATGGGGACCAAAACACCCTTTCAACTCCAAGTGAGAGCTCATCACTCTGCTTCGTTCGGCTCCTTGACTGTAATACTCAAATGGCAGAAAACATCGCCGCTGCCTTTTTACCATCTTTGACAACACTTCAGTTCATGCATCGAGTCACTTACACAAGCAAATACTTGCTTAATACGCCAATTTCTTGTATTTTTTGCAAAAATATATTCCCGTGCATCCGTTTTTTTTGATTCTACATATCAAACAAGACCGGCGGCAAACTGATGCACGCCGATGCCACAAAGCAAAGCACTTTATCAATAAAGCCGATTGTGCAACAGGAAGGGTTGCAGTTTCCTCCTATATTGGCCTTGCCAGCCTAAAATGTACCGCCACCCTTCAAGCTCCCACATGTCCCAGAAGGCTTTTCAAAGATAAACTAAACATGCACACCAACTGTGAATGTGACTGAGGATGTGCGTGTGGGTCTGATTGTGTGCATGTGCTTCTGATTGTGTGCATGTGCATCTGTATTCCTGCTGGGAAGAACAAAAAAAAAAAACCCCGAGAGGGGAAAATCTAAGCGAACCGCATTTCCCAACCTGCAAAGCCCCTTTGCAACTTCCAGCTGTATCGGATCTTTACTGAAATCCAAAGTGATGATGCATAGAACATCTGGAACAAGAACACTCCGGAGTGGAGCGTGCACGGCCACACACGCATGCGCCCACATGCACAGGTACCAAAGCATTGCAGATGAGTGCTGGATTAGATGAGGATCCTCTTTGGATTGCATTTAAGCAAAGCAAACCAGGTGCGATTGAAACGATAAAGCGGACGCTTGGGGCTTTTCACAAGTCCAACACACACAAACACAAACACACACACACACACATGTATTTATATAATCTATTTCTTTTCGTAGTTCAATTCCAAACGTGAAACTCAAAACTTGTACTGAAAAAGTAATTTAATTCCATGATTAACTCACTTTGTCCCTTGGTGAATTTTCATTTACTGTAAAAGCCGTCATCATCATAACTCTAAAAATCTAAAATCATAAACGACTTAATTCTCTGTGTAGTGAATACACCGAATATGATTGAGTTGAATGGAAAAAAAAAAGAGCTTTTCATCTTAGCCACACACAGACAGACAGACACACATGCACACCGGACTCATGTGTTTACTGGATTCAATTGTTTTGCTGAAGGAAATAAATCTCGTGCATGCAAATGAAAGTTACCTGGGTACTGAGTGTGTATCCTCTGGAGCCCCAACAGCAGGATGATGATGATGCAGAAGCAGGTCTGCGGGGTCAACCACCTGTTTTGTCCACGCATTCTTGCAGCCACTTCAATTGTCGGGGTTCCCCCCCTCCCCCAGAGAGAATAAAGAGGATTTCCTGTCAGAAACCTGGGGGACGGCGCCCGGTCATCCCCGGTTGACTGTTAAGCAGTGTCTGGGGAGAAATAAATCACAGAGAGCACAGCTTTCCCCGACCCTGCGTCCACCCATGCGGGTTGCGCTCCGAACCACACAGCAGTGCCAAGCGAGAGTCGTATGACAACTTCCTTTGCGGTGCTTTTCAAAGTAAGTGTCCGAAGGCCAGCGGCCGCCTCTGGAAATGCAGCTCGTGAACATCAATGGAAAGTAGACTTTGAATGTGCAAATCGGCAGATTATAAGCAGCGTGTTTGTACACACCTCACAAAAACCTTTACTTGGCAACTTAGTTTTTACTTTCTCAACTTTCGAATGCGCTGTCCAACAGTTAAATGCCCAAGTGCTTTCTGCACTAATATTGTTCTCTTAACAGGAAGCATTTTAGGGCACTTTTATAATACCAATAAAATGAAGAATACGTAAAAATTCCAGTTGAGTTTTCGTCAGCCAATGAACAGCTCAGGAGACAAAACGTGAGCATTTTCCATACGCTTGACTGCATTTGTTCACTGTTCAGACACGTCTTTTACCTGTCAAAGGAGCAAAGTAAGGCCGCATTCTTTCCAGAGTGAAAAGCTCAGGAACGAAAGCTGGGGGCTATGGGGGGTGTTGACGTCTTTTTCCATTCGAGTTCCGGCAAAACTCGCCAATGAACTTCAACAAGCTAAATTAGACTGCAGGTAATTGATGGTTTTGCTTCCTTGCTAAACATCACGCATCATCTTTTCAAGTGAGTGCGAGGCAGAAGGCAAATGACGGCCAGAGCAGCAGACTGTTGGAACATGTCCTCTGTGAGAGGTAAAGAACACAAATATCCCTTTTAGCTCCAGCTCCTCGTCTTGACTGTCAGTACCCTGTCTGCACACGTTAAGACCACTTGTCATTGCTGTCGTTTTCCACCTCGGGGCCTCAACACAAAATTACATTCAAATCCCATCTCTCTTCTCGCTGCCAGAATTGTTTATGGGCACAATCCGCCAAATGTGTTCTGCGCGCATTTGCTTTGTCTGAGCATGGAACCCGACGCGGAGCATTGAAAAACAAACCTTTTTGTGATTCAAAATCTTAAAGACAAAGAGAACCAGTGCATTTCAACCCTTTACATTTTATTGTCTTTGTTCTCTGGATTTTACAAATATGAGACTCTTGCAAATCAACTTCAAATGTGCAACACAATGGCATCATGGACTGTGGACTGGACCGTCCGTCAGGTCCTTCTTCCCTTGCTCTGTCTCCCCAATCCCAAGCCTGACTCCTCCCTGCTTCCCTGCAGGTCAGAAAGCAAGACCTTGAACGTGAGCTCCAAGGAAAGTAGAACAGTATCTTTGGATGAGGTGGGCCACAACTGCTTCTTTTTAGAATGCCTCATCTTGCCATGTGGGGTTTGGGGAAAGCACAGATAATTATGGCATGCAAGACTCACATACAGACCCACTGGCACACAGGTATATATTTTTTTAATATAGAAAATAAAGTCTCTGGCTTAAGTACTGAGGCCACGCTTAAATTGGACACTGCCAAGCGCATTTATGATACACCCTCAAACTGCTGACAACAGAGGTATCAGTTCTAACGGTCAAACCCATTTTAACACAACAGCTGTCTTTTCATACTCAATACATCTGGTTTGAAGGACATATGTCACTTGAATATTAGTTCTTCATCTACATCGCTTCACTACAAATGCATGTCCTTTTCATTAAAACAACTTGAAAAAAAGTGGAGGGGAGAAAGCCATCCCATTCTATCCAACTGCAACACACATCTCAATATGGCACAAGTGTCTTCAAAATGACCTAAATGCATCATCACTGGTGGTGGTGGGGGGGGGGGGGGGGTCACACCATATCTAAAAATGCTAAGACATAAATCTTCACGACAGAGCCAATTTTTTTTTCTTCAAGAAGAAACATGCCACTCCGCAAAACCTTTTCAAGAAGTAAAACAAAATCAAAATACATCATCCGAACCGCTTAACAACACTGCAAGTGAGCAGCTCCGAGCTGTAGGCTGACCTTGAGATCAACTTGTCATTCACCAGAGAGGCTGCACATTGTGCAAGAGAGGATTTTACTCCTCACTTCTTTGGAAGGTCACGTGACTGTCCATTAGTGTAAACGTAAAAGGATTATACACATTTTCTGCCTTCGTTGAGTGACCCCGCCTAAGTGTAGCCGTGTGTCACGTCAAGACACCGGATGTGCTTATCATGACTGTTGGTGCAGCACTCCACCATGAGCCCCAACCACAAAAAAAAAATAATAATAATAAAACTTGTTGCATGTTTCCATGTTTGTCCAAGGAGAATTTTTTTTTAACCAATGCTTCTGGACTGTGAAGACGTTGCCTTCCCGCACTTACTTTTGCCCACACACCAGATTCCAAAGAAATATTTTACTCTAAAATAAGGGCATTTTGACTGACGAAAGTCAAAGAAAATGCCTCGTTGTGTAACACAAACTCTCCAAATCAACCAGCAGTCAAAAAGAAACATGGAAGGAAAAAGTAGTGGTTGTTTAGGTGGAGAAAATGACTGGGTGTCGGCTCTCCTCAGCATCCCATCCCGGAGGTGATCATGCTCTTGTCTGTTCAAAGTCTTTGACCTTTAACCCTTGACTCCCCTGATTCCCTCCTCTTCCCTAGTGACAGCTTCTCTCTCTTTTTCTCCTTGCACAGAGGAGGGGCGAGGGGTGTTTCTCAATCAGCGTAGTGCATGATGGATTCGACGTAGTTGCCTGGGAAAAGGCCCGTGGTTCCGTTCATCACACCCTCGTACCAGCCGTCATCGTTCTTCTTGATCACGTAGATGATGGCGCCCTCCTGGAAGGACAGTTCATCTTCTTTGTCGCGATTGTAGTCGTAGATGGCCACCACTGTGGGACAGCGCGAGGAGGAGAGTCACCTTCTTGTCAAGCGCTTTACGTGAGCAGCTAGTTAGGCCAGTGATCATCAGGTGTACCGCAGAAAATTCACCTTCACTTATCGTAACATTTTGGGCTCACTGGGCTGGACGTTTGCGTCCATTGTACCTCGCTTAATATTGTTTTTTTGGGAAACCATTTTAGCGATGGTAATGCAAATGTATGAAACATCCCATTGCCAAGGCTGGGGAATTTTGTAATGCCCAATTTGAGCTTTAAATATGCCATAATATACTGTCGTGTTTATATTCAATTGTACCTGTTGGCCAAATAAGATCCACGAAAACTTGCTTGCAGTCCTTATGATTAACTACCGTATTGGCCCGAATATAAAATGGTGTTTTTTTTTGCATTGAAATAAGACTGAAAAAGTGGGGGTCGTCTTATATTCGGGGTCTACACATTATACCCATTCACGACACTAGATAACGCCAGATATCATTGAAGCAAATGCTGAACTTGACTCCCCAGGCCAAAGTGATCCGCTGCCACGGAGAATAAAAATAGCGGTAGCACGAAGAAGAAAAATAAAAAAATAGCAGTAAGAAGGAAAAGAGAAGAAATGATTGAAGAGATAACAGAAAATGGAGAAACGTAGTGACAATCTGGAGAAAAGTGGGTCGAAGATCGGCCAGGCGAACCGGCAGCTGAGGAGAAGTTACGATGTAATTTACATTTCGAAAACCGGAAACCATTCATTTACGATTGTGATTGCACTTTGGATTTGAATGAGGCAAAATAACATGCTTTTTCTCTCAAATATATTGTTAGCATCATTGGTTTCAGATGTACTGAAATTATTTTCTGTATAAAAATGAATTTGGTGTTCAAAAAGTCATTTTTCAAACTTGAGTCTTGAAAAAGAGGGGGTCGTCTTATAATCAGGGCCATCTTATATTCGCTGCTTTGGTAAAATGGGTCTCATTTTAAACACATCACCGTAACCTTTTTTTGGAGTTCTGTACAGACCAAACATTCATCAATTTTTGGACAAGGGAATTATTCCGTGTGATATTCTTAGTTGACAAAAGGAGTGTTTGATGGCTGACTACACTTGAATGTGTATCAACCTGTTGCAATTCACAAAACACAATTTCACTTGTGGCTTCTTGCGTTCATCAGCTTTGTGTCAACTGAACAAGCCCCGGTTTCACATACCGGTAAGTACATTTGAGAATAAATTGAGACCAGGTCATGACTCTTTCGGAATATATCTACTTTTTGTGACTTTCTCGGTGGTGTGTAATATTTTTCTAATGTAACCGTATCCATATAAAAGGTTGGAAAGCACTGAAGGAACCAATGTAGTTTGAGCCAACCTTTCTCCAGGTAGCTGCGTGGCGCCCAGGGCGGGTCCTCCTCTGCATACGGATCGCTATACTCCACCACTGCCGACTCCTCTTCTTCCTCATCATCTTCATACTCCTCCGGTGGGGGAGGAGGAGGTTTAGCGTCCTCAAAGACTGGCTCGTCTGCAAGGGGCGGTGGAGGTGGCACATCGGAGACTGGTTTGGGAAAAAATAAAGCAAATTTAAAATGTGTAAGCACGCTACCATAACAAAGTAGCATTTGGAATAGACATGAGAAGTGGTCATTCCCATGCATTAAAGGAGAGGACGATTACATGCTGTTTTTGCCCCACCAGGAAAAGGACATGCATGGATCAAAATGGTCAGATTCTTATTGGTCAATCAAGGAAACATGCTTTTTAGTCACTCATCTAACATATGAAACACAAACATTGCTAGATGGCAATCTTTAGCCCATTTTCCGCTACACCCAATCTACTCATTTTTTCTACAATAGCACTTGGCTCCACACGCCCGAGTTTGCGGCAGCCCACTTTACAATAGAAAAGAGGACTCATTTCAAATTGCACCGGTCGGAATTAAACAAAAAAATCAACAACAGAATGGAACGAATGGAATGTTCTAAAAATAAAAGCTGAAGGCTCATACTTTCACAAAAGCGTTGTAACAAAGGAAAAACAACTTCACATGACTTCTTAATTAAGGTCAATGAGGCAGAGAGCACATCCATCCATCCATCCATTTTCAACACTGCCTATCCTGAACAGGGTCACGGGGCGGGGTTCTGGAGCCTTTCCCAGCTGGCTTCGGGCGGAAGGCAGACTACACCCTGAACTGGTCGCCAGCCAGTCGCAGGGCACATTTAGAGACGAACAACCATTCACACCCACATTGTCACCGAGTGGGAACAGATCCCACACAGCACGCTCACAAGCCAGGAGAGTGTGCCACTACAGCATCAGTGACTTTTGCAGACAGCACAACAACCATCCATTTAAACTTTGAATATTGAATGACAGCATTCGCATAATTGAATGTGTGTTGTGTTGTAAGAAAGCAAGATGAGCATGATCAAGAATATGAACATAAACGTTTGCGAGCTGGATTCGAGCCACTGACCAAGTAAAAAAAAAAAGGCAGATGCTGCAGAATTCAACCAATCGCCGTATAGACTCTTTTGTTAACTAGTGCCAAATTTAAAAAGAAAAAAAACGTTTCCCTTTTCTTTTTGAGCTGTAGCCTCAAATTTAGCTCTGCAAAGCTCGTTGCAGCAATGGGGAACCTGTTCAATATCTGACAGGTGATACCTGTTGATATCACCATACTTATAGGTGCACTGTATCTGAACAGCACAACTGAACAGTTATTGCAACTCAGATGTAGTATCCCATCCTACCAAATACTGACAGTGGAAACGCATCTGTGACATGGCAGGTAGTTTACGTGTTGTGGGAAAGGGGGCTTTAATGTTCCGTCAGGTATTCTATAAAAGCAAAATCAAGTGAGCAAGGATGACACCTAGAGGCCATGCTGATTTCAAGCAAGTCAGAATACAACAGACAGGTGGTTAATGGAAAATGTAGTTCTTTAGTCACGACACCTTCCAGAGACTGCGATACAGAAAAGTGACTTTGAGACTAAAATTCCCCACAACGGCAGATGTTGACACACTATAAATGACGCGCATAGGAGATCATGCAGAAGGCACTAGAACCACTTACTGGTCTCCTGAACTCGGGCCACAAAGCCCATCAGGGGCAGCTGAGGGGTGATCTGCATGGTGGGGGGAGGGGGCGCAAGGGGGCCTGCAATTGCCAAAACAATGTTCAAATACGGAGAAGAGGGCACGATCAGAAGGCTATCGCGCAATTTCAACCTATTGTAATTTTTTTTCGTATGAATATCTGACATGTACAATGTTGGCCCGCAGATTCACACTTCACATTTGTGCATTTTTTTTCTGTAACCTATCCTTTGTTATTTGCTCAAAAACTCACCTAATCATTATTTTTGTGCTTGGGGTATGATGCAAGTATCACTTCGGTGCGATTTTGTGTCATTTTAGTGCCTTGGAACAGTATGTTGAAATGAACTGAGCTCGCTGAATTGCTTTTTCGCCATCTCGTGGCAATTATAAACCCTTATAAAGGAACCATTAATTCGGTGTGTCTGTATGTAAAGGAGGCAGGAAGGATGCAATGCTATACAGAACAGCAAGGAAATGAAAAACAAACCATCCATGGAGACAGCAAGTAATATTATTGTATAATACTTCTGAGAGTCTCAACTTTAACACAGAGGCTGGAGCTCATTTTACCCCAAAACTTGGGGGAAAAAAGGACCCCCCCCCCCCAGTTGCACAATGCACACACAAACACAAAAATGATAAAATATTGTTTATACTTTGATTCTGGGCAAAGTGTGGTCCACCATTGAGCTGGTTCTGATTTGGTGCGGTATTAGGCTGGCCGGTGACCGATGAGGGGCGGCGGTACGGCAGAGATCCTCCGACATGGGCATTCTGGGGTGGCTGCCCCGGGCGGTTCATGCTGTAGAATTGAGGAGCACCTGCAGGGAAGGGAATCGCCACCAAGAGCCAACAGAGGACATTTAGAGAGTGTTTTATCGTCGCACTTTCAGAGAGCTTTGGAAAAAAGGCTCCGCTTTGGAATATTTGCACAAGACCAAAAAAAAAGTACTCGCACAAGCACAGAAAGGCTGAATTGTCATGCGCAATATAACAAAAACAGGTGCTGTGAAGGATGGAAATATACAGGGCGAACATGGGAACAGAGGAAGCATTAACCGGACATGCAAGTCCAACACATGTGCATCTCCAAGTGCTCCTCAGAACTTCTACACATATTTTTCCTGAATGAGATGTGAATTTTCTGATCATATTCACAGCTTCAAAACTCTGCGTATGGATCACAAAACTCAGCCGAGATGATGAGAGTGTGGGCGGGCTTTCCACATTGGCCGACACTCACCTTGTGCAGAGTTTCCATAAGGAGCGGGTCCTGTGCCAGTGGGGGCTGTGGAGATGGGGAGCTGGGGAGGGGGCGGGGGTATATGCGGGATCTCGGCAGGTGGGTTCGAGGCCTGGGGGGGGCTTTCAATGACAGGGGCTATGGGACCAGGGGTGGTGGCAGTGTTGGGTGTAGGTTTAGTTGTGTTGGATGGAGCAGGGGCTGAGGGAGTGTTGATGTTGTGAAAAGGTGAGCGAAAGGAGGAAGAGGAGAAAAGAAGGGTGAAGGAGAGGAGGAACGTTCTACAACCTTTCAGGATTATCCACATTCTCATCTGAGTTATAGTCTCAAGAGTGCGCGGAAGCCAAAAACTAAGCAGTTTAGTCAGAATAATTGTGAGCAGGCAAAACAAGGGTCATACCTGGGAAGGCAGTGGGCGGGGCCGGGGTGGGTACGGCGATGGGTACCCCGACACTGCCGCTGCCGCTGTTCTCCCGGCTACTGCTGCGACTGCTGCTGGGGTGGCTGCCTCCGCTGCTCCCGCTGCTGGTGGCAGGTCAGCAAAGATGTCAAGACGCACACCAACGACAATCGCCATCAAAGCCGCCGCATTGGGATTTCAGCTCAAGTCGCTACGGCTCGGACTTTTATGATAGCAAGAACCATCACGGAGAAACGCACTCCAATGATGTCACAGATATCGAAAGCAGCTCAGCAAAAGACGCACGGCAAACGTCAGCACACAAAAGACGAGACGTGACGCGCTGGAATAGCAGAAAGCGGAATTGCAGTGAGATGAGGATGGATGAAATTAAAAAGAGTCAAAAACCTCTCTTTTACTTTATTGCCATTGCTCTTGTACCACAGCGCAACAGATGGAGACAGTTTTCTGTTATCCTACAGCAAACCATCATCCCGAATAAAGGTTTCTTCTCGGAGAGGATAGGTTACATGCGCCTCGTTGTACTGCTGCTCGGTATTTTGATATTGCTTTCATTCCAGTACAAGCCATGCCAGTCTGGGTTTCACCATGTGTGGAAGAATAAGGAGACGGGGGGGGGTTAAAGTCAGGACTCCAAACAAGGACTATTCAGCGGTGTGGGTCAAGTTTAAGTGTAGGAAAGGAGACGAATAAAAGGGATTGGGGAAAGCTCAACAGGGCCTGTGTTCTACACAAATAGTGAGGCATGCTGGGAAGGGGGAGGGGGTACCTGTACGTGCGGTTCCTCTGATTAACAGATGCACTGCGTGCTGGGCTCGGCAGGGGGTGCGCCAAGTTGCGCGTCGGGCTTGAGACGTAGTCGTTAGGGACAACGGGAGGACGCACCGGCTCGAGCGTCCTATATGGGGAGTGTCTCCTGTGAGAGGGTCAGGAGTTGGGGGGTGGAGGGGCATCCACAGAAAATTGTAGGAGAGGGGAAGGGGGAGAGCGGGACACAAACAAGTGCAAACTTAAAGAAAACGGGAAACGACAGGTGGAACACTGGGGCTGGCTGGGGTGAATCCAGAAGGTAGCAACAGCTGTGCGGAACCAATGCAGAACTACACTGCCTGAAACAAGAGTCGGTCTCAAGCTATTAAATCAAGAGCATAAAATGCTAATAGGCTGAAAAGACAAACAAAAAATACAAGTGACACTGTATTTTGGGGGGCATGGGCACTAAAACGAAGAACTCCTGCAGAGTGGACAGCTAGCAGTTCACGTATAAAGGTGTCGTAATGGCAAAATGTTGCTATGAAGAATATGCGGCAGCCAAGAGTGGGCAAGCCGGAACCGAACACAACTGAAGGCGAGTTTAAAAAAGAAAAATATGTCAGTCTTTAGCCAAAGACTGCAGCACTGGCCCCGTCATGGAGGTGTAGCTGTGGTGACATGCTTCTTACAGAGACAAACACCAAGACCACACTCCAGAAAGTCACTGAGCAGATGGAACAAATCCAGCAGACAATTCTCAAGATCAGCCACACGCAGACACATGAACAAAGACAGTGCGCCCGAGACTCAGAAAGGTCCCCAAAGTGACAAGAACGCCGAGTTTTTCAGCTGCAGGAGCAGACAACCCCTGGGATTAGAGACACGTCGACAGAACAGTCGGACGCACACAACAAAAACAGGGTGAAAAGCTGCCGCTTTTAAAGATTTTGCTTCGGATGGCAAAGCACGCCGCCCGGCTAAGCACAAGTACAGTGTACAAACGTGCACACGCAACTATGCGGTACACGTCCTTGTTTTGTTTCTGCTTTACTCCGTGAGAGAGCGCGTGGTTGGGTGAATTGTTGACTTGCTGCCATCTGCGTGCACTTGCAAGGCAAGTGGGCAGGGCAAGGACCACAAACAAAATACATGTTTATCGGAACAATCAAAGAGATGACATACCCAAGGGTCCCTTTCCCACTCATCGGTGGGCTGGGTGGCTTCTGTGTCGGTGGGTTCGTGCGAGGGAGTCCACCTCCGGCTTTCATGCTCTGAGCACTGGCCTACAGACAGACATTTGTTATGAAAAGGCAGCTCTCTCCTCGTAGGAGAATTTGACAAACAAACAAAAACACCTTTTAAGGGAGTAGTTTGAAATTTGAAACCCGTTTAAAATCACAACTTGTTGTTTCCCTTGGTAGAAGTGACTGATGAAATCCAGTGTACAGGATTTTAATTTGGAAAAATGACCAACTACTCCTTAAAAAGGAAATCCAAGTACTTCCACAGCAATTTCCAACGACTACAACGACAAGAAAAGCATCATTCAGAAATCATAACGCCTTCTTTCTGTGAGAGGCTAGCTTTAAAAATCTTACCTTAAACCTTTGCAACCACTACGGTTGATTACAAAGATTAAATAAGGTGAGCAGAGAGAGAGAGAAAGAGAAAGAAAATCAGCAGATTAGTGCGCATTAGAGAAAAGGAAAACAACGGACCAAGAGTTATTTTCTTATAAAAGCCTGAACAAACTTGAGCAGAAAACGAGCATTTTAAATCATCATTGTAAAAAATAAATAAGCAAGAACGGAATTTGAAAAAAAAAAAAAAGAAAAAGAAAGATTAAGCCTTTCTGGGTGGTGGCCTGATGGTGCCATGAACCAGCACTGATCTTGTATATTCATGATATAAGATGATACGTTTCAATGATTATTTCAAATTTAATGTCTTTAATGACTTTTGTGTAGTTGCTTTTTTTGCATGTTTATGTTCATACACGCCCCTACACACCCGTCCGCCGCCTCAGGTCTGCGGACCAGACCTTATTAGAAGTACCAAGAACTAAACCGAGGCTCAGAGGGGATGGAGCCTTTTCTGTTGCTGGTCCCTCTCTCTGGAATGACCTCCCACTGAACATTCGGCAAGCCTCCTCGCTGCCCATCTTCAAATCCCTCCTCAAAACTCCCTTGTATCCTTTGGCATTCGACTCAGCACGACTTAGATTTGTTCTTGGTTTTACTGTTCGGTGCTTTCTACCGTCTTTGTTACCGATTTGTTTTACTGTTTATTGTATATGTTAAATTGCTCCATGTACAGCACTTTGTATGCAGCGATGGCTGTTCGAAAGTGCTCTATAAATACAACTGAATTGAATTGAATTTATCTAAATCTAACTGATTATTTAACATCTCATTTTCTGGGCCTTGTATCTTGTTCAAGCTATTCCTTATGGAAGGATTTAACCAGATGCAAAAAAAAAAAAAAAAGGTGGGGAAACGGGGGGCAGCACCGTAGAAACATCAATGACGATTGAGCAATTTAAGGGGATAAATCTCAAAATATTGAAGATTTAAAAGAGCAAAAATGTGTTGATTTCATTGTCTTCATTTATGAAAAGTGTACTGGCCCAGTCAGGCCACTGTTAACCCCGATCAATTCAAAACATTTTGTTGCACTTTATTGTAACTAAGTAACTTAGTCAATTCATCTGACAAAGTCCGGCCCAGAACAAGGTTGCGGTGGTGTCAAAACTAGAAAGAAGTATGTGTTTGAAAGACACGAGAAATAATACTCAACCCTTTGATTTCTCTTTACCTTGACTCCATGGCCCATGTCATCCAACAGGCTGTAGTCAATCGGCTTGCGGATGTAGCGCACGGGCCTCTCTTGATTGGCCGGGGCGATGATCTTGTGTGTGCGGGATGTGTTCTTGTTGGTGGTGAGGATGCCAATCTCCCGCCTGGCCACCTTTTCTTTGTGAATGTCCACCGTCTGAGTACATGTACACATTTTCTTACATTGTTAGAAC